>NW_024529932.1:12651373-12901221 GCF_017590135.1 Pyrgilauda ruficollis
TTTTTTTTTTTTGGGGGGGGTTTTTTTTTTTTTTTTTTTTTTTTTGCATTTAGAAACAGCTGGGCATTGTCAGGGCATTCTATTATTGCAAATTATCCAAGCACACTTCTTAAAAATTTTAAAACACTGTCTTCAAGTCTAATATATCTCTTCTTGCAGTGTATCTTTGAACTGCTAGGAAATGGTTTCTTCCATAATTAAACAAGTAGAACTTTTTTACATGGTTTTGCACTGAATAGAAGACACTGTTCTGTCAAGCACTATGCAGTTTGTTTTCACAGTCTGTCATGCATGGTCAGAATCCATTCTTTTAACAGTGTCAGATGATGGCCACTTCAGAGAAAATACCGCGTTCTTGTCCCTTCTCCCCACTGGGCTACCTTTTCTTGTACCTGGAATAAAAGCCTACATATTTGCTTGAATATGCAAAAACAAACATTAGTTGTTTTTCAAAATACAAATATTAGTAAATTAAGATGTGCAATGTGTATGTAGACATAATTTAACTGAGGTATGTGCTGCTCATTTACAACTGAAATATAAATTGTTCCTTATTTCAAAGTAGCTATCCTGGTCATACTCACATAAGCTTCTATTCTCTGCACACATGTCACGTGGACTTTTAAATTAATAAATGGCCTCTTTCCTATCAAAACCAACAAAAACAGGTCTGTCAGAAAACATGGAATAGTATGGCCAGGCTTTCTAGTTTAATCTAAAGGTGACTTTGCTTTTTTATGACTTGGAATGCTTGCTAATTTGAGTAATGTGTTTCTCTTTGCAAACTGCAGGATGATCCATTCATGAGCCCTGCAACATCAAGAAGAACGAAGTGATTTCTGACTCACTATGCAAGAGAGACTGTGGAAATTTGTGAAGAAAATGGAAAGCAGTTTGCAAAACTTTGTCTATGTGATATTGCTCTGTAAATGATGACTTGCCTTCTATTTTCACTTCTGAAATGAAGTTAAATGGTTTGGTTTGGGTTTGTTGGTTTTTTCCAGCAGCACCAAATTTACTATAATGTCTGTTACGTTGCTTGATGCACTAGGCTAGAAGGGCTCATATTCTAAAGTACTGCCTGAAAATGCAAGTTCTTTCTAAAGCTCTGAAACTCTGTTTTCTTTTTGAGATGATAATAAAAATGACAGTTATATCTTTTATAGACAACTCCATCTCTGGTTTGAATTTTGCAGAGAAGTAAATTCATAGTAGTCTGCAGGTATGAATATGGGCACAGTCTCAGTACAATGGAACTTGTACTTGCAATCTGCTGTGAATATGGTTAAAAACTCTGAATTCAGAGTCATAATTGGACACAAGAATACAGTTTTCAGTACTGAAGCTGTAAAATGCCTTAATGATTTCAACTCTACCGAGAGAACTTAAACGCAGTATTGCCCTGTTATTAAACATCGTGGTATGTGAGAATGAATTCAGCTCTGTAATTCAAGCAGTATGAACGAGGACTCTGTATTTTGATGTTATACACATCTTAGGAAAAGATTTTAGTTGAATGTGTATGAGTAATAGGAATCATATCAAAGGCTCTTTCTTCCTTTTCACAATTTTTTTTTTCAGTCAGCTGTCAAATTCACAGTGGCTTTGTGCTTTATCTATGGAAGATAAACACAGCAGCCTTCACTTCAGGGGAAAACATGTAACTGGTGTATGGAGAAAGACTGTACTGTAAAGAGATGCTTGTCCTAAACATTAATGTGATTGGTTATACGAGGGGGCAAGATGCTCTGAAAATCAACATGATTTCTCAGAGGTCACACTGGATAGTTTTTGAAAAATCACTTCTCACTCATGTAACTTCAATTCCCCTGCCCCAGAAAGGCTCAAAAAGTCATTAAAGCCATGGTAGTGAAAGATTGTTCTCAGGAGCAGGGGCAGGGAGGAAAGCACGCTGTGCTGTGTATTTAAAAAAAAAAAGGCATCATTCCTCTTTTTGAATGCTTCCAAACTTTTTGGCATGCCTAGCTGACTTTTTTTCTTTTCTTCTTATAATCTTTTATTCCCACCAGGCCTGTTTTCTAATTTGTTATAATCTTAAGAGTATTCTTGCAAAGGTATTTTTGATTACTTTTTTATTACGTGAATTCATGGTCCATCCATATAGCTTTATTTAAAACATTATTTTTCACTTCAGAAATTGCATCATTTCACAGGTACCTTTTATAAAAACCACATTCAGCGTGCCAAATCCTGACATTTCTGTGCCGCTGCCTGTTTTACTGTTGAAGTGCTGAGGATTGTTGAGCAAGGGTGAAGTTGGCAGGAGCAGGTACCAAACTGCCAAATCTGTTATAGCCTGTTCTCCAGTAACAACCAAACATAGGTGAGCTACTTAAATAGCTCATACTGGAGCATGTTTTAAATAAAAAACTAGATCAGAAAGGTGTTGTGAAGCAGAGAAAGGTACACCAGCAACATGGGAGACACCTGACACAGAAAGCTTCCACTGGGCTTTTCCCTGACCCTTTGTGGGTATTTTGGGTGTGCCTGCCCAGTACGGTTGGACCACCTCCTCTGGATCACGAGACACAGAATGCAGCTCAGAGGAGGGTGGGCTTGAGCTGACTGGGAGGGAGATTCCCATCCTGCAGCAGCCTGGCTTAGGAGGTGAGAAGATACCCTGCTCTCCTGGATGAACCTCATCTTCAAAGGCAATGGCAGCTCTAGCTACATATGTAAGGGTACCCTGCTAGAAATTAAGAATTAGATCAAGGAGCATAAATAAAGCTGATAATTTTTGATGAAATACAGATTATAATACAGGAGAACAGGATGTAATAGGTGTGCAACAATAAGAGCTGGTGTTTGAGTGGGAGAAGAGGGAATGCCCTTACACACTGGCCAGCAGTGCTGGAAGGGAGAGGGGGACTTGGGAGCTGCTGGAGCAACATAGCAAGCAGGGGGACATATGCCACTGACCCCTCTGTTCTCATCCCAAACCTATAAGAACACTGCTCGGTCCTACTTTCCACTATTTTCTTGGGCCTTTATTTGAGACTGGTTTCCTGACAGCGCTTGTGAGTGGGACATGTTTCTTCTCTCTGAATGGTCAGGTGTGACTGCCACCTTAGCAGCTCCAGCAGGCTCACTGGAAAGCTTTCTCTGAGACAGTTGAATTGCCCGAAGAGCTAAAATTGGACAATTTAATGTAAGAAACAGACTGTGGCAGCAGTGTGCAGAGTAGCACTGTGGGTTGTCTGTTCTGCTTGTTCTATTGTGCCCAGCTCCTGAGGAGTGGTGGTGAGAAGGCAGCCTGAGCAGCTCACTGAGGCTGTCACAAACATCTTTTGGAAGAGTTATTGTCTCCAATGAGTGACCAGCTTATAATAATACAAGCTTTTCAGATAGTGGTCATTTAATTAATGGTTAAGTAAAGCCTTTTATATATAAAACCAGCTCTGGCTGGGATTGGTTGACATCAGCCAAGCAGATCTGTCCTCAGCAGAGGTGCAGCACTGTACATGTGCACTTGGGAAGTGGCACATCTTTCTGTGTAAGATTTGTGGGTCTTAGTCTCCTGGTCCTGATTTTCTGTTTCCTCTTGTGTTTTGTGGGAGAGGCAGAGGGAACATGCTGCTGTCTCATCAGTGCTTGGGAGCAGCATACAGCTTCTTTTGCTTTGGATACTGGTCTCACTGGGCTGGGACAGTTCCTGTTCTCTGTCCTGTGTAATCACATCTTTGTAACTACCTCTATTTCTACAAACCCTAGAAAGCAGTTTCACATCAGACTTTTATTCCTTTGGCTGAGAGGAAATGCCTACCAAGGGGCAACTTGAGTATTCCGTGTCTCTCTGAAAGAAAAAATATCTTTGGGAAAATACTCTAAGTACAATAAGGTAGCTTGTTATTTACAGTTCATCTATTCTATTCTATTCTATTCTATTCTATTCTATTCTATTCTATTCTATTCTGTTCTGTTCTATTCTATTCTATTCTTTATGTTAAGAAATAGGCTGAACCTTGTCTGCCAGACCTGTAAAACAGCTGAGGTTTGACCAGCAGAGCTGGCACACGTGCTGCTGGTGTATAAACAGTGTAGAATTTGCTTGAGCTGGACTGCTGGTAGAGAAAACGGATTCTGACATCTGAAGAGAGTGGTTTTGCCATTCTCCTGGATGCACTTAACTCGGAGTAGCGCCCGGGAGCGCAACTGCCTGGAAAAGCAGCACGTCAGAGCACAAATTATGTTATGCAGCCCAATGACCGCGGAAGATCCCGGCTCGGAGCTCGCCAGGGGATATAAAGCTGGCTGAAGGAGCAAAAGTAGCGGCGAGCGGAGCGGGAGAGAAGCCCATTGCGGGAGCAGGAGCATCTCCCCGCTGCTGCTGCTCGTGTGCCGTGTTCGCAGCCCCCGAGGGCTGAGCGAGGCGAGAGCGGCTCTGCCGGAGCACGGAGCGGGCGCTGCTCCCGCGAATGAGCTCTTCTTCCGGAGCCGCAGGAGCAGAGCACAGATGTTATCCTGCTTTGTCTGGCTCGCCCTCCCCGACTTGGCTAACGCCTTTGTGACCCCAGGAAAGTTGCGCCTCAATGGGAGCCTGGAGAAGACTTTTGCAGTCCCAAACGTGTCGGGTTTCTTTTCCTGGGACAATGACAGCCTGGCCGACTGGCAGAGCTTTGTGGGCAGGAGCCGCTACGGAGCGGAGTCGCAGAGCCCCACGGTGAAAGCCCTGCTCATCGCGGCGTACTCCTTCATCATCGTCTTCGCCCTCTTCGGCAATGTCCTGGTGTGTCACGTTGTCATCAAGACGAAGCGCGTGCACTCCGCCACCAGCCTGTTCATTGTGAACCTGGCCGTCGCCGATATCATGATCACGCTGCTCAACACGCCTTTCACGCTGGTAAGAGGGGCAGAGGTGCCTGGCATGCCCCACCCCGGAGGGACAGGAAGCACCTCAGCATTCTCGGGCGTGGTGCAGCCCGGGGAGGGGGGGATGCTCCACCAGAACCCACCCCGTGACTAAAGTAAATTTCTCTGGGCCTCTGCAGTGCCATAAAGGTGCTTTGGTGTCTTTTCCTGCTTTACACTGCTATAGGCGCTGTGTGGATGTTCTGCAGATACATATCCACTCCAAATTACAGCTATTGGAGTTGCCTTTGGAAAACCCCACTTGTGTTTTTCCTCTCTGATTCCTGTTATCTAGCTGAAGATCGGAAATTGCCCATTTTTTAAATGTGGCCCTGATAGTACTTGAGCAATAATAGCCTTGCAGTGATTACTTAGTACTTTGTAGCATCTGATCTTTTTTTTCTTCTTCTTCTCTTTTCTAAAGTATTTTGAAAGCAATGCTATAAACCTCTTGAAAAAAGTGAATGCTTAGCATCATTTAACAAGCTGTTCTGAAAACGTGTAGTTTGCTTGAAGTGAGATGAGGTGTACAGGTCAGCCCTATCTCGTGAATGGAGATTAAAAGGAAGAACAAATGTATTGACTCAATAGTGAGGCTGCAGAAGGGTACACTGTAAATAGAACAAACACCTTTTTGCAAAGCACTGCTGTATTGTTGGGGAGGCCACTGAGCAGCAGTAACCTGCCTCTTCAGTGTTCAGAAGCCAGAAAATTATACAATTATACAAAGAACCTGCTATCTTATAAGTGTCTTTTACACAGCACAAGGAATTGTGTACTGGAGGTGTACCTATAAGCAGATATGGGGAGCACACAACTAATGGTCTTCTTTTTTAGGCTCGTTTTGTGAACAGTACCTGGATCTTTGGGAAGGGGATGTGCCATGTCAGTAGGTTTGCACAGTACTGCTCCCTCCACGTCTCTGCCTTGACCCTTACAGCCATTGCTGTGGACAGGCACCAGGTGAGACCTCTCTGAAGCAGAGAGGTGGAAAGCTTGGGAGGGCATAAGTAAACTGAGAAAGGATGATCCCATGTCCTTTCCCATTCAGCTCCCAGAGTACCATAAGATTCATGAGGAGCTGACAGGGCAGGGGGACAGTTCTTTTTGTCAGAATAGTTTCAAGCCCACAGGAAGGAAGGAGGTTTCCATCACCTTGCTATCTCTTCCAGCTGAGTAAAGAGAGTTTTTATGCAGTAGATAATTTTATGCAGAAGCTCTCAAACAAGGAGAAAGGTCAAGATCCTGATAGGAAATCATGTGGAAAGCTCTCCTTTGTGGTGGTTTGTCCAGCACCAGGGTTGTAAGGGACATCCTGGTTAACTTTCTCAGCTCTATCTCCTGATGTTCTGGGATGTCCTACCTCCTGTCACCCTGAATACTGGAGATCTGACTGTAGCACACTGGTGTTTGTCACAAGCAGAGCTGTAGCTTGCTGTTGATAATGGGCTCAAAGCTGGGGACATTTGGGTATTATCAGCTTGGAGTCACCCAAAAACCACCCAAAACTGTTTACAGTTGGCATTTTCTGCTAGAAAGATTGTTTCCAGAAAATGCACTCACTATCAGAAGCATTCCCATGGAGGTCTGGTTAAACCCTTTGGTTCTTTGGGTCACTGATACTGAAGAGTTTGAAAATTTTTTCTCCACTTTTTTTTTTTTTTTTTTTTTTTTTTTTTTTTTTGAAAAACTGCATACCAGGAGCTGTTAACACATGTTCCCGCCTGAAAGTGGGAAAAGTACTAGATGAAAGTACTGAAATTTGAGGATAGGACTGGGATCTAACTTGAACCATATTTCATGGTGTTAAAATTAAGGTTTTTATGTACAGCTTACAGTCATTGGGAGCTGGGTGAAGACTGTACTGCTTGCATGTTAAATTGCCACAAGAAGTAATAGATTTCAGGCTGGAAGATCATATGAAAATGAAAAAAAAAAAAGTGTAATTTTTTCCAGAAATGTAATAAGCCTAGATTTTGGTTTATTTTGTACAGGTTATAATGCACCCCCTGAAACCTCGCATATCTACTGGAAAAGGTGTTATGTACATCTGTGTAATCTGGATCATGGCAACTTGTTTTTCCCTACCACATGCTATCTACCAGAAGCTCTTTACCTTTGAATACAGGTGAGGATGTGCTTTGCTTTCCTCCACAGTCTCCCTGGAAGCCAAGCTCTGAGCAGCCATACTTTGGTACATTCTACTAAAAATCTTAAGCATATATCAAGGTCAGCCAAACATGGATCTAAACTACAATTTTCATCTGATTCCTTTTGCAATGTCTAATATCCTGTCCTTTTCATTCTTAAACATTTTATCTTTATTCTGTCCCACTAACCACACAAAACAGGCTAAGAAGTTAGAGGATCTGGCTTGACCCTTTACTTCTATACACTGGCATCTTATGCCATATAGCAACCTGGCCTGTTTGGGCAGACCAGAAATGGGAAATAAAAAACCCAACCTACCAACCAACCAAACAGAAACACACTAAAACCCAGTAGGTTTTAATCTACTCTTTAGCCCTAGGAAAATAGATAAATCGGTCTCAGCTGTCAAGACCCTTAGTATTTGGAAAGTGCTTTAATGAGGGAAAGGTCCTTAATATGTGCAGACAATGTTCCTATTCGCCAAAGGACAGAAAATAAAAAACTACTTATGTGCAGCTGGAAATTTTGTAATTGATGAAATTCATAAAATTATCATAAGGTCATGAATGCCCATAAGAAATTATCACCACATTGCTCACTGGCTGCTCCATGGCTTAGATCCTTGAAGAGCAGTGCTCTGCTCAGCTGTGACATTTGTGAGATAAACACAGTGTTTGCTTTCAGGCCCTGTGGCAGGAGCGCTCTCCCAGCTGCCTCCTTGTTTCTGATGTACTTATCCCGCCGTGCCCGGCCATATGTGCCTCTCATCCTGTCCTGTCTCTCCGTTTGCAGTGAGGATGTTACCCGGTGCCTGTGTCTGCCAGATTTCCCTGAGCCCGCTGACCTCTTTTGGAAGTACCTTGATTTAACAACCTTCATTTTGCTCTATGTCCTGCCCCTTCTGATCATCTCCGCTGCCTACGTGACAGTGGCAAAGAAGCTCTGGCTGCGCAACGTCATCGGGGACGTCACCGTGGAGCAGTACTTCGTCCTTCGCAAGAAGAACAAGAAGACCATCAAGATGCTGATGCTCGTTGTCGTCCTCTTCGCAGTCTGCTGGTTCCCCTTGAATTGCTACGTCGTCCTCCTCTCCAGCCAGACCATCCACACCAACAACGCCCTGTACTTCGCCTTCCACTGGTTTGCAATGAGCAGCACCTGCTACAACCCCTTCATCTACTGCTGGCTCAATGACAGCTTCCGATCGGAGCTAAAGGCTTTGCTCAGCATGTGCAGAAAACCCCCCAGGCCCACGGAGCAGAAGCTTCCCTCCACAGTACCATCCTACCGACTGGCTTGGTCAGAAAACGGCAACTTCAAGAGGCTGCGGGCCTCCCATGTCCTTCCACCATCCTCCACCATCCAGTCAGGAAAGACAGACATCTCTGCAGTTGAGCCAATAGTAGCTGTGAGCTGAACGGTGGCCTTGGTCTGCACATGGATTTGGCAAGAGCTAAAATGGTGGGAAGATGTGAAGCCCTGGCCACACATCAGGTGATAAAACCAAGAAGGAGGTTCTGCAGGAGGCAGTGTGAAAGAGCTGCATGCTTGATGCAGGCTGGTGACAATGGTGGGGAGACCCTAGAGGGGAGAAAGTAAACTCTTCCCAGGAAGGAACTTTTGTCTTTGTCAAGGTGACTTTGGACTGGCTCGCAGGATGGGGTTCCCTGCATGTGGTTACTGTTTCCTGCATGACTAAGCCTTTTTAGAACTACGACTTTGTGTTTTGCTTGTACTTAAACAACAGTCTCACCACATCAGATCTCCCTTCCCCTTTCCTGAGTCTCCTTGTAGCAACATGGATTTGGTTGAGGTGTTGCTAGGCTGCTGAGATCCAGTGTAAATGGGTAGGAAAGCATTCTTCTGAACTGGGGTCTGAAAAGTCAAGACCTGTTCAGAATGAATGAACAGATCTATTCCATAATTTATTTTGTGTGTGTGTGTGTGTGTGTGTGTGTGTGTAAATACACTTACAGAAGTGGAGGATATGATAGACATTGATAAATAAGAGCCTCTTACATCACAGGCACTTATTCTAAGATAGATGTGAAGAAAAGCAGATGTCTATTCTTCAAGTAAATAGGTGTTTTTTCTTCAAATAGATAACCAAACAAAAAGTTGGCCATAACATTCACAGTTGGAGAATGGATAATTAAGTGCTACTGTGGGTTTGGACTAGAACCTTTTATCAAAACATCTTTTCATCATTGTCAAGTTACAGCTAGAGGATCACACAATTTGAATTTTTAACTTGCCTTTGAAGCTTTGCCTTTACCTTGCTCTCTTACCTTGTAAAGCACCTGTGTACTTGTCACTTCAGACATTTGGGACATTTCATTCCAACTAAGAAGTTAGCTCTCTGAAATCAGTTCATAAATTAACTGCTTTGAGAGAAGAGATGGTATCTCTGATAGCAAGTAATAAAAATGAATATTAGCCTGCAACTTATCCTCTGGTGATTGTACAATTTTGGTGCATTTAAGGATAGCTTAGATGTGTCCTGTTTGGAGTGGCTAAGAAAATTCATGACTGCAAGTGTCTGAAGCAGATTTCAGAACTTAATGTTCTTAGCAGAAGAAAATATGGGCTTGAATAACCAAAAAAAATGGTGTTCCAAAAACTGTACCTTATATTGCACAGAAAAACAATATTTCTTTGTGCTGTGGAAATTAGCTTGAACATCACACCAGGGTGACCCATTCCACATTTAACTTGCAGCATTCAGCAATGAAGTGAGAAATATCTTGTTATAAGTGGAAAAAAAAAAAAAAAGTGAAGATGTTTTTCTCAGTGTCCTGTAATAAACTTAATCTTGTTATAAATGGAAAAAAAAAAAAAGTGAAGATGTTTTTCTCAGTGTCCTGTAATAAACTTACAGTTCTGAAATAATTTTAAGCCTTGTGCAGAGTTTTCACACCTCAGTATTTAAAGAGACTGAAATATCTACCACTCCTTGCAGCTAACCTGCCCTTGCACAAGTTCTTACTGTGAATCCAGTGCTATTTTACTGCCCTTTATCAATGCCCCTGGAGTCAGAATATTTTGTGTCACTGTTCTCCAGAGTTAAATCTTTCCTCCTGTCTTCTTTGACCCCTTACACCAAGTCCCATTTCCTCCCTCAACACTTGCAACACATCAGCCCTGAATTGTTTAGGGAGTTGAAGTGGATGATCATTGCAGGACCCTTGAAAATGAACTATTCTATTCTATTCTATTCTATTCTATTCTATTCTATTCTATTCTATTCTATTCTTTCCCAATTGAGCAGAGCTTGTGAACCATGCTCCCCATTCCAGTGGCAGCAGAATCCAGCACTTTACTAGCAAATAAATGTCTGAGATTGCTGAGTACCTTAGTAAGATGTCCCTTCTGAAGCTAAATGAAACATCTTAAGATTCACAGTTTTTGAGCGCAGTTGTCATCCTGCTATACATGAAGAACACTGCTGTAACTCCAGTAGACAAAATCCTCAAATGGCCTCTCAAATGCTGCTGGTGAGTCTGAGTGAGGCTCCTGCAGTTACAGCTCTGCATCCTGCACCCCTGCACTGGGTGGCAAACCTTTCTGCTCCAGGCTCTGCTCAATCCTGAATCTGGGCACAAGGGGGGGATGCAAGAAGTCAAAGCTGTTTGATTTGAATCAAAGGAACAGGAGGGATGGAATGGATAAAAGGAAAAGAAGAGATAGATTGGACAGTGAACTTCAGCAGGCTGTCCAGGAATGAACTGGTGGCTGGTGGCCAGCAGAGGTACAAGTCTCAGAGAGACTTGGACAGCGTGGAAGAGGAGGACATGATTAAAGCCCTGGAAATGGTGTCCTTGGAAACTGTACATCATTCTCTGTGTGTGCTACAATGTGCTTAATGTGGTACAGCGTAATTTTGAATAATTAGCTATTTTTCATTTTCTTCATGTCTGATTTGGGATTCTGGACAGACATTTGGCATTCACCAGTGCTGCCATCATCAGTGGGGGGTTTGTGTTCTGTGTACACCAAGTGCAATATGATGCAGAATACTCCAAAAATATTATGCTCTGGGCAATTTATTTTGGGCACCTAGGCTTCGTAGGTATTTTTCCATTCTACCCCATCTCTCTTGCAGACCAGAAGGTTCTTTTAAGATTCTAATACAGCCACTGGTGCATAAACTGCATTCAGATGCCATCTTGGTGGGTGTGAAGGGAGGATCTGAGTGTGGATAAAATGAGACACGTGTACAGGGTGGAGATTATCTTCAATTTTCCATTTGGTGTGTGTTTGCCTGCTGTAGCTGGAGCTTTTGATATCTTTTACATTTGGGATGTGTTGCACAAGGCACTGAACAGCTGTTCATTGCAGGAGATCTGCATAGCCCAAGAAAAGGTGTTTTGTGTGTTTTCCCAGTGTTTTATACATTTTCTCTGTGTAAAAAGATGCAGAGACCTTGCAAGCGAACACAGACAGTGCCATGATGTATTTTGCAGCTTGTGCTATTCTGAATAGCACTCAGGGGAAATCAAATCCTTGAAACCACCTCTTGCTTTTACACATAAAAGGAGGACAACTCTTCGAAGCACACTGTGATCACGCAAGGAAAAGATGACAAATTTCTCCTGCACAGAAGAAAGTAACTTCAGCTTTGGCTGGTGTTATTTCTAACTGCAGGGCAGCCCACCTCTTCTCCTGTCATTGTGGGATGAATTTCTCCTCTTGGCTGATGGAAATGAAAAGGCAGCTGCTTAAAATATAGTAATGTCCTGTAACTTCAGGAATAGCAATTCCATTGTGTCTCTGGCATTTTCAAAGGATATCAGACACCATTTCCAAACTGTCTTTATTTACTTCCACCCTTCTTATAGAAAAAGTGCTGCGACATTCCAGAGACGTCAAAAATCTCAGTTTTCTGAAAAGCACAAACCTCTAATTGCTTCAATGAATATATTAAATAGCCACCACTAGCTGTTACAAACACGGTTTTTATATCTGGCAGGCACTGATCTCTCCTCTCTGGTGACCAGTGACAGGACACAAGGGAATGGCATGAAGCTGTGTTGGGCAGAGTTTAGGCTGGATATCAGGAAAAGGTTCTTCACCCAGAGGGTGCCTGGGAACTGGAACAGGATCCCCAGGGAAGTGGTCTCAGCACCAAGCCTGACAGAGTTCAAGGAGCATTTGGACAACACTATCAGGCACAGGATTCTTGGAGTGTCCTGTGCAGGGCTAGAATGATCCTGATGGGTTCCTTCCAACTCAGGATATTTTATGAATATTTTATTAGGGGGAGTCTTAAATATTTGCATATTAAATGTGAAACTTCAAGATGAATTTGGATGCAGTTTGGGTAGATCACGTTTTAAAAAGTCTGGCTATGAACTGCTACAGAAGTCATGAATAGATCACTCTACAAGACCACGGTATCATTGCCAGCTACAGACTTGTCTGCTTGTTCCAAATTTCAGGCTACAATTGTGCACTGAAGCTACCTAGTAGGGAGCTTATGCTAGGCTTAGCAACAGCTGGATGAAGCTGTACAGCCCTGGGATGTGAACAGGTACATCTGCACAGCACTGAGCTATGACCTGTGTGTGCACTCCGTTGTTTCAAGAGCTCCAGGGACGTCTTAGTCCTCTAAGTAGACTGACCTAGAAACTGCATGTGGACACACAGAGAGAGCTTTAGAATAGCAGTTTCCCAGGAGACTAACTATTATTCACATCTGCCTTATTCATAAAGCTCTTGAGTGCTGGTGAGAGCTCAGCCAGGTCCCTGCTGACGCAGTCTGCCAGCCTTGTGTTGAAGCGGCGGGCTGTGAACTCTCTGCACCTGCAAAGGCACCTACACCACCCTACAGCTCTTGGAGGCTTGGCTGGGAGTGCTGTGCCTTCCCACAGCCTCGGTGCCCAGTGCTGGTGGCTGGTGCCTTGCTGTCTTATTCTTGATCTTCCTTGTGCCACTGAAGGGGTGTGAGGATGGGATCCTCCTCTGCTCTCCCCATCCTGAACAGCCCTACTGAAGGGCAACCCCTGGGGGTGGCACAGTGGGCTTGGGAGAAGGTTTGGACCGGCACTAAAGCAGGGAAATTCTTTGGCCCATCCTTTTTTCTTCTGGGTACAATGTCCCCCGTAGCCTGTCCTCTGGCTTGCAAGTTTGTAGGGATTTCTGAGTCATGGTGCGATGAAACTTTCTACCTCTTGCCTTAGGCTCAAAGCCATTTAATGATAGAGAGGCAGAGGTGAATCCAGCGATCATCACAATGTCCTGACCAGGAAAAAAAATTGCCTTTATCTACAAAACAAATCAGTGACTCCTGGCCAACTGCCACAGTTTATAAATGGAGTGTGGATTATCCCTTTGGCCACTTTGGGTTAGCTGTTCAGGTCATGTCTCCTCTTGTGCACCTGCTCTTTGGCAGAGCTTGGGAAACTGAGAAGTCCTTGGCTTAGGGTAAGCACTGATCAGCAACAACCAAAACATCAGTGTGTTATCAGTATTATTTTTGTATTGACTCCAAAACATGGCATTGTGCCAGTTACTAAGAAAAAGGTAACTGTATCCCAGATGAAACCAGGGCACCAATTAAATAACTGAAGTTCTAACAAATGATTCCTGGCTCTAAGGTGTCAGCTTACTTATCTCCACAACATGTAGGGTCAGGTCCATCCAGAACAGATATGTGGTGGTACAAGTGCTTGACTCTTAGCCCCTGAGGTCACAGGGATATGAGGATTTTAAGACAGTTATATTTTTTGGTAGGCTTTTTTTCAGTTAAAAACACTATGATGTGACAGCTCTGTCAGAGATCACTAGTTTTTAATAATTTGAAGTTAAGGACATGTATCAGATGTTCTAAAAACACATAATCAGCCTCTGAAGGTACAACACTTGGTGGGATATGTTGGAGGGACATGTAGGGTGGTGATAACCAAATTGTTATGGCCTCATCCCTAGTGATTATTGGAAGTTGCTCTAGAAGTGAACTATTTGCCCAGAATTTGTCTTGAAGAAGTCCTGAGACAGAGCTCAGGAATGATCTGACACTTGAACAAGGAGGACAGCAAGGACCAAGCCCTTGGGCTTGGTAGCCAGCATTCCTGTTTGGCAGTGCCAACACATTCCAAGAGAAGCAGACAGTAGCCTTAGGCTCTGTTTCTCATCCTGCAGCTCAGATTCCCAGCAGAGAGGCCTTATTCTGAGCTGTGCAGCAGCATGGATTTCCCTCATCCCAACTGAGCTCAGACAAGAGGGAAGAAGCAAACAAAGCCCCCAGTTCCTCTGTTGGCGGATGGGAGATTTCACTGCTGTTGGTTTAGGTACGTGAAGTTTGTTAGTGTGCAAGAGCTAAAGCAATTGAAAGGTAGCACAGGCAGAGGGAGCCCAGGCTGTTTTCATCCCTGGATTGCTTACCCATTCAAATGCCTTCAAAGGCACCAGGCACTTTCCCTGGGCTCTGTGGGGAAAGCAAGAATCTGACTGAAGGGGATTAACTCAGCAGCCCCTGGGCTGGGTGGGAGTTAATTCCAACGCCAGGAATGTTGTTTGCATGAAGGTGTTTGGCTAATCTCAGTGATTATAAAAAGTTTGAGATGACTCACATCAAAGAATCTGAAGAAACAAAAGAGAGGATGCAAATTTTACTACCTAAAAAGATTAAACAGTGTTATAGTGTGAGTTCTTCGTCGCAGTCCTTCAGGGGAGGGTTGATAACATGACATGAACCAAACAGATATTTGAATATATAATGATATAAAGTCATAGTATTTTCACTACATTGTGTCACTTCAGAAATATATTTTTTAATGATTAATAGGAATAATTACTTCTTATCACTACACTAGTAATTTAGTAATTTAAGTCAAATATTCCATTATGAGGAAAGCAGTCTTCTGGAGCTTCTGGCCACACAGCCTGCATGACATAAACACACAAACTGCCCCTATCTACAGCTAGGTTTTCATTTGTGCCACTCTCACGTGGTCTGTGCAAAGTGGTGTTCAAAGAAAAGATTTCTAGGAAAGTTTACTCCCACGACACAGCTTTGATTCTTCCCCACTTCTGTGACAGACTCACGTGTGCCTGTACTGGGGGTTAAATCCCTCTTACCATCTCCCTCTTCAGAAAACCACTCAAGACCTGATTTCTGTCTTTCTGTTCACAAAGGGCAGTCAGGACATCCTTTGTTAATGGGGTTCTAGGCTTAGGCACTAAACTACTAATCAAAGCTGCTATTAAAACATCCACTGTTCCCCATAAAGAAAAAAAGGATCTAAAATATATCTTTATTCTAAAAGTGACTGACAACATCCAGAGGCAGAAAAACAGTGGGGTACTGCTGCTTTTAGAGGCACATCATCTGCTAATGGAATAAACATTTTTACTTGTTCTCTGCAGTTTAAATCACAAGTTTTGAATCTCACAAGAGCCACTGTAAGGCAAAGCACGTGCTGAAGAACTAGTTGCAACTCTCCTGCATTTAGAGGATTATTAATACCCAAGTGGTGGAGAGAGAAAGGACAAGAAGGAATGGCATGGACCAATCCTGAACCTTGACATTGTCATTTTACTTTCTGGAAAATTTAGAAGAGGAATATTTAAAAGAGTATAGTGGTGAAGGGGCCGAAAATAGACTCTTTTCCATAAGGCCTAAATTTGCACTCAGCCCATCTTTTGAAAATGGCAAAACACAGCAGGAGCAGTGCCACTAAAACATAAGTAGAACTGAGCTGGGCAGTTCAGAAACACATCTTAAAACCAGAAGATACAGCTGAAAAGTATGTGCTGACACTGTGGCAAATTTGTAGATAGTAAATTACATAGTGGATATGCTATTTACCATGTGCTGACATTTTCTGTTGCTCTGACAATTTTATGAGAACAAAAATAAAAAGAGCAGAATTATAATGACTGTCCAAAATGTTTTCTCAGGGTTTAGCATCAGACCACACGTATTTGCACTATGGCAACACGTGACCATTCCTGGAACCTTCGGACGCCTATGCTGTTATAGTTCACAAAATTGATTTTGTTTTTTTATTTTATAATTGATATAACCAAGGAGGATTGATGGGCATTTTATTGAACACTTTATAGAGGACAACAACAGATTCACTGCAGCAAGTCATATTTTTAAATACAAAAGGAGAATTAGTAAAAAGTTAGGTAAATATCCAACAAGAAACATGAACATGTGGCTTTCAGGAGCTTTGAATTTTAAAGACTGAAAACTCCACTTACATCAAACAGTTCAAACACACCCACATCACAAAATCTTAGTATTGCACTACAGCTCCTTGTCCAAGACATACAATGCACAATGTGCACCTGCACTGCCTACATACAAAGGACCATCAGCAACACATCAGCACAGCCAGACAGAATCTAGGAAAGGTCAAAGGGATCACAGGCTTGGTGGCAGAATTACGGCAGTAAAATTCAGCAGTGTGGACCACCAGTGTCCAACATAAGCCCTGTTTTGTGCTGGTAATGCAAGAGACATAACGATTACAGCTGTGCTGCTGTCCTGGGCAGAGGTAGCATAAAACTATGGCTTTAAAGACTTCTTTTAAAATAAGGCTTGTCTTACTTGAAAGCTGTAAGAAAATGGAAGAGTTCTCGTAATATTAGCCCTAAGTGTAGCACAGCAGCACTTTCAGATCCATTTGTTCACAGCAGCTGCCAGATTGATTTATGGGCACAATCTCTGAAATCTGCTGCAGCACATAAAGTGTTCTGTGCAAAAATGGTAACACCATTTACTCCTGTTTGCCCCTCATCCACAACCATATGGAGAGTGCTAGCAGACAGGAGCACAAAAGTGGGTGACACTAAGGAACTGGAAAATGGAAGTCCTACCTGGCTATAAAAGACATCCTCCTTTGTTTAAAAAGCCACCTTGGAAGAGGTGACAGGTAAGTCACTTCACTTTCATGGACAATACAGAAAAACAAGTCAGTATATCACATTTGTGAAAGATATACACTGCCACTGTGGTGCTTCACGCTCCCCACCCACCTCACCTTGCATCTAGTATTTCAAGACAGAGGTCATTTTAATACTCAGTGAAGGCTGAGGTCTTGGGCAGAAGGGACAACATTAAAGCTGAATTCTACTTTCTCCAAATGGTCTGATAACAAACCTATGTATACAAACACTCGTCCTTATTTTGTCTGTTCCAATACACTTAAGCATCTTTAATTAAAATACAGTCACAATGTGTGTGGGGGAGAACAACCTTTCAGAGTATTTACATCTACTTCACCTTGGCTGTCGGGTGCTTGGCTCTGCTGAGGCATTTGGATGCTACTTTGATGCAACTTTGTTTTTTCAAGTGTGGTTTGGAAAACAGCATAACTAATATTGCATTTGATACTACAAACACATTGAGAAAAATTCTACACATAAAAATATTACAAAACAATTTCAATAAACCATTACAAAAATATAACCAATTTCACTTATCTTCAGTCCAAAACTCCAAGGCAAATTTATTAGACACTAAGACCAAAACAACTGAGGGATAGAAATTAAACCAACACTTAGCTTACACATCATTACATTTTGTAAAAACAATGTTAAAACATATTAATTTATTAATACATAGAAAATTCAAAATCCCTAATATTTACAGTACCTTCTTAACACTAAAACTGTTTGTAGTTTCTTTTCCACCAGTGTCAAGTACTTAATCCCAGACATGAATGTTGGGATGACTAACCAAGACATCTCAGGCTGAACAGGGTAACCTCTATTTTTCCCTGAAGACACAGCCAGTACCAGTGGCAGCCACCACCCAGGACAGATTAACCAGATTCATTATAAAACCCCACCCCCAGTCCCTCTTTTCCAGGTCAGAGAGCCCAAGTGAATTTACTTAAACCCCAGAACTGAGATGGCCACTGCTGCAGAGCAACGCTTCAGAATGCAATGTGGCCGTACCATTTTGCTAACTGCAGGGTTATGTTTCCCATCCCTGTCCAGCATGGAGCGAGCTCTGTCCAGCTGCCAGCTTCAACTGCATTCAATGCACACCACTTGTTACTCATGACAGAATTGTTTTGTTCTTTCTCCTCCTCGTGCATGGTTTGATTTTTTAAATAAATAACGGAAGAGTACAACAAGCTTTTTCAGGCACATGACTCCTGATTATTATATAACAAATAGTCTGTAAACCAGTTTGGCCTCTGGGGAACTGTCAGGGGACTCAGAAGGTTGCATTAAAGAGCAGCACCTTGCGCTGAGCGCAGTGGAGGAGCCTTCCCAGGGAAGGGGCTCCTGGCTCCTGCAGCTGGGAAGCATCAGCACGAAGAATCTATAAGTCTTTGGCGAAGTCTCTTGTCTTCTCTCGTATTCACACTGCCACTTGCATCACGGTCTGCCAGAACTGAAGAGAAGGCAAAGTTTTAGAAGAGAAAGGGCCATCAAAGCACTCGACAGCTTCTGGTGCACAGAGGATCTGCCTGTGCTGCACTGCTGGCTGGCCTGTGCTGTCCCCACAGGAATCCCGGGTGCCCTGCACATCACTCTGCCAGAGCCAGCCCATACCACTGGTTTGCTAACACATGCCCTAATAAAAACGTGCTGACACCAGAAGGGACAGGAAAAGACGATAAGCTGTGGGTGAAGCTCTGCTGATGGGTGTGGAGCCTGCAGCTGTCCCCAGGCAGAAGGAGAGGGGCTGCACCAGCCCGAGCTGGTCAAGAACACAGCAGCTTCTTTCTGCAATCTATTTTAACAGAGCGTCAAGCATTAGCTTGTTCTGATCTAGACAAAAATAGATCTTTGAAGTGTTTTCGTGAGGTGAAAACAATGTCAAAAATTCTGCTTTCAGATAAAAATGAGTCAGATTTTCTATTAACTTTTTCAGCTCCCTGAGCCCAGATGTCCACTGAGGCTCTTATATTTTACTTCCAAACCCACCTGTCATTTCAAAAATGGACAGATTTGAAAGGAAAACTATATATGCTGTCAGAACTACTCCAAGCTGCTGCACAAGAGCCGGCTGCCAAAAGGGCTTCTTCTGGTTCAAAAAGAATTCTCCTTATTTTTTCTGAATTCTCCTGTTTTATAAGCTGACTTGTCCAAATCTCAGCCTAGCACAACTGCTTGACTCAAGGACAGAGGAACAGCTAACCCCTGGGTACTGATGCTTCTTTTTTATTAATTACAGGGCATAGCTTTCTGAAGAGAAAATAGATTTATTCTTTTCCTACCTTTGAAACACCTCTTGAACTTTGTCTCAGCATTGTGCTCACATACTCAGGTAAGCTTCTAAATGTTTTAAAGCACCATCACTTTTGGTTTATACCTCTCCCTGGACATTGGGCTTCTCTAATTCTGCACTTGAGGAAGGAACTGGTTTGACAATTAAGATATGCCACAATTTTTAGGACAGAACCCTAGACTGGATTGTATATGAGTGACTGCTCAAGTGCAGACTGATGGGATTTCCAGAAAACCGTTGCATCAATCCAGATTGACTTGGACCATTTTGATAAAAATCACTTTACAATCTCCTTGCTCTCTACGAAAGTGGGAACAGGAGTGTGTTTACTGACCCCAGTCCCACTTCCCTTCTTTTGTCATTTCCTGCTCCTCTGCCAGCAGCATTTCTGAGCATCAGACTTATTTTTATATTCACCCACGACTTCTGCCAAAGCCTGAATAGAAGCAGAAGCAGCAGGTACTACACTTTGGAGCCAATTTCTGAAGAAATGTCCTGAAACCAGCAGCTTTCTCACCCTAACTGCTTCAAGCACAACCCACCCTGAAGCTCTCCTACTGTGCAGGGAGAGTTTAACTAAGTTTAATTTTAACTTGGGCAGTTAAAGTTCAAAGAGCTGAATGAAGCCTGTTAGTGCCAGAGCAGAGGTGCCAGCAAGGACCACCAACCCAACAAACAATCCAGGGTTCAGCTGTGCCACAGATTTACACCACCACATTCTTCTGAGGTTACAGCACTCACACAGCAGGCAACATAGCAAGGACTAAGCAGGTCCATTACCATACAGAATATATTAGTAAGGTTTTGGTAGGAATACACATCTAGATCAGCTTACCTTGTAACTCTGTTGCATCTTTTTCCAGCTCTTCTGTAGTTGTTCCTTCAGGCTTCTCCAACTCAGCAGTCCCTGGCTTCCCATCTATGGTATCAGTCTTAATAGTACCAAGGTTCACCAAAAGCTGCATGACATCAAACTTCTCAGAAACTGCAATGTTCTCCAGCACTTTGAGGCATTTAAATGATTTAAGTTCACTCACGTTTTCCTCAAGAAAGAGGAGGTAAAGGCTTAAGTCATCAAAATGATTTGACTTAAGTTTCAGAACATCAAAAGTTGGCAAGATTTCATACACTTTGAGAACACCTGAATTCCACCTCCATGGAACAAACATTGCATACACTACCAGGGGCATCACCATCAGATAGACTATCAGGTTCATATAGCTGAGTACCTTGAAGACACCAACAGCAATAAGCTTGCACTGAACCACTTCTGGAACAGCTGTGTCATTCTTAAGGATCCCAGTTTTGATAGTGCACAGAAACTCATCACTCAGAGAGGAGAGACTAATGTAGTAGCCCAGATAAAGGCATGCAATGAAAATAATTATTAGTGTGAGCAAACGGCAAGTAATGTATTTAATTATTAAGCACTTGGAATTCTTTTTTGTCTTCAGGTACTGCTCCACAATTGGGTATTTAAAGTAGCTTTCAGATATTTCCCACAAACTGAAAAAGAGAGAAAAAAACCCATCAAATCATACAGATCAGAGCAACATTCACCTCCCCCAAATACCAACAAAACCTAGTACTCTAAATGAGATAAAAGGTTGGAAACCTTCTTAAAATCATAGAATCACAATACGGTTTGCATTAGAAGGGTTCTTTAAACATCATATATTTCTGCCACATCCCTGTGCTCTGCTATGGACAGGGACACCTTCCACAAGACCATATTGCTCAAAGCCCCATCCAACCTGGCCCTGAGCACTTTGAGAGCTGGGACATCCACAACTTTCCTGGGCAACCTGTGCCAACCTCACCATCCTCACAGGGAAGAATTTTTTCCTAATGCCCAATCTAAACCTACATTCTTTCAGTTTAAAGCCATTCCTCCTTGTCCTATCACAACACGCCCCTCTAAAAACCCTCTCTCCAGTTTTAGGTACTGGAAAGTGCTTTAAGGTCTCTCTGACACTTCTTCAACCTGAACAACCCCAGCTTTCCCAGCCTGTATCTGTAGGAGAGGTGTTCCATCCCTCTACTCATCTTGACAATACTCCTCTGGACGCACTCCAACATGTTCACATCCTCTTATTGAGGTAGATCAAGGGTAGTTTTATTGAAGTCAGTAGAAAACCAATAGAATAGCAGACAAATGAAAAATATCAACACTCTAATACAGAAAAGTCGCTTTAGAAACAAAAAAGAGTTCCAACACTGGAAAATGGAAAAAAAAGTACAGCCCTCACAGCAACAAAATATTTTTGTTCTTTTCCAGTACGAAACAGGTGCAGTAAGCAAATCCATGCAGAAAAGCAGACTCTCCAAGCACGTGTTCAGTAACAGAACACTAAAAGGCTTTTTACTTGCCAAGACCTAACTCCACATTTCACAGAGACCAAAGACTGCTGCATTACTTGTAACCCCACACAGAGAGAGAAACAGGTACCCTTGACCTACAAAGAAGCAGGAACTGCATCTGGTTGGAGCAGTGCACCAACTTGATCAGAAGGGGAAGGGGTTGCTTTTGTGGGTTTTGACATTTGGGTTTTTTAATCATTTTTCTGATCAGAAGCTTTGCAGACCTAGATCTTAAAGAACAGGAGATGACAAGTAACTCGACAGTGTGCAAGCGACTGTCAAGAACAT
Source organism: Pyrgilauda ruficollis (assembly GCF_017590135.1). Lineage (NCBI taxonomy): Eukaryota > Metazoa > Chordata > Aves > Passeriformes > Passeridae > Pyrgilauda > Pyrgilauda ruficollis. The sequence goes on from NW_024529932.1 coordinate 12,673,239, forward strand.
TGAGAACTGAGGACTGAAGTGTCTCTTTTCTTACACTGGTGGGCAAAACTACTTAACACCTACTGCAACTAAAGAAATCAGAACGTCTCAGGTAATAAGTAATCTGAAGAGCTCATTACATGTTTTCTTTGAAAAAAGAAAAGTTCCAGCTCCAAGGGCCAAAGTAATCATTTCAGATATCTTCTTTTTTTTTAACCAAACTTAAAATTGTGTCAGGTCACCATTCAAACCTTTGCAGTACATCTCTAAGTGGGTACAGATGTCACATCTGTCACGAACTTGAAGAGCAGAGAAAGCCAAGCCCCAACATCTTACCTCTGTGTCAAGTTTTCATTAGCAGCTGGAATCAAGTCACTGGGGTCTCTGGGCTCTCCACTTCGAATGCTATTAGCAGCTTTGATTGCCCTGTTATAGGCTTTGTCAAGTTCTTCCATAATAAATTTCAGGTCTGAGGAAAGGTGAGGTGCTGCAGTGAAGCGCCAGAACAAACATGGTAGATACAGCAGGATAGCAACAAGCAGAAGGATGTATGGGAAGAACTGCAGGGAGACAAAAACCCTGCATAAGTAAAATGTTAGCCTATCACCATCACTCCCCATAAGGATTATGTTTCCTAGAGGCCTAGCAAATCCCTATAATTTTACTTAAATCCTTCTACTAAAACCCAATTTTAGTTATGGGATTGCAGGGAAGGATATGCAGGGAAGCAAAATCTCTTTTCAGACAGCTCCAGCAAGTTTGCTGCTGCTTAGAGCTTCCCCCCACCGAAGGAAAAAAAAAGGTGCCATGATCCTGATGACATTTTCAATCCTGATAACAATTTCTGCGTATTCAGAACCACTGGAGCTGACATTGAGAAATACAGCATTAACCTGGGGAAAAAACAAATAGCACAGCAAAGCAGCTATCAGAGGGGCTGACTGAAAGAAGACAGCATCATCCAACTCTCCCTCCCCAATATGTCACCACTGTTCACAGCAACTAAAACACTCCCAATACCAGCAAAATCTCTCCTGCTTTCCACCAGCTGTCAGGAGGTTAATGAATAGAGCTGCTACAGCTCTGCCTCTGCCTGCAGACACACGTCTCTTCAGAGTGCATCCAGTGACTGTAAAGGATATAGGTGTGATGTAATACTTCAGGGTATTTAAATATTTTCAGATAACATGTAAATGGGAACCAACACACAGCATCAGAGTGGTCTGGTGGCAATGCAGCACTGAGAAGTCAGCCCTTACATGGTCACAACTGCTTAGGGAAAGGGTTAAAGCAGGTATAAAATACAAGTTTGAAGTTTTTCCATCTTTTTTCTATTCATCAACAAATAGTTTTTGTCATGCAATTTTAACTCTGATTCTTCCCAGCTGCAGGAAAGATGGTGTTTCTATGTACTCTGACATTATATTAGAAGCATAAAATCATACATAATATTACCCTTACAGAGCCACGATGTAAGACCTGGTTAGACAAGCAGTTTGGTAATGAAATGTACTGCAAATTCAGCCAACCTCTAATTCATTATATTCAGCTTTTGCTAGCAAGCACACACAACTCAAATCTAGCATCAGTTCATAAGGAACTTTACATCAGTTGAACAAATATGAAACAGATATAAGACATCATAAGTGTTACAGCCATGTGCCCATGCACGTTCATTGGCAAAGCCAGTGGAGATTTTCAGAGTAAGCTTGAACTGAAGTCATTAATCACTGCAAGTGGAAAAGCTACACGTACATTTGCAGGTATTTAACAAGATGAAAATCTGGGCCTAATATAACTATGTTAACTTGTGTTTGCATTAATCAAGAGAGATTAAAGTTTTGCATGCACAAAGTAAGTAATTTGATGTTATGGAACATTTTATTCAGGAAAATTACTTCTAATATCACCTACCATCAAAGCAAAATCCTGTGTTATTACTGGCAGTAGGAATGCATATGCTGTATTAGACCTTAAATGACTGACTCCCCCTACCCAGAGCAGCCCATTAAAACTGTGCAGAGCTCTGCCCTCACTATTGCCTCTCCCTCCTCTCTGCACACAACAGATAACGTCAGATCATCTTCCTTCTCCCAGGTGTAGACCTTCCAATTGAGATGTTAAGCTCTGGCATGTCCATGTATTTTGGACATATCATCAACACAAAAATTTGGTCTTCTTATTTATCACTGTGGACAATGCCACCAGGTCTGAGTCCTGATGCCTTGGTTTACCCAAAACTTCATGGTTTCATGTCCAGGCTCTGTCAGTCCTCTGAATTCTGTATTATGTAGAAATAGAAACAATCTGTCTTTGAACCCATCTTTTACTCACCTAAGCTCCTCTAAGCTGGTGCAACACATTTTCCATAGGTCTTAGCAAATGCTTAAGATTGCCTGTATAGCTGCAAAGCCTGTTTGACTTCACTTACACCTGTGTTATACATCTCTGAGCCACCTTGCACTGATGCCAGGTGGGGAAAGACACAACAAAGACACATCTGATTTAGCAAGGAGCAACCAAAATGCCTTACACTGGCTTACACCACTAGGATTTAGTACTCACTCTTTCACATTTTACAGGCATAACAAGATTTATTAATTCCTTTTCTGACCCTCAAAACTGGAAACGCTGTCAGCAGTATCCCATACAATCCTAGAGATCTCTTTACCCCGAGTACTACAAGACATGAGGCAAGATAGTTTTCACACTGAAGTTACAGCCCCAAACCTCCATTGTTCCAGCCTCCACTTCTTCCTTTCTAACTCAAAAGAATTCTGCACTTGTGTAGCACATTGGCAGCAGCCCTCTTGCTCCATCCCAGATGTCCTCCCATGTCCCCTTCCAGCCTGCCCTCATTAGGCTGTTGCCTTAAAAAAACCAGCCTCTGCCATCTTGCACCTCCTGTTCTCAACTCCTTCACCACGGCCTCCTCACCTGGCAGCATCACACTGCTGGGGAAAAGGCACATTTGCAATGCATTTGCTGGGCTTCCTCTTGCCAGGCTCTCATCACTCCCAAAGCTGCAGCTTATGGCAGTGTAAGTGAACTCTATGCAATTCTTTTCTGAATAGTCTCAAAACTGGAGCAGTACACAATCATTAGTGCAGCTCTTTTTGTCTTAGAACAGAAGTCTCTATTTGTCACCTTTACCACAGCACCTGATGCACAATTCCATCCTTCTCAGATCCTGGCTTTTTTAAAAATCAAAGATACACTTGTTCTACTTAGTAACAGTAGGCTTAGATAACCAGCAAATTGTTTTGAATCATTAAATTTAAAGTTTAAGGTCTTGAATGACAGGGAGAAGTGAAAATGCAAAGTCATCTGGCATGAGTCCTAGGTTTCAGAGCAACAGACCTGGGTCGTCCAGCTCATCTGACTACATTTGACAGTCAAACACAATGACTTCCCATTCTAAGAAGAGGACCCTGTGGTATTTGTGCACAGACAATCACGTGCCATCAGCCTGTCTTTTATGGTTTATGGTTTTACGGTTTATTTGCTCCCAAGGCGCCGAATGCACAAGGAGGAAATGCCCCTTCAGTCTTGGGCAGTTTGAGCATTGAAGTAGAAGGAAGCGTCACTGATCCCAAGAACTGTATGGTCAAAGGTATGCCAGAGGAAGACACTGGCCCAGAAGTGAAACTCAGTTTTTACTTTGCTGTGTAGTTATCAAGTTCCTTCTCGACAGATTCCGCATGAGACTGACAAAGTAAGTGGTGTGTGCAGCAGGGACTCAAACTGCAGTGCCCTGTAAGTTTTCTGCTGTGTCCTGCTGAGCTCCCGAAAGCTAAGGATGATGGAAGCAGGTTCTCCTGCCTTGCTTGGCCCTTAGTCTGATGGCACACTGGGGGGAACAGCAGGCTCCCAAGGAGGCAGAGCACTTGGAAGCCAAGAGGTTGCCCCTGTACTGCTGCACGTCATTCACTTGACAAGCCCTTGAGGCCTGAGAACATTCCAGGCTGTTTGAGTAAATTTGTTAGTACCCAGCTACTGTTCAGCAAGAACATATACACTGGTAGAGAAGAAGAGGCATTTGAGCAGTGCATCTGCAGAAGCACACAAGGTGCTGGAATCACAAGGCTGTCTTTGGAAGATGCATGAGTGCCACACTTCCCTGAAGGTGAAAGATAAAATCAGACCAAAGCACAAAATAGTCTGTCATCACCAGCTTCAACTCTGCTAAGATGAAGTAAATACACAGCAAATAAGTTAGAAGGGCATTTAAAATAACAGCTTTATAATCTCAAATATGCTTTTATCATGCAAAAAAATATAGCTGGAATTGGTGGAGTGACGCAAAGGGCATTTTCAAGGACCTAATCTACAGAAAGCTTGCCAGGGTCTGGATAAAAATGTCTGGAAGAAGATGAAAATAACTTTAATGGTATTTAGAAAACAACAGCTTTCTAATTTTACTATATCTTCAGTCCCTATTTCCTCTAGGCAAACACTATACAAGTGACTGAAAGCATTCTGACTTCCACCTACCTGACCATGGTCAGAGAGTAACTTAAGTACAATAGCACAAAACTTGAGCTGCACAGTTCTGGGTAACAGCTTTGAGAAAATTAACTGGCAGACAATTAAAAGAGTGAAGCACTGAATTGCCGTCATTAAAATACATGAACGTGGTGAGATGCCTCCCTCTTCAGTTCCAATTTTGGAAAAAGCCCAAGCAAAGGCACTAGTCACCAAACAGGCTAATGGCAGTAATTACACGTTTCCAGAAGCAAAGGCATTAAACTCCCTCTGGATATGACCCTGTTCCTGTTTGCAGCAATGGGAGGTGCTCAGCAGAAACAGCTACAAAAGACTGATCATTCCAAATGAGGACCTGTCCCGTCTCCAAACCCACAGGTGAATCTCAAACCCTATGTGATCTTTAACCCTCCAGTTACATACTTTCTTTTTTGATACAGCTTCAAAACTGTTCTCCAGTTTCAATTAGCTCAAGTCATCATCACCAGTGGAGGCTGTGATGGCTGTATCCAGTTTATTCTGGACTTTGGGGGACAGATGGCAACATGGTAGTCAGGGGCTGCCTGGAACAGTGACCCAGACCTCTTGCTGGTGCACACAAGTCAATCATCACACTCCATAAGCAGTGGGCAGCCCAAGGCCTGGTAAGCTTTCCTGCATGGCTACAGACTGCATGCCAGCTTCTCCCCCTGAGCGGGATACCTCTCAAGGTTACTCCTCAAGGCTGAGAAATTCCTTGCTGTAACACACAGTCTGTAGGTGATTAACAGCATGCTTGAAATCTTAGCTAAGTGATATAAAGGACTGACAGTGTACATACAATCATTTAGACATAAACTGTTAAGTGGTCTGGGGCGAAGTTTGAACCTATCCACACCTGAACTCCCCTCTGAGAAATTCAGAATACAAAGGAATCCTTTCTGAACCTCATGACTCAACAGGAGGGTCTCTCCAACAATTCTCATTCTGTCCTCTATGCACTAAATAATGAAATGTATCTTCCCAATGAACCTCGATTAACCCCTGCCACATTCACATTTATTGAACTGCATTGACTCTCTGCTTATATTAACACATTGTTGCTTCTCTCTTATAAGAGAAGTGGATGACTCCATCTGCCACAGACTGAAGTAGCTCTAGCACTACACTTACACAAAATTATTTCTAAATGCATCTGCATATGGGTGTCCTTGCTCTGACAGCCCTTAATCTCTCTGGGAAGGGTTTACAGGTGAAATGTGAGGAGCCCTCAGTCAACTAAGAAGTTGCACAAACAATGAGTCACTAGAACCAGGTAAAAATCACGATTATAACTGTACCAGCAATATAATAAATAACCCCAAGGTTTGTTTTGGCGTATTCACAGACAAGTGACTCAAAGAACAACTCTAGGGTCCATGGTTAACTTTATTTCTTTTACAAAAAGAGAGAGTTTTCACATCATTTTACTTCATGCATACGAAGACTGCAGACCCACTCTCTGTAGGCAATGCTTCCAGCAGGTCCCAAAGCACTTGTCCTGCAGTTTGAAAGATCTGAGCCTGACAACTGACCTCTCCTGGCTGTGCCACATGTGAGGACCCCTTCTTTCAGTCAGATGAATTGTTTGCCTGCATTTCATATGAGTACAAATCCCCTTTTTCTGAACAACCCTAAACCTCTTCTTTGCTTACATTATCTTCTTTGCTTACCTTATCTTCTTTGCTTCTCCCCAGTTATAGCAGACTAGAACATACAGTTATTTAAAAAATCCCTAGAAGACTCTTGGTCATAGGCAGCTCCATCCTAGCAATCCAAATTTTAGGGCTATGAAGTGGTCATCACTCAGTGTTCAACCACCCCTCAACTTGCTTGGTTGCTATCAAGAGCCAGTAAGATGATGCTCACTGTTCTCCTGCTTGAGTTTTTATAAATTTCTCTGTGCACTATGGATTAAAAAGGCTTCACAATGCAGTCCCCTCCTCTCCTCCTCCACTAGACTGCGAGGACTGCCCACACACAATGGCCAAAACCTTTTCTTCTTCCAGTTAAGGATCAAGACAAGTTTTACAAAAATAACTTGTGACGTGGAACACTCATCTTTAGAGACAATAAGCAAACTACCTGCACAGGGCAGTCAAGTACAAAACTCCTCCATCCCCATCACCACTGACTGTCTGTCTTTACCACTCATATCTAGAAACCAACATCTCTGTTCTGACACTTCAGACAGACACAAGAAACCTCTTAAGGGAATTAAACCTGAAGGGAAAATCCCATAACAAAACAGAGGCAATGAAATAGTGAAGCCTGACCAGAGTAAGTTTCCTCAATGAAAAACCTGAAGAGGACTGTTGTCAGGGGACTCAGCCATATAATCATTTTGACAGCTCTTTCACTGACAAAGAGAAGGAAATCTTAGCATCAAACTAAGAATACAGGCAGGACCTACCACAGTCTCTTCTTTATATTCATCTGCAGGTATTTTGTTCATTGAATTGTGCATTTTAGTACACAACTCATTTTGCTTCCTGCAAAGGGTTATCCACTGTGAGGAGTTTCCAGGATCACTGGAAATTTCAGATCTCCTGTTCTCCATGGAGAGAGGTCCTGGGCACCCTCTAGGAGCACAATGACCACTGGAGAGTCAAGGCACCCTGAAGTTTGCAGTATGGTCCTTTTCCGCTTCCAAACTGATAAATTCAACCCCTGAGAGAGATCTCCTAGAGCAGAAAGGACAACCAGTAAAGGTGCCAAGCTTGAGGGAGTGCCCAGAACTGAAACTTACACTTTACTGTTCAAAAAACCAAAAATCCCAGAGCAAACTTGAACTCTGAAATAGGAGGGAGATGGAAAGGTTTCAGTTTTTCTGAAAAAAAAAAAAAAAAAAACCAAACAAAAAAAACCCACCAAAACACCTCTGGAGAGTTTGATAATCCTCCAGAGCAACCAGATGTTGAGAACAAAAGCAGTGCAGGTCACTACATGCTGGCTTTGTCACCAAAGATCTACCTGCTCCTACTTCCTTCTGTGCCACTCTGAGCACTGCCCCAGGAGGCAGCACTTCTGACACAGCACAGAGAGCATGCCAGAAGGAAATCCATCCATTTTAATCAGTAATGGGGCCTACAATCTCATTCCCCCAAAACTTAATAGAATGCCTCCTTAAGTGTTTTTTTATGGACCCTTCCAGCATGCCAATATAGTGAGATACTAAGTGAGTCAGAGTTTTGGAAAGAACCTGAGATGCCCTGCAAATAAAAGCTCTGCTTCCCAGAAAGCAGGAAAAAAGTTTTAAGTGTTAAGAATAACTGGGCCTAATGAGCCCTGCTGTCCCTCTGTGTACATCCCTGTAGATGCAGAGTCAGGTCTCCACTAACCTGAGCACAGGAAGTCTCCCTTTTCTCCTTAACACCACTGTGCTCCCAAAAGGCTCTGCTCCAGCCATTTTTAAAATAATTACCTAGCCAAAATCTGCAGAGCAATGAGCTTGTAGATATTTTGCAGTGCAAGGGTTGGGGGGGAACCCAAGTCTGACTGCAGAAGCGATCCCAAACCACTGAGCAGCTGTTGGCCCTGGATGCAAAGAACAGCCTTAGATACCAGAGTGGGAAGCAAAGTTCACTGTTAAACAGCTGTAATACCACTCCTTCCCTGTAAACTCGTAAAGCACGGAGGCTGATGAACAACCAGAAGTATATTAGTTAGTATTGACCTCCAAAGAGCACCTGCAGCTCCCAATGTCTGGATCAGAGGGTGGGTGGCCAATCATGGATCTAGGAAGATGAGTCACCAGCCTCTGCTACAGCCCCTGGCTCAGCTGAGCAGATGCACTTCCTGCAGACAGTCTGCAGGATATTTACAAGGAAACATCATATGCCATACACGTCATGGAGAACTGCAGCAGTTTCTGATACAGCACTAGTCAACAAATTAACATGGGTTGCATCATAAAAGTATGAGCCCTTAAGCTATTCGTGGCTGCCAAACAAGCAGACTTAATGCTATCAGCAGGTGACTATCACATGAAATTCAACACAAAAAATTTGGGTAACAAGAGCTCATTCCCTCCAAAGAAAGGGGCAGCAAGGTGGAGTTTGTTTGCTGCAGGTGGAGTTTCCAGCACTCTGAGATGTTCCAGCAGCTTCAACTGGCCTCTGTAGAAGGTCTGGCTGAAGTGGAGCCCTAACTGCGCAAGGAAGAGTCCAGGCTAGAAACCAACAGAGTCTGGCTTTAATATTCATGAAACACATGCCTATGGGGTCAAGGTTATCACTGGAGCTAATTGGAGAAGACAAAAGTAAATCCTCAATTAATGATTTGAGTCAGCAAACAAATCAGAGACAGCCTTGAATAGCATCTCAGAGACTATACCACCAGATGACTGGATAATAAAATCTGAGGCTCAGGATACAGAAGCAAAAGCCAGAAATACAGGTGCTGCTGGTCTCATACCTGAGCTCCCTCTAGAACCAGGTTCTCCTCTGCTCCCAGATGCCAGGGGTTTATTTGCTGGGGCAAGTAATAAAAGGGCTGAGGAAGGCAGAACACAAATTTGCAGAGCCCAGCAGGCATTTCTGACTTTGGCATCAGCACTGCTCAAGCAAGCCAAAGCTGCCTCTCGAGTTGAGTCAGCTCCAGGCATTGTCATGGCATTAACCCAGTGTGTAATTCCTGCCAAACCCCAGCTAACTGCTTTGAGCCAGCTCAAGTATCTCAATACCTACTGCACTTTTAACCCATAAAATAAATTTCCTTCTGTGCTTTATATGATACTGCTTTACCTGAAGCAATGAAAGCCAGCTCATGGTTGGCCTGCGGACATGCAGAAGAGCACGCTGAAGACAGGGGTTGAACCTGTTGGTACCAGTGATTCATTTCATCTCCCCCCAAAATGCCTATCTGCCACAAGTCTCTCTCTCCATGCACAACTGGCCAAGGGTAACACAATAAAAATATAAAATGTTTTTATTACCCTGTTTTCCTAAAATAAGCTTTTACAAGCATTAAGGTAGTTGTTGTGTCCTGTATTCCAGTTTTAAAATAGTTCCTGGCTAAAGCCAGGTGAAGCATTCACTCCAGGACAACACAGCAACATTAACATTTCTCTTGTGTCAGATTATTTTATCAGACCCTTTATTTAAAAGCAGAAAATACCTTCTCTAGCACTACCCTCTTTGGAAGTAAGGGAAAGAAAACATTCTAAAAATACAGAGTCAAATCGAAAGCAAGGACTACAGCAGAGCAGAGAAACAAGAAAAGTGAGACAAAGGTAGGTTTCTACATGGGAATAACTTTGCCAGGAGATGGAGACCTATACATACTTTATGCAGCCACAGGGGTATGTTTTCCAAGTTGTTGTGGGATGCTTGCTTCTGCTGCACAGCTGCCCAGCAGTAGGAGTCCACATAAGCAGCTTGTCGCCAGGAGAAAGAACTGGGTGCAAAACAGCTTATCTGAGCACCTGGGAAAACAAAGCAAAAGTTATTGCAACCTCAAAAGATATTTAAAAAGGCAAAAAACAAGTTTAGGAAGAAAAGCCCACATTTAAGATGTTATGGTATCCAAAGTTATCAGGTTAAGTGATCAGACAAAGCCCAGCAGTCCTGCAGGGAGGAGGGTCCTGAGTTCCCACTGCCCCCAAAGGCTGTAACTCCCACAGGGATCCATCTAAGGATGTTCCTAAGGGTTGAGACAGCACATTAGAACACCTATCTTTTAGGTCTGTTTCCGTAAGTCTTGTGGGGAATGTGACATTTAAGACCTTTCCCACTTGCACTTAACCCAGGTTGGCCAAAGGGGAACTAACAGATACAAAGTGTGACCAGATCAGACCCGAGGCAACAAACACCATCACACACCATCAAGTCACAGCTTCCCAAAAGCACAACCTACAGCTCACATGTCTACTCTAACAAGACCTCCAACACCATTCCTGCAGCCCAGCAGTCACTGCAATGATGGAAGGGCAGGTTTTCCCAGGGTGCTGCTACTTCTGCCTCTGAGACTGCACATTATTTGGAAGGGTTCACATTATATCTGTGAAAACAAGGACTTCCTCCTGTAATTTTTGGCAGAGAAATTGTGGCCCTAGATACCTCCAAAGGGTGCCAGGCCCCTCCTCATCAGTGCAGTGAGGTGCTGTGTCCAAGACTATGCACAACACTGTCCATTTACTCCCAGGACCTCTCCACCTGCTCAGGAGCTTCAAATTAAGATCAAGGCCCCAGCTGACAGCAAGAGCAGCTATTTACCAGCCTAAGGGTCAAATTCTGCTCTGGCCAGTCACAGGCACCAGGCAACTCCTCCCACAGCATACTTCAACAAGGAAAAGTGGTTATGGGGCATGGAGTACCAGTGGCTCCTCAGGTAACACCAGTAAAACAGGATGAAGGGGTTCAACTTTCTTCCTGCAGCTTTGATAGTGAAAGCAATCCCCCCAACACACATACACTTCCACCAGGCTTTCAGAAATGTTGCAACAGGACAGTCATTTCACCAAATAATTACACAGAGTGGACATGGCTCTTCCATGAACATTTCTTCTAAGAGCAACAATTCTGCCAATATCAAAAGACCAACAGGGGAAAATCTGCTATATTTTTTCCCTTTAACACATTCATCTAAGTTATGCTAATGGAATTGCTCTGTGCTTTATGGGAGTAAGTATATAAAACAAGCCTGTATAATTTGTCCTGCATTTTAGCTAGTTTAATTTTCAGGGAATAACAACTTCTTTTGGAAAAGGACCCAACTGCATTCGCCTTGTAACTTCTACAGCCTCTTTACAATGTAGCATAGTCAAGGAGCTTTATGAATAAAAGCCTTTCCATATGAGTCACTATTATAATTATTTCTAGGGCTGTAGTATCATAAAGACATGGTTTGATCATCATGGTTTGACCTGTCACAAGTCTCCCTTATGGAAAACAAGTCACTGTTTATCAGAGCAAAGCTCACGTGATTTAGCTAAGTTGGCACCACACAAGCACTTGCACTCCCCCAAAGCCTGGGGAGTTTTTGTTTTCCAGATGACTTCCATTAGCTGTAGAAACCAAAGAAACAATATATTGCAGAAAAAAAAAGGGGGGGGGTGAAGAAAGCAAAGAAAAAAGTAGGCATTTAATGTCTGCTGTCCACTGGATAGGGACCATTCATGCCCTGCTCTCATCATTTAACCAATCTCCTGCTGGTGGCTGTGCCCAGTGTGGAGCAGCAAACAAGGGACCTTTTCAAAGGAAGAGCAATGGAGTGTTCAGAAAGATGGTTTGTCTTATTCATGTTTGTGTATCCACAAAAAGAAACACATTCCATGTGTTCATTCTCATTAATGGGTGGAACACCACTTAAAGTGATGGAGTGTTTAAAAGGCAGAAGTGAGGAAAAAGGCAGGCATGCCTCTTCTCCAAAACTAGGGATGAAAAAGGCATCCAGCCTCCTTCTCCAAAATGTCATGTGCACAGCTTCACACCAGAATAGCTACAGCAATGCCAATGCTGCAGCAGAGCAGAGACCATCACTCACAATCCCCAGTGTTTCAGCAGGGACACGAAAAACCTGACTTGGGAGCCAAGCAGATGGAGCTCAGCCTCAAGCAGGGGGACACTCCACTTGTTGTACTGGTTTTTAACTATCTGATTGCAGTCTTGTTTGTAAACACTTGTTAATTCAAATTACAACTTTGCAGTAATGGTAGTAATATTAGGACTTATATAGGGAAGATATTTTTGTGCATCATCCATACAAAACACAGACCATTACATGCCTCAGGAAATGGTCATAATTTTCCATCTTTTTTCTCTTCCTTCTCTCCTCCAAAGGAGTAACAGCAGTATAGAGAGATAATTTACTTTATGTTACTTTATGTAATCTATGGACTATTCTGGAGGAAGTTGAAAAGAAAATCCGTAGTTTCTATTAGAGAAATTTGGCACAGGGCTACATGCCTTCCACAGACTGGCTGTGCACAGAGCTATGCACAAGGCTGGTTTATGAGAGGCTAATAGTCCTCTGCTACCACAGGAACAGCCTCCTGGCTTGGTGACATGAAGCCACTGCCTTCCCTTGCTCCCACAAGTAATAGCCTGGGAAAGAGAAAAGCAGCTAACAAGCCCATAACAACAGGGAGATAAAATACACAAGCAAGAAGGATGAGGAATAACAAAAGACTGCATTTGTTAAGCAGTTGCCACAACAGTCTTTGGCCAATTTATCATTAGTCTTGGCAACAGACTCTTTTTGTAATCATTTCCTGATACTAAATTAGCTTTGGAGAGGGAGCAATAAGGACTTGACTTTTACTTTTGCTAACAAATGAGGATTAAAAAAATGCCATTTATGATGGCTGTCCTAAAGACAGATACCCCCGAAAGAGCTGCAGAAAACTAAGGCAGCAGCAGGGGTGCAGCCACATATGATGAAATGACACTTTTCCAAGAGCACTAAGATTACCAGATGGGGCTGGCTGTTGGCAGCAGGAATTACTTGCAGGCATGCAACTGAGTGCAGAGTACAAGCCTGAGTCACTGCAGCCAGTGCACAGCAAGGATGAGCTGTGGCACACCTTCATGGGTGCTTTGCCAACAAAATTCCAGCTACTGCCTCCACATCTGGACCAGAAATACCTTTTTTCCCCCTGCAACTGGCTCTTCTGCAGCTCCTATGCAGGAAATCTGTCTATGATAAGAAACTCTCAGAACCTCAAGGAAATCTCAGATTGAAAGGAGAATCCCTGTTCAGTGCTGGACAGCTTTGCTGGGTCCAAGGCAGGATGAGCTGAGGGATCAGCACCCTCTGGCTGCATCCTTTACGAAAGAAAGGGTAAAGCCAGCAAGCCAGACTGGTTTCCTCTTCAGTGGCTCAAAACCTCTCTGCTGACTTACACATCTAATTAAGAAACTGCAGCTAACAGACAGGACATTCAAAAATCAATGTTAATCACAAGCTTAACTATTTTTCTTGAACCAGGATCAAATGATTGCAGTTGACAGGCTTAAACCTTCAGTAAGTAATTATTTGGCTTCCAACACACTGCACTTACTGCAAAAAGATTTGCATACGCTTGGAGGAAAACCTGGCCAGTAATTTTTACTATAATTTTCCACAAGGCAAAATGAACTTGCCGTGATACCCAAACATCTGATTTCCTCTAGCAAGAATTGTGCCCTTTAGTAGCCACTAAACAAAAACCTAAACAAGAAAATCAAGGCACACATAGACAATGCACTGACTGCCAGGCACCATCCAACACACATCCTCCACACCAACATTAAAAAAAATATTTTAAAGAATGAAAAAAGGCATCCCAATGCATACCAAAGAAGAAACAAATGTACATGTGGAGAGCAGACCAGAAGGAATGAGCAAAGTAGAAGGTTGGGTGAAACAGAATCTGTTGAAGAAGAAAGTATGGAGCAAATGGGTGGACTGGAGAAAAGAACCTCTTCCCAGGGGTACTTTGGCAAAGGAGTATGAGCAGAATGTAAAGCTCAGGTGATACAATGTTTAAGCGAAGTGGGTCAGAGGAATTAGCAGGTATGGTTCTCTCTCTACAGGGCTGCAAGTTATTCCTCAGAGAAGTCTCAAAATCACGCACTGGGAAGAGAACTGGGTATTTATCAAATGACAAATTTTTTGATTCATGGGGAATAGGAATTATGAATTATATTTCCACCACTGAGATTTAAGGAAAACAAAGAAAGTTTCGTGGGAAAAGAACTGGGTATTTATCAAGTGATAAGTTTTTTGATTCTGGGGAATAGGAATTGTGAATTATATTTCCACCACTGAGATTTAAGGAAAACAAAGAAAGTTTCCCTTCATCTGAAGGAGAAGCATTACAAAACAGTAGCAATGACCACCAAGCTTCCCTGCCAGCATGGGTGCTACCCCAAATCTCAGCAACACCAGAGGCCCATGATTTTTACATTTACTCTGGCAGCTAAAGCAGCTTACCGTCGTTTCCCCAGGAAGTGTAAAGCTGGCTCTATAGGAGTTAAACAGAAAAAATCTTACCAGCAGCTGAAGATGCTCACACAATGACAGTTCATAACTTGATATTAAAGCAAATGTTTTTACAAGTTTGCCCTGGCTGCCCAGGCAGGCCTGTGCCTGATGCTGGAACTTCTGCTCTTTCCTGAGCACTCCTTACATGCCAAAGAGCAGCACAGTGTATCCTGCTGGGATCTGCACCTCTCTGACAGGAGTGCTCAGCCGGTCTGGCTGCTCTGGGCTGAGGCTACTCACACACTCGCTGTCTCAGTTCTTCATTAACGCCCTGGGTTTCACAGCATCCTGCTGAATTAAATGCAAGGTGTGCAACAGTCAGCTATTAGCACACAGCCTGCTTCAGCAGCTCTGGGAGGCGTTTTTCCAGCTCTCAGCCAGCAGCTGCCATAGTAATAGTCTTTGGCTTAATTACACCCAACACAACTTTAGCCCCCAGCTCTTACGAAGTCACAAGATAGGATTTTTTCCTAAGAGCCTCCCCAGGAACTTGTGAATGTGAAGAGAGAGTGACACCAGCAAGGAGGACCAAACAGGGAGGTACAAGAGAAGAAAAGAGCCCAATTCAAGAGTTAAAACTATTTTTCAGTATATTCGTTGTGATTTAGTCTCACAGTTGGGAGGGGTTTTTTTTTTTCCCTTTTCTACACATTTTATTCTCATGACTGCTTCAGACACATTATTAACTTATCTAGAGAGATACAGGCCCAGCTGGACATGCACTGATGCCATCGTGGCTCCCACAAAAGCTTCTGGGATGCAGCACCCAGAGTTCCCCACTAACACCCTTCACACTGTGTTTTCTGCCAGCCAAAGCACCTCAAATCCCACAGGCAGCCAACTGCAAGGATGGAAACTAAAATAAAAACCAAACTTGGTGAAAAAAGAGCCCATAAACTGGGTGAAAAATGAGCAGGGCAAGTAAGGATTGCCACCACTGGGCAAGTCCAAAGTGGTCAGTGGTGTGCATTAACCCCGTGGTGTGCAGAGCACAAGGCAAGGCTCCACCTTCCCACCTTTGAGCATCCTCCAGCATGGTAAGATACATGAGAGAGCACCAGAGGGAAAAAAGATGGTAACATTTTGACAGATTTGTGCAGATGCTGTGGGTTGGCCCATGGTCTGGTACTTCCTAGCCCAGCATCCTGCCACAACTGATAAGCCAGCTGCACCAACCAAGCCTTCATTATGATTATAACCAAGTTTCCCAGCTGTCTACACTCAACATGTGATGGCTTCTGCATCCTGGAAAGGCTTACAAGGTGTTTTCTTACATGATAAAACAGAGATGCTCAAACAAGTGGATTACTTCATCCCAGCTATGTATGAGCCATGCACAACCAACACCCAAACCAAACATGTAAGGGCTGCTGTGGTCACCACAAAATTCCCTTCTTTCCGCTCTCTCCCTCCCTTCTGGTCCCTTCCCAGCCATCACCTCCCACACAGGCTGCAGGGAATGCTGCCCATCGCACAGCTGTGCCTGGAAGCTGTTGTATGCAGGAGGTCAAACATCATTTGGTGACAAACCTGGATGAGCAGCTCACAGTTGCCTTCCTACAGAAAAAAATGAAAATATTTGATCTTGAGCGGACAGCTCTCACATCTGCTTTTCTTTCAGCTGCAACCTGAGACAGCCATTGATACTTTTTCCAGAATTGAGCTGAATTTTGGCAGAGGCCAAAACAAAGCAGTTTGTTTCAATTTCCTCTCTGCTTATCTGACTGTACCTGCTCAGGGCTGCAGCATCCTGCTCCAGGCAGTACCCTGGGAATAAATAAATAAATAAACATCTATGTTTTCAGCCAAAGTGTTTACAGTAAGAAAGCGCATCTTGCAATACACAATCTGAGTTCAGAAACTGGAATCTCAATCCTGACTCAGAGCTGTTCTTACTAAAAATGGCACAAATAAAACTATTCATTTCTGGCTCATACACTGCTGAGGATGCCCCATCTTTCAGGGGTTTTTTTTCCCCCTTTGTAAGAAGAATTGCCGATGTAGCTATATTTAGGTGGTTTCTGTTACCACACTACCTGACCACTTCTAGTATCATTTACCCAAGAACTGCCAAATAATATAAAGAAATAATATCAAGCCACGATATAAGGAATATACATGTACAATACAATCCTCACAATCCTATTATTTCCATTTTCCCATTCCCAGTATATACAGAATTGCATAAAACTATGTAAAATTGTATAAAACAAGGTGTAGCTGCAAAGAGGTAACAGGTGCAGGATTTCAAGCAGCAAAGACTCCCAGGGATAGCAGACAACAGATCAGTCACTGCTTAACTACTACCAGAACCAGCTTAAAATCCTCACAAAACTACAACTGCCCATGGGTTTCTAAAATATAGCAAAAAGTAAACTCAGGTTAGTTCTCCTCCTGCCCCTGCAGAATGGCAAAGCAGGGCTCAGGCACTAACCCCAGAGTTTCAGCACTGCTCACTCGCTGGGTGCTACAGCTGGGTTTTCCATGCCTCCAGCAGAGAAATCCTCTGTGATTCAGCTGGAATCTCATTTATTTCCTGAAACTCCCATCAAAACTAAAAGTTACTTGGTGGCTTCAGAAAACTTCCATAGCCTTTGTAAGCATTTTAATGATTTTGCACAATTAAGAGCAACCGCGCGTAGGAGGAAAATTGCAGGTGTCTGACACCACACTGCAGCGGAACAGGAAAGCACAGCAGGAAGGGAAGCTGACAGGATGAGGTGCCAAGAGAACCTGAGGTGGGAAGAATGCAATTATCCCAACAGAAATAGGAGCTGAGCATTCATTTTTGGAAAGGGTGTTCAGTTTTTGTACTCTGAGCAGGTATTTCCACCAAACGCTTTCACAGCCACCTCTGAGTTGCTCTTTTTCAGACCTAAAAATGAACCCTGACATTTTCACTCAGTTTAGCACTCCTGAGCTTTTTCAGAGAGTGATTAGACCACAAAGTGTTTGAAAACAAACCTTGCTGTCTATTTCATCACCAGCTGAACACCACAGCACAGACAACCAGGCATTTGCAGTCCCTAAAACCCTCAGTGTTCCCTCAAATGCCTTAATGGAAGCAGTTTTGGGGTGTCCCATAAGCAGCCAGCCTGCTGAGCTGCAAGGACTGTGTGGGCAATAGGTGACAGCTGTCACAGCAGCATGGCTGATTTACTATCACTTTCTGTATGGACACCACGTGGTGCCGTTTCACCCATGCCCGGAAATAACAATAACAAGTACTTCTCATATTTATTTGCATATTTCTTTTTCAACTAAAAAAAGCTCAGTTTTCAACCCAGTGTTTCCTTCTAACAGGTTCTCAGGATTATAAACAAAAAGAAACATTAGCAAGATGCAGCCCTTGTTTTAATTCTTGCTTTATGAATTTACTGCACTCACAGATTCAACTAGAAATAATTGAAAGATGAGAACTTAACTCATCTGAAAGAAAGCCACACTTTACCGATCTCTGCAGTTCAACTGTGTGTTTGATCTTTGCGTAAGGGACTAAAATTCAAGAAATAAAAGAAACATTGGTACCCAGGCACTGTTTCAAACTGGACCCAGCAATTCTAGAGTAGAAGCAGAAAGAAGAATTAAGGGGCCCACAAACAAGCTACTGTATGGAAATGCAAACCCTCTTTTTCATTGCTTTAAGAGGAAGAAATGTGCATATATCAGTACCAGATCTAAATCTAAAAGAAGCAGGTTAGAGTGCAAAAATATGGATGTATCCATCCAGTTTCTGGATGAACAGAGCTGCCATGGGGCTCAGATCTGGTCTCAGCATTCCCAGTCTGGTTGTCCTTCACTTCCCCACGCAGTTAATTGTGGGCCACAGCAATCTGGTGCAATAGGGGTGTAGCTGTTTGTAAATACAGCAACCTGGAGCATCTTATCTCTCAAGCAATCGGTATCTGACTAATGCTACTCATGATGGCTTTGCACAGATTCACCACTCATCCAAAGTCCCATTCCAGTCTCCACTCTCCTGACATGCAATCCTGTAGATGATGGAGATCTGGTATATGACATTGAATGCCGATAAACAGGTACAGCAAATTCAGCTATCTCTTTGAAAGGCTGGAAATCCTGTGATTCACCCCTGTCTCAAAATGGACAGCATCATATATACACCTTTGAGATCTTCATTCATATAGTGCTATTCTTAGCAAATCATAGGAAGGCTTGGGTTGGAGGAGACCTCAAAGATCATTTCGTTCTACTCCTCATGCCAAGGGCTGCTGCATGATCACTTTTGTAACTTGGGGAGGTTGGTAAATAAAAAGATGGTAAAATAATTGGGAAACTTGGCCTTTTACTTGTAAAGCATAGCTTCATCTACCGAGTCACAGCAGAAATTGAAAACTGAGCGGGAACAGCTGCAGGAGGGGATAGGAGCAGCGGAAAGCTTTAGAGAGCTCTCCCACTGCCCGTCCTGAGGGTCACCAGCCCCACCGAGCCGCCTGCGGCGCCAGGCAGAGCGCTGACAGCCCTTCTCCATGGCACCTGTCCCTGACAGCTGAGCGACACCGAGATCCTACCGCCACACGCGCCGGGAGCGGAGCAGACGGGCACCTCCCGGGACACATCCCGGCTGCCTGCTCCAGGCTGAACTGCGCCGGGAAACAAAGGGCGGCACGGCTTCAGCGCTCCCCGTCGCTCCCGCGGGACAAGATGCGCCGGCTGGGCTGACAAAGCTCCTGCTCGGGAGGAGTCGAGAGAACGGCAGCGGCCAGGGAATGCCCCAGCGAGGAGGAGGGCACGGGTAAGCGCGGGGAGGGCGGCCCGGCACACCTGGATGAGCCTGCTGCCAGGGATGCTCTCCAGGACGGCTGTTTTCTGGGAAGGCAGCTTTCCCTCCCGCGGCCCAGAGGCGCCCTCTGCCCCGCCCCAGCGGGAGCCCCGCCGCAGCCGAGCCCCACCGAGCGTTCCCGCCCGGAGCTCCGCTCCGCCGCCCCGCCCGCCGAGCCCTTTGTCCGCCGCGGGAGGCGCCGGGAGCCGGGAAAGGGGGGCTGCCTTCGGAGTTACCGATGGAGACCTCCTGGGCGAAGGCGAGGGAGATGAGGAGCAGCGGCAGCCCCACGGCGATGCAGGTGACGATCTTGTCGAGCGCCAGCTCCAGCCGCAGCCCCTTGTAGCGCGTCTCGGGCGGCTCCTTCAGCAGGAAGTCGGAGAACACGTACTCGGTGGCGATGTGCGCGATGGCCATGGCGGGCACGGCTCCGCACGGCTGGGCCGGGCTGCCCCGGGCCGTGCTGGGTTAGGCCGGGCTGGGCCCCGCCCGGCTCCGCCCGGCGCGGCTCGGGAACGCCCCCGCGGCCCGGCCCGGCCCCGCCCGGCTCGGGGCGGCGGGCGCGCTGCGGCGTCCTGCGGCTCGGGACGGGCGCTGGGGCAGTGCCGGGAGCCCTGGGGTCACGGAATCGCACAATGGCTTGGCTTAGAAGGGACTTTAAAGATCATCTGGTTCTAGCCCTGCTGCTGTGGGCAGGAACGCCTTCCACTAGACCCGATTCAGCCCGGCCTTAAAAGCCACCAGGGATGGGGCATCCACAGTTTCTCTGGGCAAGCTGTGCCACCTGTGCCACCATCCTCACAGTAATGAATTTCTTCGTAAAATCTATTCTAAACTCACCCTCATTCAATTTAAAGCCAGTCCCCTTTCTCCTATCACTGCATGTCCTTGTAAAGTGTCATTCTCCCTCTTTTTTATAAGCCCCCTTAGGTCCTGAAAGGCCACAGTGAGGTCTGTCTAGAGCCTTGTCTTCTCTGGGCTGAACTCCCTCAGTTTGTCTTCTAGGAGAGTTGTTCCAGCCCCTGTACAGAGCATCTTTGTGGCCTCCTCTGGATGTGCTGTTGCATGTCCATGTCTTTCTTGTGTTGGGGGCCCCAGAGCCGGACACAGCACTCCAGGTGTCAACACACCGAAGCAGAGGGGCACAGTCACTTTGCTTGTCCTGCTGACCACACTCTTTCTGATGCAGCCCATGATGAGGTTAGCTTTCTGCACTCTGAGCACAGTTTGTTCATGTCCAGCTTTTCATCCACAAGAGCCCCCAGTGAGGGGGGCTTTCCATGGGTTCTCCCAGTCTGTATTCATGTCTGTGGTTGCCTCAATGCAGGTGCAGTGTTTGAATGGAGATTTCTTGTGTCGAGTTTGTGCCCATCAGCTCAGGTCATCTCAGCAGGCACTGCCAAGAACACCCTGACTCTGTCCATGCTTCTCTTCCATCAGCTGTTTGCACACACTGTGGAGAGCCCCCGAGGCACTTTCTCCAGGCTGGTGAGCCCCAGCTGTCTCAGCATTCATGTCCCCACCACAGTCTGACAGATGCTCCAGGCCCCTAACCTGCCTAGCACCATGTACTGTGGCATTTTCCCCACCCAAAATGTTTCATCACTGCTTTTCAGGTCAGTCTTTTTGGGGGAGTCACTGGGATGCCTTCACCTTTAATAACCTTTAATTTGTTTGCCCTCTGTACTTTTCCTGTTGGTTTCTGGACCTCTGTGAGCTTGGAGTCACAGAAGTCAGGAGTCACAGAAGAAGTCACATGTCCACCCCATGAAGAGCCACTTCGTGTGCTTTGTTTTCATGTAACAGTCCCCCAGCTCATTGCTTTCTACAAAAAGGACAAAATATTCCCTTCTCCACTCAAATTCCCCTTTATAAAACTGCTATCCTCTCTGCTTTCAATTGTCCTTCATATTTTTGCCAAGCCATAAGCCAAGGAAATCAATCCTCATATGGAAACTGTTCTACAACACCGATTCCCCTTCTTGTTCTTTTTGTGCTGGTCTTGTGCTCCTTTGCTGGATGAGGCCAGGAGATTTGACTCATGCTGTATATAAGATGCAGGTGCCCCAGACATTTATGTAATGGAACTAAGTGGTTTTCTGTTTGTTCTACTCTTAATTTGTACTGATTCCTAATATTTAATTGGCTTTCTGCCCACTGAACAACACTGGAGCTAATGTCATTAAAGTATTAATAAGATCCCATTTTGGAGATGTTTAGACAGTATGATACACATAAGGGTAGGATTGCTTTTTCCCACATGTAGTACTGTAAATGTATCAGTAATAAATTTTGCCCTTTTTTTCAATGATTTTTCATGCTATATGTGCTTAAGATTGTCACTCAACTTGTCCACTCTTTTTCACAACACTTAGAGAAAATACTGAAAAGCAAGGACAAGCAAGACATGCTGCAAGTCATGTAGCACCGCATGAGTGACTTTCAACATGAAATCTCAACACTTTTCGCTGTCTTTTAACCAGTTATTTAACCTTCATGGACTCCTCATCCCATGGTGATTTCATTTCCTTAAGAAGCTTTAAGAAGACTTTCTCAAAGATCTTAAGGAAATGTAAGCAGGTTATATTCATCCGCGCTTCTTATCTATGCACTGAGTCCTTCAAAAAACTTTCTAAGGCAAAATTTTCTTGTTGGGGAAAAAAAAGAAGTATGAATTATTCCATGTTCTCTTCTGTTCCTTTGGACACTTTCCTGGTTTTGTTTTTAGAACAGTTTCAACCAGCTCCTGTTGTGTGGCTGACAGAGCTGTTTGATCCTCTGGAAAGTTTTTAAAGATTGACCGTGTGTTTGTCACCTTTCAAGCTTTTGGATTTAGGACAGTTCCCAACTGCTACCCCACTTTATAATCCAGATTTTTCGTATTTGAGGGCCTGTAGCACTCCGTGGAGAACAGCCCTGCCTTGGTGACTTGATTTTCTGTTAATTTTGTTGCTTAACTCTGTTCCTGCTGCTGTTTCAGCCCAGCACAGATGCTGTCCTTCACACAGGTGTCAGGGCACAGCTGGCACAGGGCTGCCTGCACCAGGCAGGCAATGGTAAACTTGCTGCTTTACACTTTTTGTGACGTTTCACGATCCCTGTGGCAGGCTGTGTCCCCTGGTCCGGCAGCAGTGATATCCTGGGGCCCTTTGTAGCCTTTGTTCTGGTTCCACAGCCACTGTCCAGCTGAGGAACGGGACAGAGGAAATGAACTGGGCCAGAAGGTTCATACAAATAGTTGGGGTTTTTTATTATCAGTGTAATCACTTTGGCAATCTAGTTTCTACAGTCAAAACATACTTATGACTCTGTTTCTAAAACATCAGGTACATTAGCTACCCTAGAAGTGAAGTACCAAATAATTTCCTTTCTTAATAGTGCATTTTGAGTGAAAGGCTTTAATTTTATATGTATGCAGAGAGCTAAAGTTCTGCACAGACAGTATTTTTGCACAGAACAGGAGACCCCAATTTTAAAGCTTGGAGGACAGGAAGATGAAAGGGTTTAGAGTATCTGTTTTTGCCAGGTCCAATTGGAGATTTTAAGGAGATTTTTGGTTTTTTTGATGTGATGTAAATTCTATAAGGGCTTGGTCCTGCATTTGTACTTTATGTGGCTTGGTCCTGCATTTGTACTTTATGTGCGTGCTTTCAAATGACTGAGGAAAACAAAGAAATTACTGAGAAACCTTCAACATATTTTTTGACTGGATATCAATGCAGGACACATTTAAGCTACAGTAAGAGCATTGCACAGTAAAATTTCCTACCTTTGAACATACTTTAAAGTACAGAAGTGGAAAAAATAAAATTTAAAAAAACCAAAACAGCAACTTGATTTTACATTCAAAATCAAATTTGTGTAAACAGTTTTGCAAAGGTTTTTGTTCTGGAATTCATCTGCTAGAGCTATAGCAGGCATGAGCAGGCAAGAATGAACACAACCTAACAAAAAATTAGCTATAAACATTCAAGTATCACTAAACATGTCCTGATTCTGTCTGTCTGCCTTGCAGAGCACAAAGGTCATCCTCCTGATGCCTTCATTACAGGTAGGGAGAGAGGTGTTGCTCAGTGCAAAGAAGAGGTACAGAATCAGGACCATAACAAGCAGCATTTACAAAGTCAATCTCTTGGAGGTTGTTCAGAGCTAGATTTTTAGAGATAAATAAAAGCTGTTAGAAACTAACAGCAGGGGCACTGCTGAACCTATCAGGTGCTAAAATTTATTTGTAGGTCTTCAGAAATCTGTCCCCAGTGCAAAGTTTCATCATTTAACAGGGAAAAATAAAAGAGACAATCACTTGAATGGTGGTGAATTCATTGAGCCAGACTTTGGGAAACGGCAGGGACTTGGAGATTTGCACCTGCTCCTTCATTAGCTGACAACTTAAGCCAGTCCCTGATGGTGTTTATTTTCTAGTGTGAACCCCAAGTTTCTGCACAGAGCACATGGATGCCATTCTGCCTGCTCCTTACTCCTGTGAAAACCCAGAGGATGCCAAGAGGTGTGTGCTGCTCTGCTCAGCTGCCAGATTGGATCTCGGACAGAGCTCATCTGAACTCCAGAGGAGTGGAAATGGTGATGGGTGGTACCTGGCTCTTGGAGCTGAGACCTACAGCTCGTGTTCACTCTTGTGAGCACTGGCCATGGGGTAGGACTGTCAGCATATGCCCTGCTCCAGTTTTATTAGCAGCATGTTGCCTGGCAGTATTAGGTTAATGGCTGGACTCAATGATCTTATAGGTGTTCTCCAAACTTAATGGTTTTATGGTTCTGTGTTGTGAAATCTAGTGAGTCCCTGTGAACGATATTAAAAGTGGGGATTTACAGGGAATCTGCCAGAAATGCACTTTTATCATCCAGAGCTGTGTAATGGATTCTATTTCCTTGGTGGGTGATGAAGCAGAAGAAGATTAATGCTGTTGACAGTAGAACAAGTCCAATGCAAAAAAAAGCTGCGAGTATCAGGCTGGCTTCTCCAGGACTCAAAGTTTTGCCGAAAAAATTGCCCACTTTGTTGTCATAATCTGTTAAAAGAGAGTTGTTAATGAGAAATCTGCACATGAATCTGAAGAGTTTGAAATGGCATTTTGAAAAATCCTTACCCTTTGCAGTGGTTTTATTTGTTGCAGGAGTTGTGTTGTATGTTCCAGCTGTGTGTCCTCCTTCTGAAGGAACTTCCCACTGTCGTCTCTCTTCTCAGGGTGAAAAAAAGGCATAGTTAAGTTGGAAGCCGTAATAAATATTTTTTTCCTCTTTTGAAAATATAGAGTTGACTTTATTTCATTATTTCTACCTTGTTGATCTGAACAGAAATTGTGGTTAGATCATCACAACTGTTCCTCTGGGTGGCTCCATGGGCAACATTTTCCTTCTCTGTAGGCATCTCTGTTACTCCACTACTTACTGTAGTGATGGGACAAGGAGTAACTTTTAAACTGAAAGAGGGTAGATATAGGTGGGGTATAAGGAACACACTTTTTATGATGAGGGTAGTGAGGCACTGGCACAGGTTGCCCAGAGAAGGTGTAGATGCCTCATGCCTGGAAGTGTGCAAGGCGAGACTGGATTGAGCCTTGAACAACCTGGTCTAGTGGAAAGTGTCCCTGTCCATGGCAGCGGGGGTTGGAATAAAATGATCTTAAAGGTCCCTTCCAACCCAAACCATTCCATGATTCAGTTCTGCATTTGCTTGTCACAGCCCACATGAATATGTGTGGTCAAATAAATTCATCATATCCAAGGAAGGAGTATTTTGGCTACATTTGGCATCTACATTTGTTATCGTGCTGCTACAGGGTTATAGGTATGAGATGTGCCTACTGGCACTGTTTCAACTCTTGTAGAGGAGTGTAGCCAGCACAGTGAGGACCTAGATGCTGGATCCAGATGTTTTGTGGAGTAATGTGATGTGGAGAGGCTCACAAAACACTTTCAGTTTCACACACATGTGTTGGAAGAGACAAGCACCACTCAAAAATTTTGCCAATTTTTCTTAGTCAAGAGATCACCTATTTCTTGGACAAGATGAGCAACCATTTTTTGGAGCCCCTTTTATCCCAGCTGGTGTCTGCCTGTGCAGGGAGAAGCCCAAACAGCTCTGCAAGTCATCAGGGCCCACAGGAAGGAACCAGCACCATGCCAGACTGTAGGCCCTCCCGCAGAGTGTAGCAAAAAGGCTGGAAAAACAGCTTTGCAGGTGTTTTCTATGCTACCTTTAAATGACAAAAGGTCCCTAGGCTGCCACTGTCTCAGAAGGGCACTTGTGAGGCACCAACTGCTTTCAAGTCGCAGCAAAGTGCACCAAAGATTGCCATGTCATTAGGGGTGTTTGTCCTGTCTCCTGTCACTGCTAACTGGCCATGGCAGTGCAGGTGCTTCCCACCAGTGCACAGGTGAGCTCTCTTCCTTTTGTCCCAGATTCCATCCAATTGTGCTGCAGTACCACCTCTGAGTCCTAGGATGTGTCTGATACTGCACCTGATTTATTGATGGTGTAGGTTGTCTCCATGCCAGCATGGATGTGGTCAGCCACGTGACAGTGCAGAAGCCACGTTCCAGGGTTTTCTGCTACGAGTTCAACTGTCTGGAAAGTCCCAGGGAAAAGGTCATATACATCTCCTCTGTGGTCCTTATCTGTCTGTGGCAAAGCAAAACCAGAATTATGAGAGTCGTGCCTCAAATACTCCCCTGTGGGCACTGAAATATTCCAGTTAGAATTCCAGCTCCTTAAGATAGATCAAATGCTTCTTGTTCATTTCTAGTGAGCATCATCCAGAGAAACTGAGGTCTGTGGACACCTCTCATTTAATCCATTATACAACAACAGCAGACCCCTTCTGTTGACTCCAGCTTTTGGTTGAGCAAAGGCGTTTCTTTGAAAGACAGATTTTTCAGGTAGTCCTGCCGGTGGTAAACTGTCACAGCATAAAACCATACTCTAACCCGGCATAACTCTAATTTCCTCCCTGTATTTTCCCTCACACTTATGGGTAATCACATATTTTAACCCACCTAAGCATGTCCTCTACTAGGGAAATAGAAGCTTTGCAAGTATCGCGTTCATTTTGTATTTCCTTCAAATGCAAAACTCCCACCAACCTCAGCATCTGCCCAGGGTTCTGTGCCTAAGTGACAAAACCAGGCTGGAAGTATGGATTTTTTTGTTTGTTTGTTTGTTTGTTTGTTTTTCTCATAAATTTCCCATAACACTATAAAAGTTTTACTTTGATTTATTTTACCAACCTTGAAGATGAAGGTCTGTGCATGGAAGTGAACTGTGTGGATATCCACTTCATTGCCCATTCCTATCAAATACCAGTTTGTCCTATCACCTTCATTCATTGTTAGACCCAAGAGACTGTTGTAAATCTTCCCATTGATTGCTGGAAGAATGACAAAATAGGAATGATTAATAATTTGCCATGGTATGGGTGATTAGAACCTCCACTTCAGGCACCCTTTGCACTTTCAGGGGAGAAGGAGTGCTCAGGAAGAGAAGGGACAGGCATGTGTGGTCAGGACATTTGCTGTCCCCAGTGACCACTGCCACTGCAGGGAGAGAGTCATGCTTTTGTTTCAGTTTCCAAATTGTGTAAGTATACACAACAAACATCTTTCTGTCTTACAGAGCATCAAACTGGTTTTTTACTGGTTAAGATTGAACTCCTGAGCAAACTGGATTTATGCTTAGAAGGTACATGGAAAAAGAGGGAATAGAATTGTTGCCTAAAATGGCAACAATTCTACAGCAGTACCAGCTGTAGAAAGAAAAGATTGCTTTGCCAGGGCTGTGTGTGTGTCCCCATCCAGTCTATTCAGCCTGGCTCCTGGACTGGCTGCAAATACAGGCACAGTTTCAAAATATCTTCCCTATGCTCCTGAAAAACAAGACTTGGAGGAGCACAGCTCCCAAATGGCAAGGGAATCCTGGCAGGGCAGCCTCTTCCTGAAAGTATAAGAGTAAACTATCTTGTTAGAAAAATATCTTGGCTGGGCCTTGTGAAATCTTATTGTTTTCAGCATTGCAGTTTATGAAGTTGTCACATGGCTGGGTAACTGCAGGCTGAGTCCAACGTCTTCATAAAAGGACTGTGAAAAATAAACCTCTTTCCTCTCGGCTGCTGCTGCCAAGTCCTACATACCGTGCTTGCTGTTGCCTTCTACAAAGTTCTCAGTGGAATTAAAATCCTCAGGATTCTTGTGAAGGTATGTTTCAATATTTTCTTTCAAATACCAGGATTCATTTTCATCGAACACCATAAACAGAAGAGTAAATTCACGATCGATATCTTTCCTTAGACCTCTTTCATTTAAAGTTCCTTTTCTGCAAACTACCAGAGGCCCAATCAGACCACTGTATGTGTCCTGAAATAAAATAAATATATGTGTTACAGATTTTCAGTTCATTCAGGTATGAAATAGATACAGATTAGCTGAACATTAAATTGCTTTTTCCTAGCAGATGAAGAAAAAAATCAGTCTGATTAAAAATTTCTTTCTCTGCGTGTCTCTCTGGTAATTTACCAAAGCAATGACATCCAGTGCTCCCTTTCAACCTTACTCATTTTGTGATTCTGTGATTTTGTGTAATTTTGTCTTTACCCCAAATCCCTTCAACTATTCTTTAAAGAGGAAATCACATTACTGTGGTGCATCCATTGGGATTTCCATAGGTTAAATTACCCAGGCATGTACAACTGTTATCAGAGGACAAAGCATCTAACTCTGTAAATGATTTCTCTAGCCTCTGGTTCACTCCCAGCTGAGAAGCAGGATCCTTTCAGAAAGATTACACAAGGCATGACGTGTTAGCCAAAGCAATGCAAGCTTTAATGGCCATTTCTTGGTTACCTTAACAAAATTTGCTGTTGAATAATAAACCCAAGTGATACAATTTGGATCTGTTTTGCCGGGACCGGATCGTTCTGGGATGTTCCACCTGTAGGTGTTTATTTCCCCTGAAACAGAGAGAGAACAATTTTACCTTCAGCAGCTAAGTATTAGAGGCTTTGAATAGTATCTAACTCAGACATCCTACTCTCCTCATCAAAAAATTGTCTGTATCAAAACTACCTGTGGAAGCATGCAGCAATGGGATGGGTTTATGATTCTGCCTTCCAGGAGGTCATTGAGGTTCCAGTGGTGTAAATGAAGGCAGATTGCTCCAGAAAAGAAGACCTGCAAATGATTCTGATGAAAGTGGCATCCCACAGAAGGAAGTTTACAGACAGGACTCTTCATCTTTCCCCTTGGCAAAACCTGCAGTAATTCAATGATCTTGGCTGCTGATGCTTAAGGTCAGATGAGGCATTGGGAGCCAAGCGCAGAAAATGTTTCTTGGACCTTCTCAATTGAAAAGGACAAAAAGAAGTGGCAGTTGCCACTGGGATTTTGCAGAGGGTGCTGCAGAAGTGTGTTAGCTGGGGGCCCAGACAGGAGAGCTGGATATGTACCAGCCTGCTGTCTGGGAGCAGCAGTGGGGTTCTTTCCTCTTCCAGATAAGACCTTTCTCCACAGCAGTTACCAGAGAACCTCTATCCCTTCCCAAATGCCATCATCTCTGCCACATCCTCCCTGAGCAGAAATTCCCTGACCTCTGATTTTAAAAAAATCTAAAAAAAATCTATGAGGATATCATCTATTTTGGTGAGGATCATTTCTCTGCACTGGACACAAACATCTGTGTTCAGATGAACTGCCTATGCTGTGTTTCCCTGCTTTGTTTTCTTGCTGGTACTGCAGGAAAGGGTAGGAGACCAAGATGTGGTCAACACCTTGCCCTTTTAAGTGGTGGAGAAATGTTGAACCAAGCAATCTCTGTCCCAGAAGTCTTTCAGGGTGACAACAGCCAAGAGCATCGTGGGACATGCTACGAGTCAGGTGAAAACCAGGAAATCACAGAACCACGGTTTTAGTACAGCTACAACCCAACAGCTGCCAATAGCTGTGAGCATCTGGGGAAGGAGAGTTTTCAAGCTTTAAGGGTTGGGAAGTGACTGAGCCTAGTTTTTGTGTCACTGAGTCACTACACTGTTCATGCATCATGCAACAGTGGGTTTTAATTGTACAGCTGTAACTACAGAAACAAAAAAATGGTGACTCTCAACTCTCATACAATATGAGATGGGTCTCATGTAAGTATTGCAATATCATTTACTCTTACAGGATAAGCATCATGTCATGGAGACATTAAGTCCATATCATGGAGACACAGGCCAGGGAAATGTTTCTCATCCACCTGTAGCTAACCTACATGTAATCACTTCTTTTAGAGGGTGTGATCTAGGAAGGGAGGCTGGTCATGGTCCTCCACTCCTTCCTTGCTTTTTCCTCCTCAGCTCAGGATGTTTGGAGGCTGTAGATGGAAAAAATCTCCACCCTACTTAAAAGCTGACACGCTTCAGAAGGCATCGAAGACCTATCTTTGAAGTGCAAATAAGGCATAACCCCTGAAAAAAGCGATAAACATGAAGAAAATTGATGTTTTCTCCCTTTTTTTCCTTCTGGGTAATTGGAAGAATGGTCAGGGAGAGAACAAAGCTGTGTCAGATGAGAACTGGTTTAGCACAGGTTGCTATGGATATGCTCTCTGCATCTATTTACCATGCCCTCCACAGTTTCTTTAGGACAGGGCAGTGCTCTCAGGAGTACAGTTTGTCAGGATGCAAATCTGTCTGATGACTGATTTAGGATTTAGTAGAATTAGACAGTCTTTGGCAAGTGTGGGGTAAGCAGTCCAGCCTAGGCTAGGAAGAAAGACAGTGAGGACTTCTAGATCATGCTGGTGGGGACTGAGGTGCCCAGGAATTTTTCTTATTTTCAGGGATTTAATTTCTATGTTAACTGCTCTTTCTAAACTCTTAAGGAAAAGTCAGTCCTTAGGTCTTGCTGAAGAATGCTTTTGGCTTACTCTCAAACACAGACACCTTCCCTCATCTAACTCATCCCAAGCCTGCTCCCATGTGGACACAGGAGACATGACAGTAGTGTGCCCGTTGTTACATCTCGAACACCAGCCTGACAGTGCCAACAACGCCATGGAGCCAATAACAAAACAAGGGAATTGTATAGACATCATTTTCTTTCCCCTCCTCCATGTATTAACCTCAGGTATACATTCATCAAACTCCAGCAAGGCAGATGTTGGCTCACATTTGGACATGAGTTTCTGTGTATTTGTACTGTACCGACACAGCTGCTCACAGGAAAGAAATGTCAGCTTGTACAGAGCTTTATTGCATCAAATTTTCTTTTCATTTGGTTTCACACTGGAATTCACAAATACCGCAAAAAAATGGCATAGGTGTTGGAAAGCAAAGGTGGGTACATTTTGGATTGACTACAATGCCTGGGTTTGACTTCCTACTTAGAACATAAACCCAACAAAAAAATTGAAGTTCAAAAAGTTAAACAGGATTTTTTCTATATGAAAAACTATTTTCCACTGTTTTCCTCACTAGAAACTTTGGTACACTTTTCCAAAAGTTTGGTACAGTTTTCCAAAGGTTATTAATTCACATGACAGCTACATTTGGCATTTTATGCATGACTCTGAATGCAAATGGCAATTATCTGTAGCTTGAGACAGGCAGAGTTAATATTAACATCTGCAATTCTTACATCTGAATTTGAAAGTTCTAAAAACATTGTTAGAGTGTCAGATGAAATGGTAAATATATACCTAGAGAAGGTTATCCTGAGGGAAGAGTATGAAACTGTATCAGGAGAGGCTTAGTTTCAGTATTAGGAAAAGGTCCTCCACCCAGAGGGTGGTTGGGCACTGGAACAGGCTCCCCAGGGCAGTGGTCACAGCACCAGCCTGAGAGAGCTCAAGGAGTGCTTGGACAATGCTCTGAGGCACATGGTCTGACTCATGCAGGGCCAGGAATTGGACATCGATGATCTTCCAACTCATGATATTATAAAATTCTATGATTATTTTATGACCAGTTGTTGCCCGCTTTTCACCCCATAAAAACATGAACTGATGGTTATTTCATGATGAGTAAAATGATGTCTTGCCAATTGCAAATGCAAATCCATCTCCTTAATATTGTCTTAATCTGTTTACAAGAGTCTCCCCCATGTTACAAGCTCTGAAGCTAAGGTGAATCCTAGAATTACCATTATAGCACTCCTTGGGATACTCCTTATTCATGTTCAAGAATAAATTCTTTAATTTGGAAAGGATCTTTACACTCAGCAATGTCATAAATAGCATGTAAAATCACTGACACCTGGAATAGGCATCACTGTTCCATATTTTCCATCTTTAAAAAGCTATAAAACATCTTAGTTTTTGGAAAGCAGTCCCCTCCCTGATCACAGGCTTGGTCTGTGGGACATGAGAGCTACTTGCCCAGGATTTCCAAGTGTTCCTCCTCTTCTGTCCTCACTTTGCGCTGTGTGAAGTTGCTGCTTGTGTACTCCCGGTAAACCACCTTCTTGTATTTTGAACCGATCAGGTCCTCTGCTTGGCTCAGAAAAACATGCCCATAGCTGCAAAATAAAATGCAATAAAAGCACTAAAGTGTACAGAGCTGAAAGCTAGTAACTGTTGTGCTATTCACAACAGATTCAATGAGAATATACAGCTTGATCCAATGTGCTGATGGATGTGAAGGCCCTGAGAGATGCAAGAGGTTTTGAATAGCAAATAGTTCGAGAGATAATCCTCACTGAATGCACACCCTCTTCAAACAGGTAAAACTGAGGATAAGCTGCACTCTCCAAGAATTTTGGGAACACAAATCCTTCACCAGGGCTGGAGCAGGGGTAAAGTGTGAGATGAGAATGGTTTCAGCTGCCCTCTCCATCGTTCACTCCAATAAAAGATACTGCCTGTCCCTGGAAACCTGAATCCTCTTATCATGATGGCTGCTTTTGCTATCTTGGCTATTAGCCACAAGAAGACGATAAACAAAGCTTGACCTTTGAAAACAAATGCCATCATCCGAGAAAAGAGGGAGCTGCTTTACCCTTCCCTCTTGCTGCTGTGTACTGCACAGGTTGGATGCTTTCCCAGCATGATGATAAAAGGAGAAATGTATTTTCCATTCTGCACCTTGGAAGAGGATGCTTTCCAGGTTTACCCTCGGTTTGTTGCTGTTCCCATGGGATCCCAGAGGGCTGACTTGCCAGCAGAGGACACTCACAACCCACTGTGCAGCTGAACATTAACCCTCTTCTGGGAGCAGCTGTCTCCTGGCAGCTCATCTCCAAGGTGCCCCTGGCAGGGGAGTTGCAAGGCTGGCTCACGATACACTAAATAAAACCAAAAAACTGCCCCAGGGATACTGCTTACTGTGTAGTGAGCTGTGCGTGCAACAGCAGCCTTTGACAGTACTGGAATTTATGTTTTCTTTAAAGTCACATTATCCCCTGAGACTCTTCAGGTGTATTTTTTACAGACTCCTCTTCCTCTGTACAAGGAGCACTTTCACAGATGCTTTTCTAAGGTTTATTTTTGACATATGTTCCTTTTTGCTTTCACCAAAGTGTCTTCAGAGACCAGTCTATGCAATATGATCTGGAATGTGTATTTTTTTCACAAGTTTTCTATTCCTCACATAGTAGAGTGATTCAGTTGCAGGGTTACCTATGTTCTGATCTTTTCAGGGGATCTACCATGCTGCTGGAAAGCAGACTCAGCACCCCCATCATGCATCTGCATTGCCTACAGGAGCTCACATCTGGAACAGGTGCCTGACTTTCTCCTCTATGAAAACCAGAAGTCTGGGATGGCAAGGCTGGGGAGAGGTAGGGAGAGGAGGGGTTGGGGAGCATCACTGTAAAGTTGAGCCAGGGCTGGAACACAAACTTGGAAGCCTTCTTGAATTCAACAGCATTACAAGACACTCTGAAATGAAAGCATTTGAAACTGGTGCCTATGAACTAGTCTAGACTGAGAGGCTGTGACTTTGTAAAGGCATTTTCTCATATTATGTTTGGCGAAGAGTTCCTCCTAAAAACACAAGGTTGGCATCATGAAGGGGTGCTTCAAAATTTCCCCTCCACTGTAATTACGTCCTGTGCCCACAGCTTTTTTTTGGGTTGGGTACCTTTCCTCATAGCTGCTGATGTTGTAAACCTTTGGTGCCGAGCTCTTATTTGAGGCATAGTCCCACTCAACCTCCTCTGCAGCAATGTAGTAGAGCCTCATGGCTCCACGCTGCTGCTGGGCTTGGGTGGGGTTGTGGCAGCTGCTGACCTCGTAGAGATGTTTCATCCCACCAACAAAGTGATCAAAAGTCCTGCAAACCACTTTGAATGTGCCTGGAAAGAAAAGCACATGACATTTAAGCAATTAAAAAAACCCAACAAGCATCTTGGCAAATTAGGTCCTGCGTACATCTCTGATCTGTTCTCAAATAATCCTAATGTATAATGTTGTATGGAAAGTCAAGCAAGGGGATGTTTAAATAGAATGATCGAATATTCTACGCTGGAAAAGCCCTCCAAGATTATCAAGCCAGCCACTAACCCAGCACTGCCAAGTCTAGCACTAAACCATGTCCCTAAATGCCATCTCTTCTAAAAGTGCCATCTCTTTACAATCTTTTAAATATGTCCAAGGATTGTGACTCCACCACTTCCTGGTCAGCCTGCTCCAATGAACTAAAACTCCCTGATGCAACCTGAGGTTATTTCCTCTTTTCCTGTCACTTGTTACTACTTGTGAGAGGAGACTAACACCCAGATAGCTATGGAGAGTGAGAACATCCCCTCTGAGCCTCCTTTTCTCCAGGCTAAACACTCCCTCAGCCATCTGTCACCAGACTTGTGCTCCAGACCCTTCCCCAGCTCCGCTGCCCTTCCCTGGACACGCTCCAGCCCCTCAATGTCTTTCCTGCAGTGAGGGGCCCAGAGCTGAGCACAGGATGGGAGCTGTGGCCTCAGCAGTGCTGAGTACAGGGGGACGGTCACTGCCCTGCTCCTGCTGCCACACCAGTGCTGATCCAGGCCAGGATGCCATCGGCCTTCTTGGACCACCTGGGCACACACTGGCGCATGTTCAGCTGCTGTTGTCCAGCATCTCCATGTACTCTTCTGCTGAGAAGTTTTCCAGACACTCTGTCTGCAGCCTTTGGCATTCCATGGGGTTATTGTGAACCAAGTACAGGACCCAGCAGGACTTGACCTTGTTTTGCTCCATAGGAAAAACCAGCCTGCTTCATCTTTGCTCAAAAATCACCATAAATTACTTCTAACTATTTTAGTTAGATCAGCTTGGCTGAGGAAACTCTGAAAAGCACTTAGATGTCTGGCAGCAGGAATCAGCTTGCCAGCAAGCCCTCCCTGCCAGCGAGCCCATGCTGCAGACATGCCCACGAGGAACACAAGAAGAGGAGGAGGAAGCATTCATTGCAACACTCAGTAAAGGCATGGAGAAACACGGGGTGTGTTTCAGAGATGGTGCCTCCTTGTCCCTGACCATAGAGCCACCGCACCAGCCTTCAGTGCAAGGGATTCTCCACGGAGCCCCTGCAGTTTGTCTGGTGTCATCAGGCTGATGAAGGGCTCTGCAATACAGATAGAGACCCACAATACAGGAATGCCTGCTTATAACCATGTATCGATATGCACAGTCGAGATAAACTGTAACTTTCTGACCCTTTGCACTCCCTCCATGAAAGGCCAAGCCACCACGGGCCCTTTTTTTTTTGGTAGCTCTGGTGGTCAAAGATGATTGTGGGAGCATATTTTGGCATGTTCATGGCAGATTTTAGTATTTATACTCTCCTTCTCTCCTGCCCATTTACTCAAACAGGAGCGGACTGTGATGTTGTCCTGTACAGCTCGGCCTGCTAGCACTGTGTGAAGGAGGAAAGCACTTTCACAGCTGCTTTGTATGTGAGTCAGTGATAGAACCAAAATTAGAAGTGTAGCTCTGTCCAGACTAGATCTCAGTCCATTTCCTGTGTTTCAGAGGCAAAAGTGATGAAAAAGATAAAATAACATGTAATTTAAAAAATAAAATAAAATCACATGAATTGATAATTGTAAATATCTGGTAATTCATTCTATTTCCCTTATTGCTGGTAGAAAGTTAGCCAAAAATTAATAATCTCTTAGAATAATTGTTTTGTGTGAGTCCTACAGTGCAATTTCATGACAGATAGTGGAAATGTTTGGGATTTGTGTAAGAAAAATTTCAGTTGTCTTACAGCATCTGCAACTTAGGTCTAACCTGGCACATACACAACTCCAATGTACATTTCTATCAGGTGCCCTGGCCATGGACGGCCCTTGGCATAGCCTTGCACAACCCTGATGACTCTGTTAATTTAAACAGAGTTGCACCAATGCAAAGCAAGGTAATGTTGTACTTTATATTATGAAGATTATTTGGTGTCTCCAGCAAACAACTCACACTCTCCTAGTTTGAAGTATGAATCACTGGATTACCCATGAGATTTAAAAGTACCTTTAATGTATAAGCTTCTGAAAAAACTCCTAAAGACTGACTATTACTGAAAAGCTTTTGTTGAAGTCTTAAAATACCTTAAATGATGCTGACTATCCACATGACAGTGAATTTGCTTTTCTAAAAATAGTCTGTTTGGAGAATTATAAAATTCTATAAGCATCCTGTTGGCTATCTCTCTGCCTACTGCCCTGCCCATCCCCAGGTCATTAAAGCCTCTGGTTTTTGGTGCACATGCATATTTGATGTATACACCTTCTCAGAAAAGTAATCCAGCCTGAATTCTCAGCTATGATGGGTCCCCAGGGTCTCTCTCCTTGCTTTCAGCCTCCTTGTGCAGAGCAGAGCATCTCACTGTATGTTGTTTTGGCTCACTGGTATCTGCAAGCACCACACAACCAAAATCAGTTCATGAACGTACCCACACGGTCTGGCTGCATTAGTGCTGTCCCTGATAAATGAGGAAACAAGGCCAGCCCATCCCTTGTCATCCCTCTCAAGTCGATGGTGTTTCCTTGGAAATGAATCCCGTGCATGTCATAGTGACTGCCCAGCCCAATGAGGTGCCAGGAGACCTTGTCATTCTTGCACATGGTCAGACCTGGCAGATTGCCATACAAGTAGCCATTGACAGCTGGAGAAGAAGGAAAAAATCCTGGTTAGCAGCAGGGCCACAGGAATGCATCACAGAGCCTCCTACCACCCACCTGGCCAAAGACTCACGACTCAGCAAGTCACTAAAGGGGCATTTTGTGAAGCAAAAGTAGGATTGGAGGACACCAAATTAACATCTAAGTGCTATTCCTATAAACACAGAATTTCTGCCTCTTTGGTTTTAGCCTGTAAAATCTTGTAATAGCTCTCTGCTATTGTCATGTAGCTCCTCTGAGCTTTTGAGTGTTCCTCCCAGACAGCAGCCAAGTGTACAAATTTGGTATCTCCTTTCAGCCTGGAGAATGTATAACCACATCATTAAGGCTGTGGAGAGAGCCATAAAGAGTCTGAGTTACAAGGGTGTTATAAGGCAAAACTCCCTAATCCTCAAATGTTCTCTGTGATCAATGTCTGAAAGATGCTATAAAAGAACAAACCTTCAGTATGAGATCCATCTCATAAAAGAAGAATAAAATAGACAGGTCCAGAAAGCCCCAGAGTTCTCTAACAATATATATCTAAAGTAAAGGTAGATTATGTGATTTGCTCAAGTCTGTCATCCCAGGGTGGAGATCCATGCTGAAGTCTGATACTTGCATCCAGAAATGATGTTGTGAAACATTTCTGGCCATTCCCCTAGTCTTTGGGTCTCCTGTTCCAGACGTGGTCACTGCCCAAATGGGAGACAGCAGAGCAGAGCAGGTAGATTTTACTGCATCAGTCAGTGCCAAGGCCAGCAGTGAAATTTAAAACATTAGTGAACATTGGCTTCTTCTGCACCTGTCTCTGGCATTGTGCCTTTTTACAGAACTAAGTATTGCATCTCAAACCACTGCTCTGTTCCCTTTTTCCAGATGTAGCTGGTAGATGGATGCACTCATTGCTGCAGTGACTGGGGTTTCAGCATGCACTCCAAGGGCATCAGGAGCTGGCCATAAGCCCACTGACAGCTTTCCAGCTCACTCTCCAGTGCAGTGCAGAAAGCTATGAATGATGATAAAACCTGCCAATTCATCTTCCTAATATGATTGAATAAAAGATGTCATTAGCAGATATTAGATATTTGTACCATGCATTTTGTTGGATTCCATGAAATCAGCATCAGTTTCATCCACTTTTGAAGGGTCTCCAGTAAATGCTTCAATATTCTTGTTCAGATACCAGCTGTCATTCTCATCAAAGATTGAAAAGAGGAGGTAAAATTCCCTGTCTATTCCTTTCTGTTGACAAGAAGGAAGACAAGACATTAAAAAAAAAAAAAAAAAAAAAAAGGCTACTCAATAAAAATGAATAGGTTTTTATAACAAAGCTTTCTTTTCCCTGAAGCCACCTTATTACTAAGTCTGCATAGAGACAGGAATTGGCACCTTTTTGTCAGCCAGAAGGATGAATAAAGTGTCCATTGTGTGGTGTGAAAAGAGTTATTATTTGCATGCAAAAGACAGAAAAGCTAGGGAAGAACCAGGGTATTAGGGAATGGTGATTTTGTCTTCTTAACCATCTCCTTAGATTAACTTTTACCCTGAGGAGTGACATTTGTTTAATCTCTGTAAGCTGAGTTGGGAACTGGGCAAATTGCCTGTATGGGAACCCCCAGTGCACCACCCTGCTCTCAGGGACAAGCAGATATTCCCGTTGGGCACCTGTGTCCCGTCATGATTCAGGGTGTTCTTCCGACAGACCAG
This sequence comes from Pyrgilauda ruficollis, assembly GCF_017590135.1. Taxonomy (NCBI): domain Eukaryota; kingdom Metazoa; phylum Chordata; class Aves; order Passeriformes; family Passeridae; genus Pyrgilauda; species Pyrgilauda ruficollis. The sequence continues at coordinate 12,711,241 of NW_024529932.1, forward strand.
CAAAGGTCCCACGAGGCCAGAGTTGGTGTCCTTGACAGCATCGGTGGCTGAGTAGTACAGGTAGGTCAGGCACGGGGGGTCACTCTCTGTTGGACCTCCATTTTCAGGCACCCTCCATTTGTAGGTGAAGGTTTCACCTGGCTTGACGTGGGCTCCTGGCTTCAGGTAGCCTGTAGAGACAAAGTTGAGATGCACCAAGATTACAGGAAGGCTTCCTGACTACGAGAGTTAGATGGAAGTCAGGCATAGCTACAGATTTCTGCAGAGAAGCTCCCCCTTGCCACCACAGCTCGAGCACCATTCCACAGTTTGGGCAGCTGTGCCATGAGATCATCTCACCCGAGTCCCGTGCCATGGGACAGTCAAGCCAATTCCCCGCAGAACAAGTTTAGCTGCTCCACTCAGACACCTTCCGACGCTACGTTGGATTATCTGGATTCAATCAGACAAGACACGCAGAGCTCATCCTGGTGCTTAAATGGCTTCCTCTAATGTTTGTAACTTACGTGCCGTGTCATGGAATTCATCTGTGGCACAAACTCAGACTCTGCTTCTCATTAAGTGCCAACAAATCAATTACATTAGTGAGCAGAGCTGGAGCTGTGGCTCTTTAGAAATTCAAAACAAATCTGATCCTGGTAATTGTTTCTTTTTGATTCTGTAGCAATGCACAGGAGCCTTTGTCAGCACCTCCAGAGAGTGGATGACATTGTTCTTTGTTGGAGGTTACTTTTAAAGGATTTGGGCCATTGTCTGCTGCTATGTAAAGGGTGGATTTAGATTGTCTTCTACAGTTAAGCATCCATTGCCTATATTTTCTCAGCACACTCAGTCTCTAGTACTCCAAAAAAATCTTAGAAACTTAGACACAAGTGAAAATAGCAGTATTACATCTGAGAACAGCTATTTGCTGCAAACTGCAATAGAAAACAGACTATAGCTTCCACAGTATCCAAAACTACTGGATTCATCCTGCAACAGTCCTCAATGAGGCAAACTCATTTTGACTTGGAATCAGAAGCCCACTGAGACTGACAAGTGCCAAATGCAACATGCAAAGGTATTTCCTGGGAGCACTGAAAAAACCCCAAACATATATCTGCAGATATCTCTAGATGTATTTTTATTTACAGTATTTTCATGTGAGTAATCTGCACTTAAGACAATGCACAACCTCTGAAAAATTATTTACCCTCAGCATAAACCTACAGGCTCTGCATGTATACCTACAGGATTTCTGCATGTATATACCTGTAGATAGATGGAATGGAAATCCATGGCACAAGAGTTAAAAGGAGAGAAGAAGGGGCAGACAGATTATTGATTAATCTGGAGTCAGGTTTCTCTCTAAAGACCCAGAGGTGTGCCAGCTCACGTGGCTGCTGAATTGTAGGTTTTGGGTTGATTTTGCTACACACTGAAGTGTGGAGTGCTGAAGGGCACAATTACCAGGGATTGTTAAATGAAAGCACAGCAGCTCTGCAAGCCATTGGAGAGCTATCTCTGACATGGGTGGCACTAGGATCTGTGCAGATAACTTCAAGGCTGAACTTTAACCAGTTGTTTTTTTATGTTTTGCCTCCTGGCAAATTTGTTGAGTTACAAGGTTGGGAACAAGAGACAACAATTTCATAAAGCCTTTTGCATTGATCTTATTGTATGATGAGTTTTACATGTTGACCTAATTCTGTCTCAGCACAATTTTCAAAAGAGGGATTATGTCCTATGAGTTTCTTTTGATGCGTTGTAGTGGAAAACAAAGCAATTTAGGCAACAAGAAAACTACATTCCTTTTCAGTGCTGAAAATGCACTTTTTCAGAGACCACAGCATTATCTCTGCAGATGCTATGAATGGGATTCATCTCACCCTAACTGGGCCATCTCAAGCTTAGTCCCTAACTCGAACTCTAGACTTTGGTTGGTGGAGAGAGAATCACATCTCCAGAGGGCCTTCTTGTCACTGACTGTAAAAGGTGCCTACCAATTAACATGATATTTAACATTCAGTAGTTATACTTAGATGATAAGACTGTGTTCTTGAAAAAAATGAGAGGAAGAATTTAATAAATGCTCCATTTCAGCATTTATGTATTTATGAGAATTAATAAGGATTATCACTGCCGTGTGATATCACTGCTGTGTTCCAGGGAAATCAGATAAAAGCTGCCTTTGAAAGTGACTATCCTTTGAAAGTGACAGTAAAGCAAGGGCAATGTCCAGCCTGGATTAGAGAATTGGGAGCGATGCAGCTGAGAACATGTAGATAGCTGTAGCCAAAGACTCAGCCGGGCCATCATTCCAGATCCTAAGAGTTATAATTCTGGAGCATGTGCAGAGGTCATCCACTCCTTGAAATGGAGCAATATTAGATTTGAACCAAGACAAACTGGATTGTGCTTGTGACTTTTGTTCAACATAGGCCTCAGCTAGTTTTAGATATCTTATCTGGCACATATCCAAGGAGAAGAACCATCACATTTGCAGACTGCAGAGTCCCATCAGTTGTGACATGAAGGGTAGATGCAAACTAACCAAATCCTCCTTTCTGTGCCTTAGCATCCACAAAAGGGCAAACCTGCAGAGCTCAGCAGCAGATTTTTGGACTCAAGTATTCTAGAGATGAAGATCCAGTAGTGCAGCCAAAACTTACCATCTAAGTAGGGAGCACCTTCTGACAGCTTGCTGAAGCTTACACCATGGGCCATAATGCTATAGCTTCTTCTGGCTTTGTTGGCAAAAGTAACCAGCACTGTATCTCCCACTTCAGCTTTTATAACGGGGCCTTAAAAAACAGAGTGAGGGAAGGTATTAGAAGGACAGCTCTCCAGCACATTTCCACCAAAAGAAGAGAGAGCTGCATGCACTAAATTTCCCTCTCAGTCCAGATGGTTCTACATTCAAACCTGATGTTATGACAGGAGGGGAAAATATTCACTGTACCAAGTATTCCCAGGTGCTTCATGTCCTCTGACCAGGTCTTCTTAGTGAATGTTGCATCAGTATATCCCACATAGTGAACTTTCCAGTATTGCCCTCCTATTCTGTCAGTCCCTTGTGTGAAATATGTTGCAGATTCACTGTGGAATTAGCAAATTGGACTGGTTAAATAACTGAAGGTTTAAGCAGAGCCCTTCATTTCAGATAAAGTTATTACTCCAGACACAGGATAAATGACCCCCCAAGTTACTAATCTCCATACACTTTCCTGGCACATGAAGAAATATATTACTGGTTTGAATTAGCCAACAAATGAGCATTAATTGTACATTAGACTTTTATGTTATACCCTGATTTACTTAGGGAGACATCTATATCAACTTACCTTAGGGTAAGAATTGTGCACAATGTGTGTCTAATCATTGTTGGCTTTTCTGGGAGACACTATAATGCAATTTGTCTCAATCAGTAATATCAGGGGGGGAAATTCTGCCACTGTGGCACCTCTGGACTGCACTGATTGTAAGTGTGAAAGCTTCCTGAAGAGTCTCGATGAAGGGTCATTAACTGTGTTGAACTTGGCGTGCCTCACTTTCCCCATGGATTTAATTGAGTAAGATAAGTGCTTCCAGAAGGCACCTTGAAGCATCGCAGTTATGCATCTAGCTTCCTGACAAGGCTGTTTAAATCCATTCCTCCCTGCCCCTTCCAATTAAAATTAATGACAGCACAGGACCTAGCCCATGTGAATCACTGGGGCAGTGTCAGACTCCTGAAATTAAAGCACAATGGGAGTTGACAAGAAATCTTACCTGCCAGTGGCGTTCAAACCCTGCCCAGTGAATTTATCATAACCGTCAGGTCCATAATTCCAGAGCACTTCTTCAGCAGCAATGTAATATCTTCTCTTATGACTGATTGGTGAAGAATGAGACAGGTTTTTCTGGCAGATCTGAACATCATATAGAGCCTCCATGCCACCTGGGAGAAGAAAGAGTCTGGAGAAGTCCCTGACCACCTGCAGATTCAGCACTCTCATGGATACAAATGCACATTCAAACTTCTCTGGGAGCTACATGGATTGGAAGCAATTACTACAGTAAATTTCTATTTCAGAATACATTCTCTGCCTACAATGGGCCAGGTACTAACACCCTTCCTTTGCAAGGTGAATTTATGCAATTTAAAAAAAAAGGTGACTTTATGCAATAGGTGAAACACATAAACATCAATGACACTCTTTAGTGGACTTATTTACTCAATTTCTTAATCTGCATAAGGATGGTAGAATGATTTTGGAGGTCAGAGTGCCTCCAGATATCTGCCAAATAGCATAATCTCCCCCTGGCTTCCACTGAAATACAGACTGGTTATTTCTGCTGAAGCTATTTGTTGCTTGCCAGAATTGAGTCTGTTTTGCCTGATGTAAGCCCCACTGGAATCAATGTGTAAAAATTCTCCCAACTCGTCTCTGCTATGATAATTACACACTGCCTGCTGCCATGACACCTAGTTTATGATACATGCTTTTGGGGTCTTGCGCCACACAAATATCACAACACCACCATCAAAGTCCTTCACATAATGGTTTCTGAAAACACTGCCAAGTTTTGCCTGATTTCCATAAAGCAAAAAGCTATTAAGTGTTCAGCTGGCACGATTTTTTTTATGTGTAAGTACTTCTCTACAACAAAAAAACAGTGTTGAAAATTGGTGTTGAAAACTCCTCTCGTTGCTCATCAAAATCTCAGGTTTACCTAGGAATCGTAGTGACAGTGCTGGGTCTAGCAAGTCTTCCTCACATGAGTTACATGGCCAAGTCATTTATACTAGCTGAAGATTTGGCCCAACACGTATAATTTCTGGTGACTAAACTCATGACCATGATGTTTATCTGGTGAAAGAGTTGCAAATTGTTCCAAAGTCACACAAAAAAGTGTCAAATCCTGCTTCCCCTGGAAACATCTCCCAGTTTTCTCTTCCAAACATAACAGAGGCTGATGAGGGAGGTCTCATGGCAGCGTACCTCGGAGGTGCTCATTGACCTGGCATGTTATCAGCCACCTCCCGGGGCTGCCAGGAGTCATCTCCGCCGTGATGAATGTCGCTGGGAAGAGACCGACCACATCTGCTCTCTGGTCTCTGCTGGTGAACGTGTGGCCGTAGAAATAAGCAGCGTGGATGTCTATCTCACTTCCCATGCCAAACAAGTGCCAGGACATGGAAGTGTCAGCACACATCTCCAAGCCGGGGAGATTGCCATATATGTAACCGTTAATAGCTAAAAACAAAAGGATGAGACTTTATGAGAGGTGAAAGAAAAGTGCCTCTGGCCCATTTCTAAGGAGTAGCATTTTGAACATATATCTTACTGTTCGGTATGATCAAATGTCCCCAGTTCTCTCTCTGTGTCTGTGAAAAACATCCTGGGTAATATCAAGATGTTGCAAAGGCCAAGTCATCACCATAAAGGCCTGATAATGAAGTTAACTTGTTCTGCAGCTATTTAGCATGGCTGAAATCTATTTCCTCTTGTCCTACGTCATAAATATACCATTATATGCCAGGTTCAAGCAATTTAGGTTTGAAAATTTTATCAGTCAAATCACTGAAGTCAGCTCTGTCTTCCTTAGCTTCTACATCTGATAATGTATCAAGATGCTAGGAGAATGAGACTCATATTTTGCAAAATATTTTATTTCCTAGGCTCCCTGTAACAAACAAAATATACAGAAATATCTGGAATCGACTGCTTACACAAAATGTCCAATTAACACAAAGTACCTTTGGCCAATATATCTCTGAAGGGCAGGAGTGGTTATGCCAGCCAGCCCACCATCCACAAGCCTTTTGAGAATTCTTTCAATACACACACCTCAAAGTGCTCTGCAGCTTTCTTTGCTCGTTTCACAGCTGGACAAAAATCTGTTGCCTAAGATAAAATGCTAAACAAATGTCAGAGCTGGGCATGAAAGCCAAATCTCCTTTCTGCAAGTGTCATGCTGTTTCTAGGGAGAGGTTTTTATCAACACAGTACTTCAACATTCTGACCCATTCCTTGCTGACACAGATAAAGGAGAGACATCACAGGGGACAGAAAGTCCTACTGAATTGAAAAGAGCCTGGTCACTGCTGTAGGCCACCATTTACTCAAAAGTCCTTCTCACCATGCATTCGGTTGCTGGTCTGGAAACCTTCATCCTCTTTGTCAACTGTGTCTGGTTCTAAGCAGAAGGTGTTTATATTCTCATCGAGGTACCAGCTGAAGTTTTCATCTACAATGCTAAACATCAGGGCAAAAGCATTAGCAGCACCAGTCCCTTCTATTGTGGTCTCATCAGCAGTTCCTAAATTGCAAACGAAAAGGAAAGCGATAAAAAAAGCCTGGGACAGGATTGAATTTAAAAATGACAATAACCTTGGCACACTTGAGGAAATACAGTTCTTTGCCCACAGTCTGCAGGGCAGGATTAATTTCACCTAATTTTGCTCTTCTAAGGCATTTTGACCCCCCTCCAACAGAATTTGAACAGATGAGTGCCTCCAGAAGGCAAAGCTAAGCTAAGTTAAGTTGATATTTCAGTATCTCTTTGGTCTGACATGAGCATAAGCACCTGTCAATATCTGTTGTCCCATTTCCCCACTCTTTGGCCCATCGCATCCAACCCTGTCCCTTAGTCAGTGTCAGTGAGCATCTGTGTTCTTGCACAGTGAGCCAGGTCATGAGCTGGATCTATCCAGAAACCAGTGATACATGGTTTTTTTTGACAAGGAATGAAGGAGTGATGAGTGGTAGCCTGTATTTCTGTTGCACTGAATACTGAACCACACCCCCAGAGTGGCCCTCTAAATGTGGCTCATTCTTCACAGACTGACAAGGAATCCATGAGAGTTATCCAGGACTAGATAGTTAAATTTTAAAAGGCTGAAGACAGCATGAACAAAATTTATTCCAGCTAAGTTCAACATCTTTATCCTTGTATCTATTTTGGGGAGCAACCTGAGACCATAGGACTGGTGATACTGAGTAGTCTGTTATTATCCACTGCCAGGTGTAGATTTCATTCCAATCAATCCATCTCTGATCCCATGAAAACTTTTCCTTCCTCTGCCTTCTCGGAGGGAAGCTCAGAGTCTTGCTCTCAGTCCTGTGTCCACCACCACCAGCTGGAGGACTACATCATGTAGATATCCAACTTCATGAATTCAAGGCCAAACATGGAGATAATCTGGCCTTTCAGGCTAGGATTGTTTGGAATATGCTGTCTCCTAGCTTCATGTGTTATCTTGTAGTTATCAGCTCAGTGTTACATATTCAGTTCTGTGGATTTCAAAGGCTCTCAAGGAGAATATAAGTCTGAGACATTTTAATTGTGTGAGTTAAGCTGGAAACCAGGCCTGTATTTTCCACATTAAAGTCTTTTTCTTCTTCATATATAGAACCTACTTCACTTAGAAGTACTGCATATGAAATCAGGGCTGATTTTGTACTCTGGGAGTTACTGAAAAGAGGTGGCAGAGTTACATGTGCCCAGGGGAAGAATTGGCAATGACTCAGCTGATGAAGAGGAGAGGGCTGGTTCGTGATGGCTCCAGCACAACATTAGGTGGCTATAAAATACACAGGAAGGCTGTTCTATGCACATCCCCATAAGGTTGTGAGATATAAATTGTAAACAAAAGTAAATACATACTCTCTATGTGGAAAAAATTACAAAAGATTATGCTTTTGAATATGTAAATGCTAATGCCAAATTCACCCACCCAGCTCTAATTTGATTTCGTGAGCAGTAAGTCCTTTGCTCATCCTCAAACTTCCCCAGTTTGGGAATACTAAATTTTGGTCTCTGCCACGACGGGATGGTCACAGAGCATGCTGCAGTCCCTCCACCAGCCGAGGCAAATCTATCCTGAAGCCAAAGGGGAGCAGGAAGGGGGTTGTCCCAGAGCTACAATACCTACCCTGGGATGCTCCTGGAATGGCCCATCTATTCCTTGCCCCTTTTTATGGGCTATGTAGGGATAGACTCTAGACCATCATGTTTAAACCTGTAAGCAAAAATGACTGTTAAGATGCCAAGCTTGGCAGAGGGGCTTGCTCTATCAGTGTTTCTAGCTCAGTACCTTTTTTACACACCAGCAGAGGCCCAATTAAACCAGATGCAATATCTCTTGGTGTGTCAATGTGAGAATGGTAAATCCAAGTCAAGCAGTTTGAGTCTGCCAAAGTTGGGGAATAATCTTTCCTTACTGGCCATGTGTATGTGTAATTTCCACCGGGAACAACAAAGTCGTCCTCTTTGCTTTTACCGCCAGTTCCATCAGGGTAAAGTGCTCCTAATACATAAAAAGGAAAAAGGAAGACTTTAGCCATCCCCTAGTCGCTTTTGTTAAATAAATGTGTAATTTATTCTATTTTAACTAGTATTTATAAAATAATAGCAGCATTCACAAATACACAATCATTGAGAAATTTTGAAAAAACTCAGAATTTCTGTCAATCTCACCACGAATATATTGGGAGTTAAAATCCATTTTTTATTGGTAGATAAACCTTTAAAAATGCATTAACAGGCTCCATTTCTTCCTAGTCTCTTCACTCTTATCAGTCCTCTAGAATTTTGTCATCTAACAGTGTGTATTTTTTCACAGGAAATACTGACTGTAGGCACATCCACGTAATCCTCTAACAAAAATACACATGCATAGGTCTGGGATTCTGAAAATTAGATCATGTCTGTTATAGGCTAAAAGAGAGGAAAACATTTAGTTGCAAGAACTCCATCTATTCAAATAGACTAGAGGCAGAAGGAAGGAGGGGAGAGGTTTTGGTGAGTTATGATTCAGAAAAATAATTCAGGCAAAAAGACCCATCTAACCTGTTTCAGTACTGGGTTTATCCCAGGTGTCGAAAGTTTGTGGCAAAAAGTTTTGAGATGCGGCTGTTCCTGGTTTTAGTCATCAGCTGCAATTACTGATGAGCTTATGAGAGGGTGATCTAAAGTCCTCTGATGTCAATGTCAATAACAATAAATACTGGGACAGACTTGTAGCCACGATATTTGTTACTCCAGGGAAAAAGAGAGGAAAAGGCAAGCCAGATTTTACCTTCAGAGTCCTTGTCATAGAAGACCCCATGTGGGTGCACAGAGTATGGGCGGGAAGCAAAGTTTTTCAGATGGATGATAAAGACATCCTCTTCTTCTGCCTTCAGGACTGGGCCAAGGAAGCCCAGCCATGCTGCTTTGGGGATCTCCTGGGAGTAAGTGTCATCTGTGAATTGCCTAAAAATAGCTTTTTTGTACACACGTCCTATCCGGTTGGCTCCTCTTGTTGCATACACGCTTGCAAACCTGGTGTCGGGAAGGGAAAATTTGAGACAGCAAACCTATCTTAAGAACTGATCAAACAATTGGTGCTTGCAGTGCAGATAAATATTTCCCTGGGACACATCTCATGGCTGTTGGAATTGAATTAAAGCCCAGGAGTACATCAGGACAGGCCTGGCAGGGCCCAAGCCCCTTTCTGTACAGTAACAACCATCCCACTTGCAGGTCTGGTCTTTAGCACAGCTTCTCCAAGCCTTCATTCAGAACCAGCCACTCAAGCCTCAAGCTGCTCAATTTTAACAGCTTCTCCCTCTTTTGAAGGTTTGAAACCTCACCTCTGAAAGCATGACTGTTCAGAAGGAAAATAAAACCAAATTAAGATTTTTTTCAAAAGCCAGTAAGAGAGATTCTAATCAACCAGCTTGACTCCCTGGAAGAGTAGAATTAAATGTGTTTTGCATGAAATGTATAGCTTCCACATTCCAGAGTCTATGTTTATAGCAACTTCAAGTGATGGGCAACCCACCATATGGTCAGTGGTTAACATATTATAACTTTTAAATACCTGCTCCTTTCGAAGCCTAAATTGCATTTGCAGTCTAATATCACCCAGCTCCACATTCCTACCACTGGTTCCAGGCAAGTTCTCTCTCAGATCAAAAGAGCCACATACCATCAGAAACTTCTTTTTTATGCAGACACTTGCATAAGTTTTAATTAATTGACTAAATTGCCTCCTACCCTTCTTCTGGACAAACCAAGCACACTGACACTCCTTAGGCGACAAATCTTATGCAAAGCTCTCTTTTGAAAGCAAATATTTCTCTATCTCTGAATAGAGAAGTCTGAACAAAAGAACTCACACAATAGACAAGTAGTATTCCAGCTAGGGTCAGAGATGCTCCCAGTCAATATTTCTTACATATCTGGGAATGAATTCTGCCCTTTTAACTATAACATCATACTGATGACCCAGTTCATCCTATCTGTGATGACATAAAATCCATTTTTTAATTTTCTCCATGTTACAGCTGGTAAATATGATAGACAATCTTCATCCCTAATTATAACACTCAATGAATGCAGAAATTAGACCCTTTGCTACACAGCAAGCAGGAGGTTGTATGACCAATTTCACCATAATTGACCATGAGCTTTTTTATCCCCTGAAGATTGATTGAACTTTCATGTTTCCTAAAAAACTCATCAAAAAGTTGAACTAAATTTTCCTGAAGTATCACTGGCAGAAATAAAGCAATTTCCTATTTATTATGAGACTTTGACTGGTCAGTTCACTTGCTTCACCAATTTTGTTTAGATTCTTTTGTGAAGTGCAAGCAACCAAAGTGGAGGATGTCACATAAGTTGAAAGGCATGATTTGCTTTAAGCTCTTCACCACAACATCCACTTCTCCCTCTACCCAAACCTTTCTATGATTCTGTGATTTCTATGACACCATAACACACAACATCCCCCACTTGTGGTCATTACACCTCCACAATCACTGCTCAAAAAAAACCAGACCCCTGAAATGATCCAGCTATAAAAGCCTCAAAAAGTATACTTTTTCATTTGAAATGTGCACTTTATAAGAAACCACAAGTTTTGGCAGCAATTAAAACATTGCCAGTATTGCTGGGGCAGAAACAGTGGGATAGGATGGGCGGGAAGGGACAGAAGCTTCTCATTCTGCTTCTTTGCAGAATAATGTATGCCAAATAAATACACCCCAAAAACAGGGTTAAGGAGTTGCCAGGAAATTTGAATTTTCAGTGAAATAGCATGTCTGTAGTCTGTGGACATAGCAAGATCTGGCAAGTCACACCACATTAACCAAGGAGAAGATACCTTCTATTGCCTGGGGGAAGAGCTGCGAGTAGGAGGTGGTGTCAGTAGGAGTGCAGTGTAAATGCACATGCTTCCTTACCTCATGGCAATGTATTCACATGGCTATGTCCTAATTCGAATTATGAATTGATTTTTTAAATTGTTTATAGGAAATTTTCTCTAGAAAAATATCAAATCCATTTTTTCAGAAAGTCCCTCTTTTCGGGAGATATTTTTCATCTTTTTTTTTCCAATTTCACCAGCCACCAAATATTTTTGTTCAGTGGCACCATGCTTTCATCATGATGACAGTGTCTTTATGTCCAGACAACACTGCACATTCTCTCATAACACCCCTGCGATACACTGTCTCTTCTGAAGGAAGGAGAATTGTACCCCAGAACAATGTACTTAGTCAGGATTTGTTAAATGTATCACATGAGCCTAGCCCCTTTTAATGCATAGATTGTGATCCCAAAATCCATTTAGTTATCAAAGTTCAAGAAATTACCGTGAGAAAACCCTCTAGGCTTAAGCACTGAGAAAGTTTCTGTGCGTAAAGCTATGCTATAATATCTGGATCTGCATTTGCCTCCCGCTTAAAGCCATCTAGAAGTCAGGAAAAGAAGTCTTTCAGCGGCAGTTTTCTGAAAGGAGGACTATTCAAATGGGTGCAGTGGGTATCAGCTGCAGCCAGTCACAGTGTAAGTGATGCTCTGTGTGTACAGAGATGTATTTTCAGCACATCCTTTTGGTTGCCTCAGTACCTGCAAACAGAACATTTAGGCTATTCTGAGTCCCATTCTAGGTGCCCAGGCTGTCCCATTTCTTCCAGGAGATTTTGGGGGCCCATCTCAGCCTTGCCAAGTAGCTGGTAGCTCTGTGCCTCTTTACAAGTGTTGCTGTGCTTCACATTACAGTGCTTAAAATCCTTTTGCAGAAGGAATACCCACATTGGACCTAATGCCAAAATGTTTCCTATCTGTCATTCCTCTCTTGTCTCAAGAAAACAAAGCTTCTCCCTGACTCTTCATATTCTGCTGCTCACTTCAAACTGCTTCATCCTCCTGGTGGTTTTGTGATGCTTCTGTCTGAACCTCTTCCATCTTTCTGATCTTCTGCAGATGTAAGAGCTGCTCCTCTAAATTTTAACTATTTCCCTCCAACTCCGTTGTCAGCCTGCACTTCATGTGCATAAAGTCATGATGCTCAGACAGCTTTTCTTCCCACAGTAAAGGGAAGAATCCTCTGCGGCAGTACCCATGCAAACTTCCTAAATTCTTTTTCATCTCCTGCAGTCAGGCCAGTCTTGAGGTTACATATAGAGATAAGTCTTGAGGTTACATATAGAGATAAGCTTGAGGTTACATATAGAGATAAGTTTGCAAATTGGTGTAAAAAGTCTTGTTCCAGCTGAGAAAGACATGCAAATCCTGACTTCATTTCTGTGTCTGATTTCATTTTGGTGCTTGATCCCTCTCAGCACTTCCAAAGCTCCAAGAAAAGTTGGAAATGCATCTGAGTGGAACAGTGAGTTATTAACAGGGAATAAATTCTAGTCTTTTAAAAGAAGTGTAAGCATAATTATAGACATCCAGTTCCCTGCAATGACAAGCAATACAACTCTTCCTCAGAGAAAAAGAGTAAAACACGAGTGTCACATAGATTCTACTTCAGATCAAGACTAGACATGCTGACAATCTGCCATTTCCAGGAAGATCCATGTGTGAAGTGCAATTTCTACACCCATTTCTTTTATCACACAGAAGACATGTTTTGCCATAACTTTTCTTGCCATAATTTTTTTTTTGCCATAATTTTTTTTACTGGGTTTGTGTTAGCTTTGATCTGAAGGCTACAACCTAACAGAGGTTATGTTTTCCCAGAGGTACTTACATGAGCACTGTGTTACAGTGAGTAGTAAGAAATGGGAAGACACCTTGTGCATGGCCAAGCAAACAGCTCTTCAGTAGCCTGGAGACAGATCCTCACAGATACAGTTTCAAAGCCTCCTGAGTTTGTTTGCTGCTGTAATCACCACTGAGTGCCAAAAAACAGCACTCAGGATAACTACTAGATGTGGAGTCCCAAATTTTCTCCTGTGGCGAACATTCCCATAGCTACTGTACACTCCAGGGTGTAAATGCACACAAATGCAAAATTCCTTTTTACTGTCATTGTTCCATTAAAGTCCCATAGACTTTACACTCATAACCATTTAAACAACCACTTTTATGGGTTTATTTTCTAAAATCTGTACATAGTGAAACCTTCCTTACTCTCCATCCTCTTTATATACTCTGTGTTTGGGTTTATAACCATTTTATTTCCTCAAAGTTCCTGATTTTTCCTGTGGCTGAAGTAACCCAGGAGAGTGCCAGGACAGGGCTCCAGACCACCACAGTTGTTTTAACCCTTGGATCATGTAACCTGTTCCAGGTAACCCTCCAAGAAATCTCCATGACTCCCAGGCCAGTGCAATGTCTGTGCTTGAGGGATGGCCAGGGAAGGGGGACCAGTGGTGCCAACTCACCTTTCTAAATGGCATCCTGACCACAAAGCGTCCAACAACAAAGTTGAGTGTCCTCAAAAGACAGAGACACAAACCCTCAAAGGATGTTTTTAGGCTTTTTCTGACACACCTGAGCCACAGAGGTCAATAAAATCCATGAAATCTTAGAGGAGGCTCTGAGGTGTCACTAGTGTGGTATGATGGCTTCCCTCCTACAATAAACTTGCCCCTGAAGTCAGTAACAAAGCTCCTCTCGGGCTTCATTAGAGCCAGGATTTCACCTCAAATACCCTTTTGATGTTGACCCTTCCCACAATGATCATCTCTGCTGTTGCAATTGGGTTATTTGGCCTCATAATGACTCAGCCATTAGTGTAGCATCGGTGACGACAGTTTCACCGTCATTTCTCTGGGTGGGATCTCCTCACAGGCAAATTGCACAAACTGTGTTTGATGCTGTGCTAACAAAAAACACCCGTTAGTGTTGGTGGGTGCAAGACTTGGCCCAGATAAATAAAGGTAGGATTGGTGACCAAAAGAGAAGGGAAGAGCTGCTCCATCAGGCAAATCTTACTAACATCTACCAGCAGCAGTGCAAGATTTAAGTGTCCATCATATAAACTCGTATCAAGGTAATTTCAAGGGATTATCAACTAAACTTTAATCCTGAGGGCTGAGCTTCAGTGGGGAAAGAATGACTGGCGGATGTCAAACCATGACACCTAGGTATATTTTCCTCTTGAAAGGCCATTTTCCATGTGACCATTAAAGAAAGCAGAAAACATCCAAGCTCACCCTCCTGCAGCAGCAATACCCATGCCCTAACCCACAAAATCTTGCTGGGATCTGCAGCACATCCAGCAGCACTGACAGCACATGCACCCTGTGTGTCTAGTCCAGCATGGTTTAATGATGTCAGCTCTTCCACAAATTATGTCAGGTGGGAAGGGACGCTGACCACTTTCACAGTCGCCTATGATCAGTGGCCATAAACTGGACGTGTGATTTCCAAAGCCCTGTGTGCTCCAGAAAATGTAAGTTTAATTTCTGAAGGGAGAACAGAGAATGAAATGTCTTGGTTTTACTCACAACACTCCAAATTATGAGAATTAGTCGAACAGCTTGAGGCCGCAAGCTTAGACAAGACAAAGGGAAGAGGTGAACAGCCTCATTAGACTTCTTGCTTTACAATTACTGATGTCCAGCAAGATACTTATTCTGTGCAAGCAGCAGGCTGGCTCTGGAGCACTGCAGTAAGACAAGGCATAATAAAAAATGATCATCCATGCAGAATAATTCTGCTAAGACAGGGCTCATTTGGGCTAATCAGCTCTGATGAGAGACAGTCTTTTCAGCTCACACCCAGGCAGGTTCTGATGCAGCACTAGGATTCCTGGCTCCAGAGGCAGCTCACTCAGCACCAGCACAGCAAACTGAGCAGCATAGCCATGTCTGGTGCCAGAATCGGCTCACCTGGTTTCTAGCCCCATGCTTCAGCTACCAAAGCCCCCTTTATCTTCTTTGCTACTAAAAACTAAAGGTTGAGGAAGATGTTATTGACTTTGGCAAGGACCATTGAAAATCATCTCTTAAACGTCACTATCTGATCTAGGTAATGTAACACTTTCCACTGCACACTTGCTAATTCAGGATTTTCATTAAGTACTGAGGAATAAGTGGTTTTGATTATATCTCTGTGGGCTAGCTGGAATCAAAGGGAACATTCCTTTTTGTGTATGCACCAATTCTTTTAAAGATAATCAGCTTGTCTGCAACCTCGTTATCTTCACTTTGCTCTCAATAAAACTGGGATGGTGTCCCATCAGATGGGTGCTGTGAGGATGCTTCACAAGGTGAGAAGTGCTTGGCTCAGCGAGCCTGAGTGTTGCTGCTTGCAGAACAGAGATGGCTCGAAAGGCATTCCTACCCCTACCTGGAAACTGATCCTTAAACTTTGCTTATGGAACTAATTTTTAATAATATCCATAGGAACCAATTAATTAGCTGAAAAGCAGCCCATTATTATACTGCTTTAAATTTACATTAGAGATTATCCTAAAGAGCTGAATAGTCAAAATAGCTTTTTCTGGTTCACTATTTAACCCACATGCTTATGCAGACACTATTATTCCAGAATGTAGCAGTTTATCCTGGCTCAACTCAATACGCTTTAAAAATGGACTAAAATAACAAAAATCACTTAATTATTTTGCATGTAGGGAGTTTGTGGCAAACATCTCCCCAGCTTTGAATGTGTACTCTAGATTAAAATCCTCTGTGGTTAAGCCTTTTGTAATTAGCATTCTGTAATTATTACGTTGCCATGATGACTGAAGACATTAGGTATCTTCCATCCCTGGGTTGCCATTTAGTAAAAAAAAATGCATTTATGTCACAAACTTAAAAGTAAATTTGATGTTGTGCTCCCTTGTTGGTGCCCCTTGATGTTCAGGGAGCACAAAGTGCATACGGCCTCAAAAGTACAATTTACAGGACAGATTCCAATCTTTCTGTGGTATTTCTCTATTGAATACCTCTCCATTGAAGTGGATTTATATGTAGCTTAAGAAATCTTCTAGTTTATTGAGTGGAGAAAGTTATCCTCTGCTACAAAGACTAGGAAAGGGAGAAATTCAGGCATTTAATATAAATGAAGAACAATTTTGCCAGTAAAGCTTGTTTTCATGGGCTGGGAACATACTATTAACCTTAATTCTACCTATGAATGCAATACTTACTGACTTGGATGCTATCTGGGGCCTCTAGCTATTTAAAGCTTAAGCATGAATTTGTGTTGAAAAATAAAACTCTTTCTCATCTCCTTCTTGTGACAAAATAGTTTATTTTATGAAATTCATCTGAGAGTGACTCTGAAATTACTTACCACCAGAGACATGTCCAGACTTGCTTGGGATTTCCTGAAAAGTCAGAGAGTACATTTCCATTTCTAGCTTCTGGGAGGCAGCATCTAGCTCCCAGTGAGCCTCCAAACCTGGTACAGAGACCAGGACCTCCTCACTTCCTCACAGCTCCCACTCCAATCCCAAGCCTAGACACTGAGGAGGGATCCCCAAAATACCTTGTGTGTCAAAAATATCAATGAAATGTTAAAAATATTCCCATACATGGGATTTGAATCCCATGATGTAAGAAGCAATGGTTTTAAACAAAAACAGAGTCAATTCAGATGTAAGAAAAAAAAGTTTTTAACAATGAAGGTGGTAAAACACTGGCACACATTGCCCAGAGAGGTGGTGGAAGCCTCATCCTTGGAAGCACTCAAATTCAGCTCGGACGTGCCTCTGAGCAACCTGACCTAATGGAAGATGACCCTGACCATGGAATGGGAGGTGAACGAGAGGACATTTAAAGGTCCCTTCCAACCCAAATCATTCCTTAGACAGCACCAGGCACTGGAGCCATCTCCATCCAACATCCAGGCAGCTCTCCTGCTCTGGGAGGAACGCACAGCCAGCCCCAGCCATGTGGGCATGAGCACAGACACCTGTTTCACTGGCCAAGGCACAATTCATCACAGCGCTCACCTACACTCCCCAGCTCCAGAGATCATCAGGAATTCTGTCTGACCATTCACTGTTGTGTATCTAAGCACTTATCTATACACATTTCCAAAATGGAAGTCCCCACAGTTGTACAGATTGCATGGATATAGGGACTTGTATCCCATTCGTAGGTACTATACATACCTGAATTTCGTATCTTACCAAGTTTCCCAAATTTTATCAGGGGAAATACTTAAAATTACATAATATTCCAGTAAACAGCGTTTTGTGTTTTACTGCAAAGACTGTGCTTAGTTAATGCTGCAGTTTGCTTTTTGATACCAAGTCCCAGGGATACCTGCATCTCCATGAAATACAGATAGGGGATTTTGAGCCCATACCTGATGTTTTTTTGACAAGTATCAGCTCATTAACATCCTCTTCAAATACGCACTAACTATCCCCTTTCTTAATCAACCACAATGAAAAAGAAATCAAAGTCCACTCTTGCCTTGAAACTGAATTCCCACCTATGACAACATCATCAGAATAAAAACAAGGAAAAAGGCCGTCTTAAGACATTTGCGCCAAAATTACCACATTAACCAATTTTGTTTTGGAGTTGTTGGTACATCTCCAGCTTATTCAAGCCCCCAGTCACTTACTTGTCCTCTAAGAGGCTTTGCCCTGTGATCAGATTTTTCCCAGATGGTGCATAGTCCCAGTTCTCTTCCACAATCCCGAGGTAGTAAGTTCTGGTCTTTGCTTCCACCAGCGCCCACAGCCAGAGGAAGGCCAGGGCGCGGAGGCGGCCACCGCGCTGCGCGGGAGGCATTTGTGGCGGTGACTGGCGTGCGAGGCTGGCACGGGCAGGCAGCAGCAGGATGCACCACAGGGAGCTCACCCCTCCCTCCCTCCCAGCTCTCAACAAGTTATAAATAAGGAAGGGACAGAGCAAAGCTCCTCCTTTCCAGCAGGTTAGGACGGGGATAGGTAGAGAGCCAGGCTATGCAGAGCAGGGAGAAGGGTGCTGTCATGGCAGGACCTTTGCCAATCCTTTGGTTAGTGAGTAAATTACTCACTTACCTGTCCAGGCTAGAGCCAGTTGGTGGTGTTTAGAAGTCTGGATGCTTTTTAGTCCTCCTTTTTCCAGACTAGGTGATATCGCATATTGGGGCAGAGGAGGTCTTAGTGTTTTTGACAGCCTTGTAAAAACCCTGTTTAAAAAAATTTTAACTTCTTGATAATGTCTGAGATTTCTAAAAATAGCATCTTGTTGTCTTCATTTTTTTTTTAAATGACATAACACTAAGGTATAATCTAGCATTATCAAAGATAGAAAAAGAATTGGCCAGTACCTCACATAATTTTGTGATCTATTTAAGACAGCAATTGGTTTGAATATATTCAGTTTTAGAGTGCCCAAAATGAGGTACTTTTTACAAGCATCCCTGAAAATTAGAGCCCTTATAAAAGTCTTTCTATTTGGACACCTAAGAATTGAGGCACACCAAGATCACCCTTTTATTAACCTTGGCAATTAACATGCCCACGTAGCTCTCTAGAAAATCACTCTTTCGCTTTATAGCTTAACTCTTCTAAGAAGATATCTGTGTTACCATCTTGGCAAAGCCCAGAGTAAACATATACTTGATAGGATAGGATAGAATATTTTAAACCACTTAGGAAATGTCTCAAAAATATCATCTAGGTGACAAGACATTTTGCAAAATCATACAGCTCTGTTCCTAATTTTTAAGTGACTACAGGTATAAAAAAAGTTGCAGTTCTGGAATAGAGCTCTTGAGAATCATTGCAAGCTTTAACAGTTGTGAAATTCCCCTTTCAGGTCCAGAACTATATGACCTCTCTTCCTGTGGAAGCTGATGGTTATCCATGACTAGGGATGCAGGAGGCTTCAGAAACGGATTTGGAAGTCACAGGTTTAATGCTGTCCACTGAGATGTAGCTCAGTGATGTGAATGATGTTTTATATGGCAGCCAGGTGAGGTTCACCCTCTGGCAGGTGGCAGTGATGGCTACATCAATGGTCAGCTGTGCTGAGCTCCCCTCTCCTCACTGGTGTGCAGGTGTCTCTGAAGTCACAGAGAACAACTCAAAAAACCAGGTGCTGTTCACATCAGCCTTGCTCCAGCCACCTGGACCTTGATCGGTCTCATCTAAATCAAGAGACAAGGCACACAGACACACGCAGTATCATGCTGAAGAAGCTTTTGGTGCTTTTAGGCTATGCTTTCCACTTCTTCAGCTATGAGGATTGAAAGCCTAGTATGTGTGGGTTAAGGATACAGTCAGGCAAACTGCAAATGGTTAGCTTGACACAGTTATAAAAGCAGGAGTCCCTTGGCCTCCAAAATTCTCCCTGATACATGCTGATGTTCATTTGCTCATATCAGTTAATCAATGAAAAATGGGAAAGAGGGGAGGTGATAGGACAACACAGGTGTTGTGCAACAGAGCAATACAGGTGCTGTACAGAGATCCTGACCCTCAGAGGCAGCACCTACAGTCTTCCTGGACACCTTGCTGATCTCTTCACTCTTCTGCTCCAAAACCACACTGTGTCCAGCCTCTTGTCTTCTCATGTCAATGTGTATCCTCTCTTCCTAAATACTCAAGTCCTCTTCCTTTTCCACTGCTTTATTGTGTCACTTTGTTGCTTGCTCAAATGAGGATGACTAAAAGCACTGTGACTTTAACAGGCGTAATTAGAAAGCAAAAGAAAACACAATGACAGCGGGAGCTGAGCTGAACTTTGCCAGCCCGTGGCACAGCCATCCAGCATGCCCCTGGGGTGGCACAGACGGGCCAGCTGCTGGGCTACAAACCTGTGACAAGGCCAAGGGAGTCACTTGGAAGCTAACAGGATCCCACTGCCATCTTTTCACAGGGCCTAGGAATACTTCCCCTGCCCAGAGGAACTCTCCAGAGCCCAGGGGAGTTACAAACTTCATCACCTGTTACTCAAGCACCTGCATTTACAAGAACTCCTGGCTGTTATGCAAATATTCATTGTCATAGTGTAACAAGCATTTGCATTCGAGTAGGAAATATGTTTATTTATAGGGCACTGTGTGCTTTGAATGAGATTGTGTGGAGTTCAATTGCTTAAATTAGCCATTTGCATGCCATTAGAGATATTTAAGGACTGGGTACATGGCCAATTTAATCTAGACAGTGTTATTATGACTTCCTGTCCGTGTGCTTTTTTGTAACTCAAGAATTCTGTTTTACGTTTAAATCTCTGTATATGTGGACTAATATAATACAAATGCATCAAGCTAATAGGGAATATGAAGGGGGAGTGTCCAATTCTGAGCTGGCATCTGACTGCATTATGGTCATTTAAATAATAATAGTGCTATGTCCTAGTTTTTCTATTGCTTCTCACGCACCTAGGATTGGGTCCTGGCTGCTTTCTTGTTAGAATACCTCTTTAAAATTGAAATATGAAGTTAATTTATTTGTCTATTACTGTAAAATTTACTTGTGTAACAGGAATAATGTGTAGACATTAACACCCTATATCAGCAATGTGTTGTAAGTCTGGTAAACGCCTTAGCTTGGCTTCAGCACTTAGTAGATCTGGCAACTTGTATACCCTTTGCATCCACACATTAACACTTAATTACCTTGTCACATCATTAAACCCAGGCACATTTGCATTCCGGGGAGGTGCTGTGGGCGTGACTCAGAAAAAGATGAAAGAACAGCTGTTTTGTCCTTGCATCAGGAAAATTTCTGGGAAGCTCCCTTCCAGCAGTGAGCTCATGGGATTAAATCTGTCACTTTGTCCAGGATCCTTTCAGCAAAGGGATTGGCTGTTGGTTAATCTGAGGCTTTCTGTCCCTCTGAAGGGTAAAATTAGAGCATGGCTGGGTTTCAAAGTTTTGCAATGAGAAGCAATGTTCATAGGACCGAAGGGTGAACATCTTGAACACCAGTTTGTGAATGAGCCCCGAAGCAAGACCAATAGAGCTTTCTTTTCAAGCAAGTCAGGAATTATTGCAAGAATTAGCTTAAGTTAGTGCACTAAAGCCCAGACTTGAGTTAACTAATGTTAGTGATTAAATTAAAATATTTAAGTTGTGATGGCTGCAAGATCAGTGAAGAGAGATGATGGATGTGCTGACCTTTGTCAGTTCCTTGAAATTAGATCATAGACGAGCACTTTATTCAGGCTTCCTACAACTGAAGCCCAGCTTTGATTCTCCATTGAGCAGATGATGAGCTGATGTTCATGCAGATTGTCTACTCTGTGATTTTCTATTCTGCTTCTTCTTGATAGTAGTGGTTCCCACTTCTAGCTGATCCTTCCTGGTGCCTCTGCTGTGTTGATCTGTGTCACCATTGCAATCCAGGCTGGGGAATTGGTCTCGGTTTCCAGCATAAGATTACCCTCAGCTAGTATTGCCACCAGCCCTGGAGCTGTGCTTGTAGTGACTATCCCAAGGTGACAAAGAGTGTCTGTGATACATCTGGGAACTGAACCCTCCTAAGTTTTGCATCAGCTTTTCAATCAAGACATCCTCTCCTTTCATCAGCTGTCCCATTCTTTCCAGACACAAACAGACATTAAATGTAAAAGTTTCTTTGTATATTACTTAAAACCAGTTTCTATTGCACTTTAAAAAAATTTTCTGAGTTGCAGTGGTAGTGAACAGAATATAAACCTCACGTTATCTTGGGTAGTCACACAAGGTGCATGTGAATTACATTAATCTTTTGAGTTCACACTGGTAGGTCAGAAATCTCAAAAGGCATTCAGAATTTCTGTTTAGAGTTCTGCACAGGACTTTGGTGAGAAAGGCTTCCTTGGCATACACAGCATTTTCCTGGAGCATTCCAAGTCTGAGAACTGAAACTGTTGGAGCTAGAAGGACAAAAAGGCTGCTGGAACTCCAAGAATAACAAGGATCTATTATCATTGAAGACATCAGAAGTGCAGCTATATCCCATATTATATGTGACACGGTGAACCTGACTCACATCTGCCCAGAAGTCTTTGTGGCAGGATGGAAACTGAACCCATCCCTCCAGATTCCCATGTCAGAGCCCGCACGGCTCCCTGGTGTTGCCTTCCAGCCATTTGGGCTCAGTCCATGCACCCAGCTCAGGGTCACAATTGGGCATTTACCACACTGGTTGTCTGGAGATCATTAGAGCAGAATAATTTTCTCTACATCTCGGTGTGGACAGTCTCCTTGCAGAACAGCTGCTTTGGTACATTACCAGCTGTTGGCAAATCTTAAGGCAAGGTGTGAAATGGATAAAAAGAGCCTCTGTTGTATCAGAAGCAGCACACAGACCCTTTCTTTTCTGTCAAGGTTTTGAGCCAAACCCAGTATCTCTCACACCACCAACAAAGTATGATAACATAGACTAATTTAGATTTCAGAGAAACCATTTATACATTTGTAAAAAAACCCTAAAGATATTTCAGTTTGAAGACTCTAAAGGAATGCAGTGATGAGAAGAAAGCCATGTGCACTGAAAGGAACTATAAGTTTGAGGAGATTACAATAAATTGCTAAATAGGCTGGGCAAGTAAAAATTCTTCATCCTTAAGAGCCATTAAAACAAGGCTAAAAAAAGTAAGTTTTTAAAGAAGCTAATTAAGAAGCTTCTTGCGTGTGGTAACTCATGTAAATCTGCACTGTTAAAACAAGGTTAATACCTCGACAGAACTTCAAGGCACATTATTTATGAGTTTCCATGAAGTGGTATTGTAGCACTCAACAAACATGAAAGAGCTTAACATTACGTCAGCACTGTGGGACAGAACATGTTTATTAACCCTATTATACAAATGAGGAAGGAGGAAGTGTACGAAATGCCCAGATGCTCACAAAGCAAGGCTGCCTGGTCTCTTGACTCCCTGTCCAGAGCTGGGAGCAAGGCAACAGCCCTCCTGGCCCCCAGGCTTCCCCCTGAGCATGGGGCTGGTGGAGATCAGGGTCTTGCTGGACTTCCAGCGTTTGTGGAAGTGATGCTGTGACTGGTTGCATGGTGAAACTCTTTCACATACACCTTTGCTGCCTGCCAGCAGGACGGCCAGTGCTGAGGTCCACTTGAGCTCTCCTCCAGGCAACTCTGCTGCCTGTCCAGCCTCCTCTAGTCACGCCGTGGGCATCACGGGATCCTCTTCCATCACGTCTCATGGCACTGACCTACTTACTTACTCTAGAGGATATGTGACACTTTTGTTTCCCTCCCATGAGATCATTGCCTCATTTTCTCTCTGGGTAAATAGAGGAGTTGAGGTAATAAACCCCAGCACTGGAAACCTAACCAGGACTATTTAAAGCAGGTAGAAGAAAATAAGGTATCCAGCACTGTGAGCAGAAAAGAAAGAACTGATGTGATTGCATCTGCTCAAGTGGCTTCAAATTGTTGCAAACTCAATTCTGACAGGCAACCCATCCCCAAGAGCGATATTTAAGCTGCATATTCCAAGAAGGATTGTGACATTTTGCTTAGCATCTGTTGATTAAATGGGAGGGTGCCATGTGAAGTGGAGGAGCTGACAGGAGTTACCTGATGTCCAGACAGCTTCTTCTGGCCAGTTTCTTGGCTGCAAAGGGAAAATCTGGGAAATGTCACAACCTTGTGGAAACATGGATGATTGCCCACAATGAAATAATGTGATTTAAGGAATATGCTGCCAACACTATTAGAGCCTTTCATCTGAGTCTACAAGTTTTGCAATAAGGAGTAGTTCTTCAGTGACTCTGATACTTCCTATTTGAAGGAGCCCATGTTACAGCCTGAGTGCCATTCCTGGAATGGAAGCCTTTCAGGTCTGATATTAAAAAGGAAAATAATTTCAGCAGCATTAGAAATTCCAGTCTATGGGAAAAAACCTCTCTTGTCCACTAACCCAGTTACCATTTGAAGAGCTTGCTGTAGTCTTTCAAAATATCACCTGCCTTTTTTTTATAATTTCATGTCAGCATCAGATCTTACACAGCTGATACTGACAATTTCTTCCTTTCCCTGCTGAGTACAATCCTGGGAGTTGCAGAGCACCCTTGTTTTAACAGAGATCTATTTAAGACTCCAGATTTGGGTCAGGACTGTCAGCATCTTTCTTTGCAAGAAAGGGCTGTGAACACTGTAGCACAGCCTGGTAAGCCCATACATTGTATATAAGGCTGATCAAATTTGCCACAAAAAGGGTTTTGAAGTGAAAGGCAGCACGGTGCAAACCTGGCTGCACCATCCGTGGATCCAAGCTGAAGTGTTTCTGTGCCGGGGGCCACTTACATTTCTGAAATCAGGACTAATTCAGTGTCACTCAGGCTTTGCCAACACGGTGTCCGCAGGACTTCCTTCTCTCCCGGTCCACGTTAGTTGTTCAAATGGTAAACTTCACCAATGGCAGTGCCTGACGTGCATCCTCCAGCTCCTGCAGGGCACATCACACAGCTCCACAGCCTGTATGTCTTGGAAGTAAAAAGTGGACATCAAACCCCACCTTTGGATACCTCAAAAAGCCTCCTAAGTGCTGAGCAAGCTCCCCCAATGGAGGAAACATGGTTTCAGCTGACTAACTGTAGGCACTCAGTTAGCTTAGCTTCTACTCCTGCGTGCTCATCTAAAAGTGGGGATGATTACATCTGACTCCCTCTCCAGGTATTTGGAAGCTAATTTAGTTAATGCTTGTCAAGCACTTTCAGGTCTTCAGATGAAAGGGGCCGCAGATAGGCAAAGCATTGCTATTACTGTTCATTATTTCCATTGTGCAAGGAGACATGAAAGCAGCAAGAGTGGTGATTACTCGCTTCCTTTACAAGTGTCAAGACACAGCGCAAATACACAGACGGGGATCCTCCCTGCCCTGCAGTGCTCCTAATCTCGCCAGCCAGATCAACCAGACAAAGAGCGGCGAAGGGAGCCCAAACCCAGACAACAGCAATGCATGTAGTGATTTACCGCACACGGGTTGGGTTTTGCAACAGCTGCTTTTTACAGGTGTCCTGTTAGCCAAAGAAAGCACAATATTACTGTTTTGAGGTATTTAAAAATCTCAAGTCAGCATCTCAAGAATGTAAAAGTCTTTTATAAAAGGTAGTAAATGCAAACTCTCCTTGTTTGCCCTCTAATTTTTGAACACATCAAGCTTTGACGTTTTTCTTTGCAGCCATGAGCACTGAAAATATTTCATTAATAAAGAAGTCAAAACTATCTACGAACAATTTGAAATATTTGGATAGGTAGAACAAATTCCTGGTGGTAACAGGTTACTGTCAATCAACTGCTCAGCAGGGAGGAAGTGAGCACGGGCTGGGTGACAGCTCATCCCTCTTCCCTCCCATGTACCCAGTGAGTCTCTAACAATTAGTTTTCATTCTCCCCAAAGTGCCAGGGGGCTGGGTGTTAGGAGGAGCTTACATGCAGTGATTAGATGCCCCACAGTAATTTATCTAATGCCTGACTAGACAGGCAGACAGATAGAGAAGTAAAAAACCCAAGCGGGTCCCAGACAGATGCTGAACACTCTCACACACGACTGTGAAAGGGCTGGCTCAGTGGAGGGAGTGGGAAACATGACCAAGGCCAATAGCATTGCTGGAGTGGGATGCTCTGGGATGAGATGTGCCAGTCTGAGCCATCACACCTTTCTTTCAGAGTGTGAAGGGTTGCAGAAGCAGATCCTGGTCAGGGAGTACCAGGGGTCAGGCATCTGCATCCCTCATCTCCTTCAGGGTCTGTTTCAGCCCATCAGTGCAATGAATTGCTGAACCTTCATCTGACTGCTGGATGAATCCAAATGGTATTCTTGTTTGCTTTTTACCAAGTTAAAGCATCCAGTCAATTTAATAACAGCTAGTGAACATGCTTAAGACAACATCAGCTGAATTTTTTTTTTGCCTGCTGGAAGACACCACCAGACATGTGCTTTTAATTAAACTATTGAACTATTCTTAAAAGAATCCCAGCTTCTTTCAAAAAGCAATTCTTCCAAGGAAGAAGCAGCTGTATTTCTTGGAGATCATAGGGAAATGCCTCCTTATCTCATTAAGCATCTCAAGGATATTAAAAATAGGATTAAAATGCTGAACCAGCTGTCTTCCATACACTGCTTCTGCTTTCCAGGGCTGCATTTCATCCTTGGGCTCCTCCAAGCTCCCTCTAATGGCCATCGACATTATGGGTCATTGTCCCTCTGTGCCATTGCAGGGGAACCACACTGGCACTGCCCAGGGCGAGATGTGCCCCTGGAGGAAGCCTCCAGGCTTTTATTTTGGCAATGCTTGTGGCTTCATCTCTCACCTAGCTCTTTTATGATCCTGTCTCCACCCAGTATCTTCCCTCTTATCACTTCCCGGTATTCTTGCCTTTCTCCCAGCCTCTGGAGTCCTGCCATCATCACAGAGTTAATGCAGGTCTTGCCCTTAGCTCAGCTCAGGCCCACACCTAACATAAAAAATGGATTACACCACCAAGGAATGACATGAGCATACTCCAGTGGTTTGTTCATTTTTTTGAGTCTTGTTTTCGGATCTCTTCCTCATGCTGGCTCAGGCAGGGCTACCGGGAGCTACCATGCCCAGACAGCTTTTGAATATTTCCAGGACTGGAGATTACATATCTCCAAGGATGGAGACAGACAGTTCACCCCTTTTCAGAAAGGACCTTTAATTATGTCTGCCTAATTTTGCACACGAAAAAAATGCCTGCAGCCCACTTTCCTCAATGTCCCCTCACCTTCAAAAAAGCCTTGAATCTGCCTTTCAGTGGACAAAGAAACAGTAAAGAATAAATAATTTGAAGATGAAGATTGCTTAATTTCTGGGAAAATCTGGGATGCGTTTGTCTGTGAAAGCAGAAAATCCCTTTCAGAAACCCATGCAGTGCTAAGAAATGCCCAAAAGCACTTCCCACTTAGGGAAATATTGATTTAATTGCCTCAGGCCCTTCTGCTATGTATGTGGAGATTTTAAATACTATCCTGTCCCACAATGGATGCAAAGAACTAACAGCTTTGGAGTCAGCAAAAGCACGGACTGTCTTTTCTTCAACCAGCCAGCACCAGCTGGAAAGAAACAAACATCAGGATCTGAAAACCAGCTGTATTTCCAAAGGCTTATCCAATTTTCCCACATATTTTAATTTCTCTGAAACAGGCAAAGTAAGTAGTAAGCACTTCTACTATCAAGAAGAAATTCTGGCTACAAACCTGGTCTCATGTGCATGTTCAAAACATCACAACTACACACACAGAGCTAGTATTGACTTTCCTTTTGGCATAAAACCAGATGGAGATGGTGAACCAGTGGACAGTGCCCCTTGCAATAACAAAACACTTAATGGTCACTTCTGACCTCCTGGGTGTTGCCCTCCTCTTTCATTCTGGTGGGAGTTACTGCCCCAGGTGCCTCAGCCTTCCATGGAAATTTGTAATCTCTTTCAAGTTACCTGCATAAACTACATCTCTCAGTCTGACCAAAACCAGCACTCTGCACTACAGAAACCTTCCCTCCTGACAGTGTCAAACATCCATAAAAAATACAATGAGCATTTTTTGACAAACCGTATATTTCTTCAGCATATTCCCAATATTTGTTCCTCATTACTGAAGACTTCCTAAGGAACCTGGAGCAGTTCAGGACAAGACAGGAAGGGAGAAGGATCACCAATAAGATTTCTCCTGTTTGCTCAGGTAAATAGGGTCATTTTCCAGTCAGTACTACTTTTAGCTCCTAATTCACCCTCTCCCTAAGCACATTCTTGGGCAAACCCCAGTGTCAAAACATACGGATGAGAAATGCCTTTCAGCCAAAACCAGAAAGAAGTGTTGCATGAAACCAGCAAAATGAAAGCACAAACCTCTAATTATTTTAATATTGGATAGTGACAGTGTTGTTCTGTGTTGGGAGTACAAACAACCCTTGGCCACAGGTCATAGTCCATTGCTATTTTAGAAAACATTGGGGTTGGTACAGTGCTGTCCCTGGGCAAACCACTCAGATAATTACATAAAACAAGCTTTGTTATAAATCAGATGAACATACGTACACACAAGCAAGCAATGGATAATGCTTTGTTGGATGGGCAGAGCTCACTGGGTGTTGTCTCAGGACCATTCTTCTCACCCCAGAAGGTGCTTTTGCAGAGGGTTGGCTGTGCCACCCTGGGGTCACAGAGTAACTGATAATGACGAGGCTTATCCCAAAGCACTGTCCCTTGCTAGTGGTGCAAGTGTCCCCAGAGGCAATGATGTGAGTGCTGCCATTGCAGGGGGAAAGTGTGCTTAGCAGGATGTCATCTCAGGGAGCAGAGATAGTATAAGTATGTAGGAAAGGGGATTACACATAAAAGGAGACACAAGGGAAAAGAAACAAGCAGGAGGGAAATGAAAAATAGGTAAAACAGAAGAGAAGGAAAGATCCATCCATGTGACTGTTGTTGCTGGGAAGTGCATGTCCAGCATATGCTGTGTGTTGGGACCACCAGTGCATGATGGTGCAGTGCAGCAAATACACTCCCCAAAAGCACAGAGAGCCTATTTCAAAATTTGTTCAGAATAACTTCCATTCCCCCTCTTCAAACTCGTAGGTATCCTTAATATAAAAACTTTAACTTGCACCACTCAGCCATTAAAAGTAGTTGTTTTCTGGCTGTCTCTGATCTGATTCAAGTCATGACCCTTTTTTTACTGAGCTGTTTCTCAGCTTCCTCAATACTCTTGCTGTGCAATCAACTCTTCATGGCCTGGGTCGTGCAGGTCTTGAATACTCCAGATAAAGAAAAACCTGAATAATGCTGGTAGTGCCATTGCCATCTTCCTCTTTCTACCTTAACAGAGCATCTGCATGCCTGCTCCTGGATACAGGCAGGTCCAGCTGGGCACCTGCTGCAAGGGAAGCAGGAGCAGCTGGCTCTCCAAGCCACGTTACCTGCAGTGCCCAAGCACATGGACCTTCTCAGAGCCAGCTCATCTCGGAAAAAGCTTCTTAACAGCAGTTAAATTTCCTAACAGCAGTCGGACCTCAGGACAATCAACCTCCCTTTCACTCAGCTGAAGGGAACATTAACATCAAAGTGTCACAGGAAACAGCAGAAAGAAATAATTTAAGTCAAAATGGAATAAATTTAATTTAGTGGAATGCCACTGTGTACTCAGAAAAAAGCTGTGATTTCAGAGCAATCACTCAAGTTTTGCACAAGAATAGATGGGAACAGAGCTCCTTGCTCCTTTTTCCACCAGCATACCAACAGCAAATAGGCCATTTTTCCTTAGTTCGCAGCAGCCACTTTCCAAATGGGGCAGATCCATTAATAGAGTAAGTGGGCAGTCGGATATGCCCTTCAAAAACCTGCACATGGCTGTAATTCTTCAGTTTCTCACAATGCACCACTCAGGGAAATTGTGGGGCTGGAACTGTTTTCATTCCTATCATGATGAACAAGATTTTTCACATATTTACAGCTCCTCTCTCAGTTCCCATGCTAGTACATGTAACTGGAAAATTAATAAAGAATTTATGGCTAAAAGGGTAGAAATAAAAGGAGGATCAGAGCAGCGGCACAGTAAGTCAATATAATCAGGAGGCATTGATCAGTGGAACACAAAATGTTTTCATTGCCTTAAAAGTCAATATTGCAGGGGGAAAAATAGATGTACACAATCGTATACACTCAGCTTAGCCACTAAACACTTCACAGACAAAGCTCAGTGTTTCTAAGTGTTTTACAGCTTGCTTGCTTTCATTTCTTTCTGGTGAGTCTGTTGCTTTAGAAAAACAGGTAGGAGTCAGGATGCCTGGTGTTAATACAGATTTTTATTATGTTCTTCTTTTTGGCATTCTTCCTGTGCCTCACAATGAGCAGTACTTAGCACAGAACTCATCAAAGACTGAATGTAGATCCTACTTAATAATGAGCACATCTAAAGATATTATTGAACTAGTAAAAGAATAGAGTTCAATATAGCTTACTACAATTTTCATTTTCTGTAGTAACTAGAAGCGCTAGTCTTTTGTTAAGCCCCTGAGCACATAAGTGTTATATAAATGTAGACAAAAACACTGAACTTGCCCAAACAGTTTAAAATCTACATTGTTGATAGACAAACTTTAGAAAGTGCAGAGAAGAAAATGAAAAAGGTCAGTAAAAGAACATGTA
This sequence comes from Pyrgilauda ruficollis, assembly GCF_017590135.1. Taxonomy (NCBI): domain Eukaryota; kingdom Metazoa; phylum Chordata; class Aves; order Passeriformes; family Passeridae; genus Pyrgilauda; species Pyrgilauda ruficollis. The sequence continues at coordinate 12,741,503 of NW_024529932.1, forward strand.
ATGCTGGGGGCACAGTATAGGTAAGAAACTACAGAGGTGTGGTTTGCACATCATCCTGGAGGAGGATGAGCCAGGCAAAACCAGAGAAAAGGAGATCAAAATGAAGGATGCTGAGCCCAGCTTAGGGTGCTGGGTATGGGAAGATGGGAAAGGTGGTGCCTGAGAAATATTATGGGTTTAAAGTCTATAAAAACTCCAAGCAACCAGGATATGAGATTTAGGGGCAAGGTTTGTCTTAAGTATCATTATGAAGTTCCCTCATTTGCTTCTTAACTCTCTACATAAGCTGGCAGGTCCCTCCAGTTGTTCCAGGTGTCAGTGCAAATTGCTGATGCTCTTCAAGTACTTCTTTAACTGGTTTAAATGCCACTAGACCTCATGCCTTCGTCCTGTTGGAAGATTGTACGACACTTTGTTCCTTTCCCTTGGGTTGAAGCACTGCCACAAAAGACATGATTAAAGCTATTGCTGATGTCAGTTAAAGTTTGGGGCATTGGATTCAGAGAGTTAGTTCAGTTTTCCTCCTTGTTACCATTTGCATTTTAATGAAAGTTCTTTGCCTGAGATCCCTCTGAGATCACTAAAGATTTTCACTGGCTGTGAGTCAGTTATTATTTGATATTATTATTTATATTAAATATGCAAGCAGGGACTGAATTTCTGGTGCTTTTGTAGTCACTCTGCCATGCTGGTAGTCCTCATGGATGTGATTCATCTGACAATAGATTCTGACATCTAGATCTGAACAAGAGGTGAGATTCTTTTGCCACTAATGATTTACTATAACTCTACAGTAATTCCTAAAATAGATCTTATGATTCCTTTCCTTAGAAGTGTCTGTTTCTCTCACAAGAAATAAGCACAGCCTAGGCTGACATCTACGCCCAAAGTCACATGAGATGAATTCCACCTTTCACCACCAATCTTTCCCAGCAAGTTTAGAGGATGAAGGTGAGAAGTGAGGATGCAGATGCTTGTCAGAGAGGGGATGTTTTCAGTTGAAGGAAGGGATCTGGGTATATTCCCAGCACAACTGGGGCCAAATCTGACCTACCAAGTGACATATATATTTCCGTGTTTGAAAGTTTGGACATATTTTAACAGTTATTATTATCATCATGTTTCCTACAGAAGAAACTCCCTTTCTCCTCAGTATGAGTCTTCTCCCAGTTCAATTTTGTCTTATTACTATTCACTGTGTTTTACATTTCTAGTGTCACTTCTACCTTTATTTTCTCCACTGCCAAAGCAAATTTTCAGTTTCCCTTCTGTGTTCCCACTGTCTCCTCCTTGGAATAGTGTGGTTTTTTGTTTCCTTGTTCCCTCCCTTGGTCACATCTCTCTTTTCTCCCCAGCCTGTCTGTCCTTCTTTCTCCCTTTTCTCCTGTCTTACTGCGAGTCTTCTTCCCATCCCATCCCATCCCATCCCATCCCATCCCATCCCATCCCATCCCATCCCATCCCCATTCTCCTCACCTAACTTTCCCAAGAGCATGCTTTGGAGCACAGCCAGTACTGAATTTTAGCAGCCACAGCCTGGTGTGCAGAAGGTGATGCCACACCAACGGCCAGACTTTGCTATGCCACCACGTTGTGCTCCAACCACATTTTCCGCCAGGTACTTATTGTTCCTCTGCCATCTCCTGCCCTTCCTCTTCTACCAAACTCCACACAGTTGAAATGGTTACAGCTGTAAAAAGGTCTCCACTGCTCCGATCCATGTGTCCCGGGGGCTGAGGCATTGACCATTGGAACACTGCCTTAAAATAATCAATAACCGCGGGTGACACGCCAACCTCTTACTGGCCAACCAGGGATAACTTGGGGTATTTCCTCATTCTCAGAGAGAAACAGCTATTTGTTTAATAGAGGCCGTCACCCAAAAACATCGCTGTGCCTCGCTCAGATTGCCACACTCCAGGAGAGAGGAGCTGGAAAGCCTGAAGCTGGCTGTGGGGAACTCTGGAGGCCATTTTAGCCCGGCTTAGAAGGTAAGCAAAAGTATTTACATGCTTACTGTAGCATTAAAAAGCAAAACTTTCTAAAAAGCTCACTAAAAATTAGAAGCTTGCTCTAGCCACCTTGCTTAACGAAGCTGTAGAATGTGCTTTTGTTTGGTGAATTAATAAAGTGTTTTAGTGCTTCTGGCAAACCAGAGTGTTTTCCTAAGCTATAATAACACATGCAGATCCTCTGATGTGCACAGGTGGCAAAGCGGCACTGATTTTGGTGGTAGAGGCTCTCACTAGGTCTGGTGATTGTTGTTTAGGTAAGTTCTCCCTGCAGTTTGAAGTGGTATTGAGATATGTCAGAGAGAAAAGGCTGGAACCCCCAGCTCTTCCAGCCAAAGCAGCGTCACGTTGCTTTGTGCCGTACAAGAACTGGGCCCTCCAGTGATGTACAAAAGTTGCAGAAGAGAATTCATAACTCAACTACAAGGCTTAGCTTTTGTAGAAGGAGGCTAGGCTGTGCCCGTGCTTGTTTGCTGCTCTCTGGGGAGGGAAGGTAGGTGAGGTTGGGCAAACAAATGGAAAAACTAAAGCTGGAATGAGACAGGAAAGCAAGCAGGCAAGAGTTAGTGTAAAAAAAATAACCTAGACACTGGTTATTTGAAAGACAAATTAAATATCCAGTATTCTTTCAATTTTCCTCCATTCCCTTTCCCCACTTCATCTTCCGCTTGCACGTTGTTTGTCAGTTTAGATTTTTATCTCTTTGAGCTAGGGCTTTCTCCAGAGGCTTGCAAAATGCTTTGCCAAATTTTGAGCACTGTGTATACAACAGGTAATGACCATAAACACAGAAGTATCTCTGTTAAAAATGATCCCATCTAGAATAGTTTAATGCCAGTTAGCTTATTTTAAAGACAGATTATAAAGCTCAACATGACTGCAAAGTGCTCAGAAGAAAATGCATACAAGCACAGTGCTCTTGTTGAACTCATAGCAGCAGAGAATGATACAATTTTTTTGCTATAGAAATGCAAACTCAGAAGAAGTCTCTGTCAGCCACAGCTGCTTCACAGCAATATATGGCACTCCATAAAGTCTTTCTGTTTTCCCTCTCAGTTGAATAGGTCAGAGGACATCTCACCTGATATCTTGCCTTATCTCTTTACTGTCTTCATTCTGTTGCCAAAGTCTGTTTTAGCCTGTCTCTGCCCTTCTCAAATGGCTTCAAGCTACCTTTTACCTGGGCCTTTTTCTTGCTTGGGAACCCAACCGTGATTGATTTCTTTGTTCCTAGCCTGCTTAATGCCTTCTCCACACCAATCTTTGCCATAAAACTTTCCGGATTAGCCAATGCACATGAGTAAATTGAGGGACATTTCACTGCTGACTGCCTCAGTTATTACAAAAACTATTTGCACATAACAAGCAAAGGCACCTGCATGTGCACGAAATGGTGTGTGCACAAAATGGTGTGTGCCCACGTCCTTTTCCTTCTCTTGCACTTGGTAACTGACTCACAGGACAGCAAAGCCCTTTTTGTCATAAACTGACAGTTCTCTCTGAGGACAGAAATCCACAGCTTGATATTTTGTATTTTCATGCACATTTTGTATTTTTAGGCATTCAAAAGCCTTGAGCTGGAATGAAGCTATGATAAAACATCATGAAGAACTTTGATCAATTTGTGCCACAAAGTTGAAGGTGGTATGCAGATTCAATAATCTCTGACCCAGTAGTCTGAAGTTTCCAAACTGACATGGAGGCATATCTGTGGATCCACTTTTGTACTGATCAGGCTTTTCTCTCCGGCTGTAGATCACAGCACGGATGCAGTGTGAGCTGAGGTTGTAGACTTTGATGAAGAGGGGTCTGATAACAGCCTACGAAAAACTGGGGTGTGACAGAGGTGATGGAGTGGTGTGAGAGGATATAATGAGGAGCAACGGCCCTGTTTACAGCTTTGGAGATTCAGACTGGACACCAGAAAAGACTTTTCCATCAAGAGATTGGGTCAACCCTGCAACAGGTCACCTAGAGAGGTGGTGGTGGCTCCATCCTTGGTGGTTTTTAAAGCTCAGCTACACAAAGCTGTGGCTGACACAGTGACCTAGTGTTGGTGGTAGTCCTGCTTTCAGCAGGAGGTCAGACTGGACACCTGCAGAGATTTCTCTCACCCAGTGCTTCATTTATGTTCATTCTTTGATTTTAAAAAAAGAACCTGAATGCTATGAACTACTAAGCTACTGTATGTTATGACAGATCTCTGAAACGGGATGGTTTTTTGATCTGCCCTTAGCAAATAGACACAGAATTAGACAAGATTGCAGCTTTTCAGATATTTTAGGGTGGGTGTCAAGCAGGCCCATAATCCCCAGTCTTATCAACCCTTGCATGCAGAATAAGCATGTCACAGTAAACAGTTATAAATATTTCTCCAATTCTTGCTGAAGGTATTTTTTACTGAAATAGAGGAAATACAGCTGGTAGACACCCTGGGGAGGCTTCCCTGCTTGTCCCAGTCCCAAGGCAGGGTTGAACATTCACATGGTATCCTTGGTAGCCATTTCCTGTTCCTCTAGACCTTCAGTGCAAGAGATTTCAAATCAGCTTCCCAAGACAGTGGTCCCAGAAAACCAAGGCATCCATAATGGGTTTAGTGCTGGCTAAACACTAATGCAGCCACTAGAAATTATTTACTCATTTCTTGCTGTGAGATATGGATTAGGAGGAGGAGGACAAAACAGCCTCAAAACTTTAAAGGGTATAAAGAGAACTTTATTAACAGAATTAAAAGAAAAATTATAAGAAAATCAAAATAAATCTTCAGAACACTTATCTTCCTCCCACACCCTCTTTTCTTTCCCCCTGACAACACGAAGAGATAAAACTTGGAACTTTTAGTCAGTTTACCACTTCTAAAATAATCTTTCTTTAGTTTACTTAGGGAGAGGAGTCTCTCTGGCCATGCTGTGGAGACTTTTTTACAAGAAACAGTTTTCTCGTGGCTTTAATGTCATAGTGAATCAGCTGCCTGCGAAAGGAAAATTTGTTTGCAGGGTGAAGGTCTTTCTTATGCTTTCATCTTTCTCAAAGCTGCTTCTATGGGCCATGTCAACTCATGAGGTGCTATTTTAAGGATAAGCTGTTTTAGCATAAAAACATAAGTTCTTTTTTGTCTCTGGGAACAGAGGTTTTTCTTCTTCTATCCCTGGGGCAAAGTTTCTAATTTCTCTTATGTTTTGTTGTTTAAGCTTTTTATTGGATTATAGATTTTTAGCATTCATATGCTTTAGCATGAGTGGGTTTTTTCATGGGCTGTGGGTGAATGCTGCATTTCTTTTTGCACTTTATGAATTATAGAAAAAAAATGAAGTTTGATGTATCAAAAAATATATCTCCACTATATCCTCACAAAAGAATTTCAGCGTAAGACTAAGGCATCTCCTTAATCCTCTCCCATCTAGAATTTGACATCTTTACTGACTTCAGAGTTCTTTGTTGTTTTCTCTACGTGCCTTCACTCTTTTTTTTTTCCTGATTTGGAAGAGAATTAGTGTTTGTAGGTTCGTTTGTTCTTAAGCTTTATCAATTGAAACAGTTTTTATAGTCTTGCAGCATTGAAAGGTCGATCTCATCCATGTCTGCAATTGAGGAATGGCTGTGTCTTTTGCTGCTGGTTATGTGGTCCTCGCTGGCACCGTGCGAGCCATGCTGGCTGCCAGCACCACCCCTGCGCTTTTTCTTCACGTGAGGCAATGGGAAAAAGAAACAAAACTGCTGCTGCTGCTTGGTGAATGCTGCATTTCTTTTTGCACTTTATGAATTATAGAAAAAAAATGAAGTTTGATGTATCAAAAAATATATCTCCACTATATCCTCACAAAAGAATTTCAGCCTAAGACTAAGGCATCTTCTTAATCCTCTCCCATCTAGAATTTGACATCTTTACTGACTTCAGAGTTCTTTGTTGTTTTCTCTACGTGCCTTCACTCTTTTTTTTTTCCTGATTTGGAAGAGAATTAGTGTTTGTAGGTTCGTTTGTTCTTAAGCTTTATCAATTGAAACAGTATATATAGTCTTGCAGCATTGAAAGGTTGATCTCATCTATGTCTGCAGTTGAGGAATGGCTGTGTCTTTTGCTGCTGGTTATGTGGTCCTCGCTGGCACCGTGCGAGCCATGCTGGCTGCCAGCACCACCCCTGCGCTTTTTCTTCACGTGAGGCAATGGGAAAAAGAAACAAAACTGCTGCTGCTGCTTTTGTCTTTCTGTTAGCAGTATGGCTGGCTAAAAGCAGCTAAGCAAATCAAGTCTATTGCGAGTATATATAGTCTTGCAGCATTGAAAGGTTGATCTCATCTATGTCTGCAGTTGAGGAATGGCTGTGTCTTTTGCTGCTGGTTATGTGGTCCTCGCTGGCACCGTGCGAGCCATGCTGGCTGCCAGCACCACCCCTGCGCTTTTTCTTCACGTGAGGCAATGGGAAAAAGAAACAAAACTGCTGCTGCTGCTTTTGTCTTTCTGTTAGCAGTATGGCTGGCTAAAAGCAGCTAAGCAAATCAAGTCTATTGCGAGTCATGCCGAGATAGCTGCGGCCACGCGGTCTCAGCCACACGACTGCTCCTGGACTGGGCCAGCAGCAGCTACTTTTTGGCCCTGGCCATTCCTGGCCTTGGGGCCATCTCCAGTGCTGGCTGCGGGGCCAGCCCCAGCGCTGGTCTCGGAGTTAAGCAAAGTTTATGTGAGAGCCACGGCCGCACGGTGCCGTCTTGGCCACGCTGACTCCGGCCGAGCAGTCCTGGCTGCGTGATCATCCACAGTGCCAGGACAGTCTCAGTGGCACGGCCTGGGAGCAGCAGAAATCCCAGCCAAGCAGCGCACCAACCCGGCCGTATGAGCCTGGCCTGGCTAGGCCCGGCCCGGCTGCACGGGGCCTGCCCAGGCCCAGCTAGTTACTTCTTCAGAGGCCAAGAGAGCTTCCCCCCTCTAGCCCATCCTTTAATGTGTTTTCATAGAGGCGTATCCAGCTCTTCTAAGTGGTTTAACTGGGTGTCAATCTCCAAAACTCATCTGCTGATTGGTTAAGTGGGTGCCAATCTTCCAAACTAGCCAGTTGATTGGCTCTGGCAGGTCCCACAGGGAACCACCCTCCAGCTGAAAGCCAGACTTGGTTAAACCGGACAGTATCCGCCTTCCCTTCCACTCCAGGCCTTAGCCCTGACTGCCAGCCAGGGTATCTATTTGTGGAGTCATGGTTTTGTTACAGATATTCCCAATGGACAGACAATTGTCCATTAACAACTAAAATGAAATTCTCTGGTAATTTCCTACTAACACAGGTTTAGTTCTACAGTTTTAAATAAATTCAATTAAACATCCCAGCTGTGAATAATTCAATTTTAAATAAATTCTCTGAAGGGAACAGGGTCTGTAGAACAGGCTTATCTGTGTATGTCTTACCGGAAACATTTGTTCTACAAAATTGATTCTTCTCTCATTAAAGTATAAAACTGCTGAAATCTGGTGATCGCTGCACTGCAGTAACCCAAACCTCCCTGTATCTTTCCTGAGCAGAGAGCTGCCATGTGCACGGGGAAGTGTTCAAAGTGCATTGGGATCACTCTCTTCCCATTGGCAGTATGTGCCATTGTCTCCAACATTCTCCTGTACTTCCCCAATGGACAAGTACTGCAGCTCAGCGAGATAACTGATTTGGTCTGGTTTTTCCACGGCATTCTGGGAGCTGGGATACTGGTAAGAGATTAATATTTCTTGTGAGTTTTGTTCAGTTTTGTTTTAAATTTGGGGCCAAGAAAATCTCTGTTAAAAAAAGGTCGTAAAAATGTGTTTTGCATAAACATGTGAACAAGTTAAATGAGAAGCTGTGTATGTAACTGAGAAAATGCATTTAAGGCAAAAAAAAGTGCTTAGTCAAAGAAATACAAAACATTCCTGAAATAAATATCAGGACTCCAAGTTAGGAAGAAGCACTAGGCCTGACTGCTCACTGTAGAGAAGAATTACATGAGTGTTCATCCTCCAAGAATTTCTCTTATGTTTTGTTGTTTAAGCTTTTTATTGGATTATAGATTTTTAGCATTCATATGCTTTAGCATGAGTGGGTTTTTTCATGGGCTGTGGGTGAATGCTGCATTTCTTTTTGCACTTTATGAATTATAGAAAAAAAATGAAGTTTGATGTATCAAAAAATATATCTCCACTATATCCTCACAAAAGAATTTCAGCCTAAGACTAATACAAAACATTCCTGAAATAAATATCAGGACTCCAAGTTAGGAAGAAGCACTAGGCCTGACTGCTCACTGTAGAGAAGAATTACATGAGTGTTCATCCTCCAAGAGTGAAAGCAAAGCTGAGGTCAGCTGGAGAAGATGAGTTTTCACTATTGTCTGCACCCCACGTTTCTCCTTCAACTGATTTTATGTACACACAATTCACAAAAACATTATGGAGAAAACTGAAACATATTTCAGCAGGTGTTAGAGACCTAGCTAACACTTGAAAAATGTGGAGCTGCAAATGGCTTAATAAGCTAAATGCCTCCTGTTCCCACACTCCCACCCACCTTCTTTTGGGTTGGATCTGGTTTGAATGTGCTCTTCTATAACTAGTTCTCCATTCTAGGCCTCAGGAAAGATCACTTTTATGTGAGTATCCATGTCTAGAAGAGAACATGTTGGATAATACTTATCTTTCCAGTTCATCAGAAAGCCTGCTGCCTTTGTGCTCTTTCAATTATCTACCCAAGTGCAGTAAAAAAGCTGAGCAAGTAACATGCATATGACCAGTACTGGGCAAACTGGCAGATGGCAAACTGGCACAGAGCTGGCCAAAAAATAAATGCATCTTTAAGAATAATTAACTTAGAAAAAAGTAAATCTCATGCACAGTCAGCCTGTGATGCAGCTGCTGCTTAAGTCTATGAAAAGCCTGCAGTGGATCTGGTTCATACTCGTATTTCCCAAAGCAGAAGCATAAGGTCATTCAATAAACTGTTCTCCACCAGCAGCTTGTCTGCTTCTTCTTGTGGCTACCACTTGGGCCTATTACTCATGCTGAGCTTGAACATAAGCGTGAGTTTGTGGAAGGAAGAAGTGCAACTACATGAGAGACCTTGTGGAAAATTCATATCACTGCAAGCCCAGGAGTCATTGGCGTTCAATGAAAGGAAAGGAAAGATGTAAGACATGAGAGCGTCATTGGCTCATTGAAAACGTGCCTTCTTTTAAGGCTTCCACACAGACTTGCCTGTGGCCAGCACCACATACATGAAAAATGAGAGCAGCTAGTCAGAGAAGAGGAAAAATTTGCATTGACCTTCAAAACACAGCATTAAGAGTAATTATTGATCCACAAACAATGCTGTTGAGTGTACACATTTTCCAGAAAACAGTATGAGAAATGCCCACAGGTAAGGGGAAAGAAAGCATTATCATCAGCTCCATCTTCCAGGTGCTGGAAGCATGGGAAAATGAAGATTGGCTTTTCAGTGTCCTAAGGAGTTAAAACAAGGGACAGGATGTCCCACGACTGGAGTCTGGTCCATATCCTGACACTACAGTGAGGAAAGATGAAGCTGCAATACGTTCCCCCATGCACCTGGACTCCTCCCAAAGGAAACTGAGGCAAGTCATGCCAACAGGTTGCCTGATCTTAGGGAATCTCCCCACAACTAGGACACAGCCTCCAGAGTCAAGACCGTGAGAGAAACTTCAGAACAGCCTGGCTTAGCTCTGTGAGCCAGTAAACCTCTCTTTACCTGGGAACTTCATCTGTAGACTGATACAAGATCGTCAGCACACCCTTTGGCTGAGTAGCCAGCTCTACCCTTTCCTCCTCTGCTGAATTTCTAATGGAAATTATATGACATGAAAACATCTCAATTTCCTTATTTCAAATATTTAGGATGTACAGAGAGTAAGACTCGCTCTATATGTCACGGTAACGCCTTCCCTCATAGAAAGCCTGTGTGCAACAGAAGGAAATGCCTGACTGAGTCATGGCTCACACACAGCTCTTGTTTTACTGACAACAGCCAAACCCAGCAAATTCTCATTCCCATGTCAAAAGGCAGGTGTTTATAATCAGGCCCTGCATAAAAAGAAAGCTGCCAAGCAAATCCTTCATCCTGAGCCAGGCTAATAGATGATACAAATGTGTTTGCCACTTAGATGGGAAACCTCGAAAGAAAAATGACAGCCCTGGAGGAAAAGGAGTGTCGGTTTGATGGGCAGAGGTATTAGCTCTCCTTCTGAGTGCCTGACAATAGAACACTGGGGCTGAGGCTGCCTTGGGGACCATTTGTGATTATTTAAGAGCAGATTTCTTTGCAGGAAGAGGAACACCTTTTTAACCTCAGTGCTCTACTTCTGCAGGCTTCCAGATGTGGTCCAGTCACCAGTGTAGGTGCTGTAGGTTGCCTCTAGGGTGTGCATAAAAGGCAACAGAGAATAAATCCTTTGGAAAATATTTAGGAGCCTACAAATCTAAGCAAGTTTCATAACAATGTCCCACACTGTTCAACAGATATATTCACACTACACACATAAATTCTGTGGGCTTTGTTCATCATGGACATTCTGCTCTTCCTGCCCTACATGAGAGAAAATCTTGCCAGCATCTAGTCAGGCCATTTTTACAGTTTTTGCCTTTTATATTTGTTTGTTTGATTGATTGATTTATTGACTGATTGATTAGGGTTCTCCTTCTTTCATTAACTTTATGGTAAGCATTTCCTACTTTTTAAAATACGCCTTTACTCTTTGAGATGCTTTAACCAGCTGTGGTGTGTAGAGCCAAGGCAGTGGGAGTGTGCTGGTTGCACAGCCAGACCCACCCAAGCTTTCTTGCCCTCTGGCTACCAAATTAAAGGCATCTTTTCCTAACTCCTAGAAGTGTCTGTAAGGTAGCATTATATCTCAAGTTACTGACTGCATTGTATTGGTCCAGCTCCATCTGATAATTACCGTGCTGAAAACTTATGTGAACTGGAAGTTCCCCATTGACTGAAGTCCATCTTGTCAGTTTTCCAGAAATTTAGCACAAACCACACCCCCCTCCCCAAACCAAAGTCATATCTGTTTCAGGAAGCTCAAGGCTGATTTCCTAATTATAATCCAGACCAGAATGCTCAGGAGGTTTACACTGACCGTAATTCTTAGTCCACTTATGTATCTTTTCTTGGCAGAAATTCAGTTTTCTCAAAACTGACACCTTTTTTTCCAACCAAAAACCCCAACTATACTGTGATGGATCTTTTTATACCCTGAAAAAAGCCATATAGCTTGAGAAATCAGAATTGATGTACCAGCAATTTTCCAGAACGTTATGAGCTCTGGCTGTAATCCCACACTTATTTCTGGGTAACTCTTCAGCAGCACCAACATCCAAGCAGGTGTAACTCCCAGAGAAGAGACAGAAGGTGACTTACATTTGAGGAACATGATGCCCAAGCTCTTAGAATTTAAAAACCACCCCAGCAGAAGTTCTGCACACCTATTCAGCCTGTGCTTTTCTTACAGGTTATTTTGCCAGCATTCATGATGCTGGGCGCAGGTGGAGCAGGATGTTGCGCTAACAGATGTGGGGTAAGTGGATATTTGTGTGTTGAAATGGCACTGCAGAGTTTGTGCAATAGTTCTTTAAATGGCTGCTCAGCAGGTGGAAATGTGCAGTGACAAACCATCACACCACTGTCAGCAGCCATGTCAGGGAAACGGAGAAGAGGAGCTTGATCTGCAGTGTCCCTGGGCTGGGGCTGAGAGCTCAGTCAGCCAACAAGAACGTTATGAGGCAGCTGCTGATATGAGGGAAATCAGCCAGGGCCGGTGCTGGAGCCTTCAGGCACAACACTGAGGGCAAAGGGGACTGCATCTCATGAAGTAAAACGTGGCTCCAGCTTCCCCTGCTCAAGGCAATCATAAAGACTGAGACAGTTGCCTGTTCCTCCTGCTTCCACAGAGTCCTGTTTCCTCTATACCCTTCCACGGCAATCTGCTTTTCCACAGGTTCATCCCTGCTTTTCTCTGTAGGGATACACAGGTCCCCCATTTGCATGTCCATGCCAAAAGTGTGAGATGCTGCATCTGGCACTGAGGAGCCAGCACTGCTTCCTGCAGTTCTGACCAGTAGCTCACACGTGCCCAAATATTATGCATGTGAAATGTGAAAATGCAATTTAGGCTCTCTGACATCTAAAGAAAGGCCAGAGAGATGTTTTGCTTGATACTTAAGGATATTATAAAGCAACATATTATAAAGGCATCTCCATTTATCCTCAAGCCCTGGGCACAGACTTCTGTGTGGCTATCATTATTGGCAAGAATAAACTGACTTAAAAATTTTTTTGAGTCTGCATCCTTCCCAGAAGCAGCCTGGAGTGAGAGATTCCATGCAATAAAGCATGTCTCTTCTGTACTCTTCAATTAATATTTAGTCTGATCCATGAGAAAACCTTTGCCTCTTTAAAACATTTTACTTAATTCATGATTCATAACACCAAAATAGCATTCTTTATTAGAATGTCATATATTAGCAAGCACATCCCAAGGGACATGCCATTACACTGATTTTACCAAATGTCACATGCACAGACAGGATGCTGACAATGGCCAAGCAGGCCATTGCAGAGCTGGGGTGAGATCCTAGGCACCCTGCAAACAGTGCCTGAGCCAGCTGCTTTGCTTGACTTTGAGTGATGTAGAAAGCAGTGATGATATACAGCCACTGTAGTGGTTCCTATGCTCACTGAATCTGTTAAGTCACAAGGGAAAATCCAGCTGAACTGGGCTGAGTTCACACAACATCTCAGGTGTCTCTTCTCCATCCTTCATACCAGCCCTAAATATTACAGAGCCAAGAGTCAAACTTCCCCAGGCTGGCTGGCTTCACTCCCCAGCCCAAGAACACAGGTGGTAGCCCAGTGTCATCCATCAGCCCACATCCACAGACCCACCATGATCCTCCATTCTCCCCCTCCTCTTTCACTGTCTGAGCCATTCCTAGCAGCAGTACATCAATGCCAGATACCCTGTCTGCACCTTCCCATCACTGATTGGTTACCTACAAGCTGTTCTCCTCTTCTTTATTTGCTGTTATGGAGGAATAAAGTAGTTATTAAGAAAGTAATTTGATCATGCACTGTGATATTTTGTAGAATCAGAAAAGGTTGGAAAAAAACCTCCAAGTTCATCAAGTCCAACCTTCAAATGAATACCACCATGCCCACTAAACCATATCACAAAGTGGCTGATGGCCAAGTGATGAACTACCCAAACCAAGCTGGAAAACAGGCTTGGGGAGGACCGTCTATCTATGAAAATGCTGTCTTTTTGGGCACACACCCCTCTGGAGTCATACACCTCTGTGAGGTGGAAAGGGTGAAGCTCTATCCTCTATATTTTAAAGAGTCTGTGGCTCAAAGTAGGGATGCGATGAGGACATGAGCGAAGAGTGAGTGGCTGTGAACACTAAAAACAAGTTTACCCTGCACAGCTCCTGGGGAAGAGTGATTTCCAAACATTGAGAAAGAGGTCAGTGTTGCAGGGAGATCTGAAGGCTGATGGTCTGTTTCTTCAAGGGAAAAAGCTTCAGGCAAAATGTGCTTTGTGGAGAGTGGAAGAAAATGCACAGACATCCAGAGCAGGGGTGCTCAGATATCCTGACTATAAGGGCTGTATATGCAAGGCAGGGTAGGTGTGGTATGAGACCCTGGAGAGCAGAGGCCTCCTGGGATTGGTTCAAAAATCCACAATTTCAGCAACCTCCCTAAGTGCCAGAGCTCCTTGGGAGGTAGGTCTGGATGGACCTGCTAAGGGTTTCCCACCTACTGGCAGAGAAACAGCCCTCATGGAACTACTCAGGAGCCTCTGTTAATCCAAAGGCAAGTTTGGGCACCTTTCTGCTTTGGAAATCTTAGGTATAAAATGATAAATTACACTTGAATACTCCAAATTGCAGAATTGTTTGTCATAGTAAAAAAGGAAATAAAAAAAAAAGGTTAAAGAATTATTACTGATCAGAATTATTGTTCAATCAAAACACAACATTTTGCTCAGGGCAGGGACTCTGTTCTATTTTATTTTGCGCAATTCCTGGTTTAATAGTTTCAGACTTCATCAAAGCCTTTACACACTGCCAAAGTATCTTCAACAGTAACAAAAATAGTATGTTTCTCATGCTTTTTATTCACTTCAGTGTGTTTTCCAGTTCACAGTGATTACATGCCACATTAAGTTTTTTCATTAATCAACTTTAAATTATTGCTTGCAAACATACATCAATGGCTTCTTGTCCTTGCATTAGGAAGTAATGAATTTGGAAAGTAATAGATTTAGAAAGCTTCAGTGTCTTGCAGCTTAGCACGTACACATCTGAAATCATCCACTGCACTGACGTGATGAGGAAAAAGACCCACCCAAAATACAGCTTCTCTCATTGCATCAGCAAACATATACTCCAGTATTTCTAAGTCTTCCTTAAGAGTTACTAGTAGAATAAGAATAGCCATAGCAGCCTTTCCAGACAAACTTAAGCAAAGATATCCAGATAACCAGACAGAATAACAATTCCATAAAAACAAACAAACGAAACAAACAAACAAAGAACACCAAAAAACACTTCCAGACAAAGAAACAGAGAAGACAGAAATGTGTATGGAGCAAGAACCAGGGTATTAAAGAGCAGCACAAGCTGGGACAGGAGGAACTTGGTAACTTCACCAAAGTAGCTCATACAAACATGCAAAGAATGAATTCTAAGAATCTTCATCAGCTCACCAGGGACAATTCAATTAAAGGATTGAATAAAGCAGGGAAAATCAGCAAAAATGGTCATCAAAACCTTTTCAGTAGTACAGAACAGGTCAACATAATGGGAAACAAATTTCAACACACTCAAACGTCCCAGTGTAGGCCTCCTGTTGCAATTAAGGACACAAATGAGGAAATGAAATATTTCAATGAGAAGTACAACTAGGGAAAATGCTGAAAGCTTGAGATGATGAAACAGTTAATAAAATTCTTGGATTTGCACAGATTATGAGGCAAGCCTCCAGAAAAGTCTCCAGATCAGTAGATAAAATGGGGAAATGCCCCTGCTTGTCTAGGAAATGCTGAGGAGAGCCAATCTAACAGCTGCGGCAACTTCAGACTCCTCTTTCAGTTACAAGTAAAGTCTCTGTCTAGATGATCTTGTACACAGTAAGGGAAATAGTTGGGATGAGGCTATCAGGCAGTCAACAGATTCCAAATGAGACAATCATGTGACAGAACAGAGTCATCACAGATAGCACTGACAAGCACTACTAGTAGTAACTGCTATCATAAAACATAGTAATACCAAAAGGCCATTTGACTTTTTCTTCATAACTATCTGTGGGATGCCCTGTACTGCTATGCTGTACTAAAATGAATTATTAACATAATTAAGATCCTTCAACCAAGAAGCAGAATGCATAGTTGAAGTAAATGAGAAAACAAGTGGGGAAAAGTGATTCAGAATAGGTAGGAGTTTCAAAGAGAGTATCAGTCACTCCCCTTCACCACAAGGCACGGTTGGTGATCTTATTGTGAGAGACAGTGCATCAGCTACAACCCAGACACTGTTTTGGTCCAGGACAACAGACTAAATTACCTACATTTTGCTGACAGTGGAGCTCTGCTAAGAGGCAATTCAGCCAACATGCAGATAAAGATTAAGGAAAGAGTATCCAGCTTTGCAAGAAAAGACCAAGTTGTTAATCAGTTAAGATTTAAAAAATCCCATGAGAAATCCCAGCAACTTTTAACTCAAGGATTGCTTTAGAGGCAAAACAATACACAAAATTAGCCAATTCACACACCAGCATTATGCAAGGTCCTACAGAAAGCAGTTGGCTGGTAAGCTGGAAACTGCATTCACCAGCTTGAATGTGTTCAGACAGTGAAGCCTTTTCACGGCTTTGCCAAAAAACTCCAGCATGGATGGTGGATATTTCCATTTGACTGTGTAGTGGTCTGTGGAACAACTGGGACTAGAAGAAGGTTTCCACCTGCCTTGTGGGGTGGTGGATTTCACCTGGTATTTGCTGGCAATGGGGAATTATGAGACTTGAGATATTTGGCTTCAAACCTGAGTCATGGATGAGAGTATTTTGTAAGTGCTTCCTTGGTCATGCCATTACCCTGACTTTAAGGCAGGCCTGCTGCCTTCTCCTGCTCCAGGTCTTCCCCTGGCTCTATCAGTCTGCTCCAGAGTTTCTTCCCCCACTTGGCAGAGTTATGAACAAGAACAAACAGTGATTCTTAACAAGACTATTGAGAAGCCTGTCCCAGATGCACCACCACTAGCACCCTCCTGGGATTTTTGTTTCTATAGACAAACAGCAACCAGATACATCCCATTCATTACTTGAAAACTACCCCCAGAATGGAGTGAAGGTAACATTTCTGTGGGAGTGGCCAATGTAATACCTGAGTGCATTACGTACTATTTGAAGTCACTGCTGGTTTGTTGCCACATGCAGCACAATTAGATTTCTCAACATGAGAAGTGGCAATCACGTGTCATGGTGTTGCAAAATGAAGGAAAGCAGCAAAAAGAAAGGCTTTTTTGCATTCCATCAATTAGCAAAAACAATTAATATATCTTTTGTTGCTTTCATACCTGGTTCAGTAGTTGCTTGCTTTTTTTTGTTGGTGCAAGGACTAAGAAAGATGAAGAGTTGGAAATGCCAAGGCACATGATACAGAACAGATCAATCCAGGACTGGCCTCATACTGGCTTTTGAAAGAAAACTCACCAGATTTTTCATAATTGACAGCTTAAGGGTAAAACTCAATAAGTTCTTTAACATCTAGGATAGCTACAACAGTCAGAAAAAGTCAACTATTTTTAATTCCCACAAATTAGGCAGCAGTAGTATTTTCAGCATAAAGTAAGAAACAAGAAAGAGAATTCTTTCTCATTCACTGTGACTTCTCCATGCTACTCAAACCTCTGTGCACACTATGTTGAAGGTCTTCTCCCTTTCAGATGCTGCTGTCAGTGATCCTGTCTGTGATGGGATTCGCAGGAGGAGCATATTGTGTGGTCATCTCTGTGTTGGGGCTGATTGGGGGTCCTCTGTGTGACACAGGTGATGGAGAATACCTCTACCCTTTCAGGAATGACACTCTGGAGTGAGTATGGCTTACAGACTCCTCCAATTTTGCTTTCCCTGGTCCCTCCTGTATCGTTTTAAAGTGAACTTGGATTTTTCCAAAATGAACTGATGGTTCACCCTGTGTACACCTAAACTCACACTTCTCTGAGTAACATGTTCCAGCTGGTCATTTCTTTGACCAAGGAATCATCCTTGGGCAAATTGCCTGAGACTCATCTGCTGTGCTTGCCACAAGCCCCTTGTGCCATTTGCACCACGCTTTCAAAATCCCGTGAGCTGTGACTCCCACTGGAGTCAAAAGGAAATGTTTCCTTACTGTGCCACATTAATCTGTTAAATTATCAAGAATTCAGCCTGCTATACCTACTTCTGAAAAGCAAAGCAAAAATCTCTGAATCTTTAAAATCAACCTTGACAACTATGCTCTTGAAATCAGAGCTAGAGATAATGAATGGACTGGGCTGAGATACCACAGCAGGAATGGAGAATGTGGAGACACATTTTAAAACCATTATGGACCTTTTTCTTTAGTTATTAACATAATTTTGCCATACAACAAAGAGGAGATTCTTGTGCATGCAGCAAAGTACGGATGTAGCTCTCTTCCCTAATTATCAATTACATCTCTGCAAAGAGAATTCTGGGGAGAATCACCAGCTTTGAGTAATTATAGCACCATCTGAGACTCACTTTGTGCATTCAAGTTCAGAAAATGAAATGCCAGAAAGAAAACAGAGAAAGCATTCTCAAGTTTTTACTTTCTAATACCTTGCCAATTATTTTCCTCTATCACAGAGACAATTATTTGTTTAACCAGACAACATGGAGTATTTGTAAACAACCTGAAAACATCATTCTTTGGAATATCGTCCTTTTCTCTATTCTCCTGGTCATCGGTGTGATTGAAACTATCCTTTGTTTCATTCAAGTCATCAATGGACTCACTGGCTTCATATGTGGCACATGTATGAGGAGAAGAAAGGTTGGTATGCAGCAAAAGGGTGCTTTATGTTCTTTCCAGTTTTATTTTTCAGGCTCTGGTCATGGTACATGAGCTGAGAGACCTGAACAGTCCCTGCATGAGCTCCTCTGGGCAGTACAGATGCATTTGCACAGTCTCTTTTTGTCTGTCACATCATAGTCAGGGATAACCTGGTCCTCAGATTTTTCTAAACAGCAGTATGACATATTGACATACTCAATGCATGGTTCTGTTGCTATTTAAGAAGACTTCTTGATAAAGTGTAATGACCCTCCCTAGCATATGTGAGAGACAAAAAGTAGAGATGTTTTAAATTGGTCCAACTTAGTAATGATATTATTTTACAGAATGGAAGAAAACATCTTCCAAGTTTCATTTATCACTATTGCTTCATTTTAATTGTTTCTTTCATTGTACAAGATATTTGCAGTAAGTCAGATATCCCCTGAAATATTAATTAATTATCTTTCATTCATTGCCTTTCAGACAAATATTTCTGGAATGTGAATGACCTACAAGGAATGCCAAGACGAGCCCCAAAATGCCGATTCACATACAAGAAGGATAGTGCACTGTGCTGTTTTATTTATGGGGGGACAACAAAAAAACAACAATGTTCAGGTGTTTCACAGGGCAAAATTATTTTTTTATGAAGAAGTCAGGGTGGAAAAGGGCTAGATCATTTCAGTCTGAGACTCCACATTTTCATCTCTCTAACCATACCTACTAAACCTCAGGAACTGGCAAAAACATTAATCTGTCTGGCCCTTACTGCTGTACTGATGTATAAAGCACATGAAAGAAGATAAAAGATCACACTTGCCCTCTCATGTGTGTGGGAAATGGAGCTGTTGTTAATTTATCAGCTGCATGAAGCAGGCGCTCTCTGGCTGATGTAAATAATGTCCCGTGCTCCCCAAATCTCACCATGAACTCACTTGTCTGTTCCTATTAATTTTTGAATGGGGCACTCAGAGATTTGAATGAGGATGAGCAGAGAGTGTATCGAGCAGTGTTTGAAACACTGCAGAGGGAACTGAAGAATGTGGTTTTCAGCCTCTTTCTGCCACCCTGGAGCCAGATCCCCTTGCCCAGGGCACTTCTAAATCAGTTCTTCAGGAGCATCTGAGAGTTGTGGCAGCCGAAGAGGAGCATTAGGGTCACCACAGACAGTAGGGTTGTGCAGCAAGACTTTAGAAATGTCTGGTTTAACAAAAGGGTGAAGAACTTCACCACCAAATTTGCCTTCATGAAACTGCCGAAGAATTTCACTAACTTCCACACAGGTCTGTATGGCTGCCCTAGAATAGAGCACATGGATCAAGGAATTAACTCACCAAAGATAAGCAAAGATATATGTAGTAATTATGTGCAGCTTAGTAATAAATAGAAGATACAATCTGAAGGCAGTAAATTGCATCAGCTTTAGTTTTTTAGCAACAGCAATAGCAATCAAGAACTACATAATTCCCCATCATCACTGAAGAGCAGACTCTTGATCTTGGGCTAATGTCCATGACTGGGAAGTTTCAGAAAACTCATCATTCCAGTGACTTCCTCAAAGGTTAATTCTTGGACATGAACTGTCAGCCAAACCATGAAATAGTCTTTGCCCATCCTGAATGCATGTAGGCAGCTATGAAAACCTGAATATATTTAAAGCACTTGGAGCCTATTTTTCCTGATTTATGTTATCTCAAAGTGGTTTGTATTTCTGCACTGTAGCATGGGAACAAGCTCTTTAAATACACTTATTGCAGACATATGTGGCTGCTTGTGCTGTCCTTTAATGCAACATGCAAAATGCTTCACATTCTCCTTTATATAAAATGGAGATGGAAAGGCCAATTGCCTAGATGAGGAGCATGTGCACCTTGGAGCATAGTTTCACCCTTAGAAGGAGGAAATTTTACCTGTAAAATTCAAATACAGCTTCTGTAAAGAAGAAAGCATAAGACTTGTTGAAATTTGCAGTCCATCACTAGGTGCATCCAAACCTGCCAGGTGGCTTAAAAAGCTCATGTTCTTTGCCAGCAGTGAAGCATGGACAGTGCAACCACATACAGCAGGCAGCAAACCAGGAAAAGAGTTAAAGAGGCAGTGGGAAAGAAGGATATTTGCATGTAGTCAGCTGGAGAGAGGCTCCGTCATCAGCACAGAGGCTCTGTGAACTCTTCATGGTCCCTAAATACCTGCCCTTCCTCATCCCTTAGTTTTGACTCTCTGACTCTCACCTCTGGGATAAAGCCAACTTTGGCTGTGCTAGCACCAGGAGAGGAAGAGATAGCCACTGGCACACCTCCAGCACAGAAAAATAAGTGCACTGTGCTGCTGCCATCTGCTTGTTCCAGGCTGTCCTGCCCTGGAGATGTCTGTGTGCTCCTGAGAACACCCTCTGTCTGCTAACTGTGTGACCACTGGCCTCACTGATATATGTAAATATTAAATATTGCTATTCTGAACTTATTTTCTGGCGTGATTTGTGTGGTCTGAAGGACTTGTGAGCTCAAACTACCTCCACTAGGAAGATAAATGGAATAACAGAGAAAGCAGAGTTAAATCATCTGACTTGAATCACCATGAGGAAGTCTCTTCTAGAGTAGACATCAAGATAGACAGGCCGTGGGGAGAGGCAGCCCACACTGAAAGAGATGCCTAAGGCAAGTGGAGGCATTGTCTTTCTGAGCAAGGTTCAGTTGTCCACCATGGACAGGAACATCTGGTGCCTTTTGAAGTGCAGCAAAGAACCAAAGATGTCTAGAGATCCAAGAGTCTCATCTGGAGATGACAACATGAAGGTGTGGCTGACTAAAGAAAACAGCTGTCTCTTGCAAACACAAGGATGCTAAAAATTCATTTAGTGAAAATACATAAATGTGACTAAAACTAGATTAAATTACTTCAGCTCATGCTTTTTTGGATCCCCCAAATCACCTTTTACATGAGTCAAAGCCTGTGCTCTCAGAAGTGACACCAGAGCCTTCTCCAGGAGCCAGCCAGCACATTGCAACAGGGGCAGCTCCTCATGCCAAGCACTGCAAGGAGACCTGTGAACCCAAGCTCTTCTGGTGAGCAAGGCTTCAAAAGAAAATGTCTGCATAATACTAAATATAATAAAAACTTTGATTTGAACATGGAGTTGGCTTGACTGAAGATATTATGCTTCAGAATTAGGATTACTACAGATTTTAAATTATTGGCTTGAGGTTTTTTTTTTTCAAAATGGAAACAATTTTTTCAGGGAAATCTCATAGCAAAGGAAAAGAGCAATTTTGTCCTTAAATTTTGTCCTTTGATTTTTGTATTGTATACATCAAGAACTTAGTAAAACTAAGGAACTTATTCTTCTATATCTAACTTTTCTCTATATGCATCATCTATCATCTATCTATCTATCTATCTATCTATCTATCTATCTATCTATCCATCTTTTTCTGTATCTATCAACTTTAAATAATTCATAGTCAAAAATTACCCAGACATAAATACAAAAGTATTTGTGTGATTTTGATACTAATTCACTGTGCAATCACACTATACAGGCTCTGATTGAAGGACTGAAATATGTTGGGTTTGCATCAAATTATCCCTCTCTGTCTTGCCTTTGAAATTCACACAGGAGATCAGCCACTTGCAATTAGGGCTAACTTGGGATAAGAATAAAACTTTAGACCAAGGACATCATCTGAAAAATGTAAATGTTTGGAGACCAACAGCCCCATGTTTCAGCTGTCAGGATCAAGGACACAATCCAAATACCTGGGCTGGACTGGACACCGCAGACTAGTTCATACCCTCTCATTTCAAGAGGACCTGTCAGTTCATTTTGATGCAAATGGCTTAGATGCCTCAGGCCTCACCACTCGATGTTCTCGATTTTTTTGGCTTGCAGAGCAAAGTAAACCAGTGACAGGTTGATCCTTGCAGACCTCAGAGTGCCATGGCCTCTGCTCTACTGCCCCAGTCCCAGTACTGTGCCTCTGCTCCCAGGTGAACTCTTCTGTGCAAAGAAACTTTAAAAATCCCAAAGGGAATTAAAAAAACCCAAGCCTTTCCAGACTCTCGGAGTGCCTTATTTAATCTCCTACAGAGCACCAGCTCTTTGGGCTTGTCCCTTTCCAGAGGAGTGGCAGCCACCCTTCAGAAATGCTCTTCCCTATAGGACCTCTCTCATCTGGAAGCACCCCTTTTGTCCTGAGCCCATGGGCCACAGAGAGCCATCAGCAATAATGTAGCACATTTTACCCAGAAAGGAAGAGCAAAGGCACAGTCTCAGGCACAAAGGCCACTGCTTTGTCCATCTTTTTTTTCTTCAGCTTCAGAGCTGAGTAATTCACTACAGTGCTTACACTTACAAAGCTGTAAGTGCTCACTGCAGTGCAGATAATTTCTACAATACATAGAAAACTTCACTGGTACACAGCACTTCTCTACTTTCTCTCTTCTTATCAGCAACCCATGTCAGAGTCTGTTCCATCAAAGTCAACTAATAAGGTGTAAGATTTAAGAGGTCAGCTGAGTATTGTAGAGTCATAGAATGGTTTGAGTTAGAAGGGACTTTACAATCATCTAGTTCCAACCCCCTGGCATGGGTAGGGACACCTTCCACCAGACTGGGTTGCTCAGAGCCCTCTCCAACACAGCCTTGAAGCACTTCCAGGGGTGGGGCACCCACAACTTCTCTGCGCAACCTGTGCCAGTGCCCCACTGCCCTCACAGTAAAGAATTTCTTTGTGATGTCTAATCTAAACCTACCTTGTTTCAGTTTAAAGTCATTACTCCTTGTCCTGTCACTACATGCCCTTTTAAAAAGTCGCTCCTTAGCTTTCCTGTATTCCCTTCAGGTACTGGAAAGGACTTGTATCCTCCAAGCTCAGAACCATTGGAGATACACCAGAGTGTCTTGGCTGCTATTCCAGGAGGGCAAGGTGCCTCCAACAGGGACTGTAACCTCTGCTTGGCCAAGTGGACATCTCAGAGGTTTTATAGCATCTCAGGTAACACCAGCCACCTCTATGTGAACATTCGAATCAGGCTCTGAAACATCTACTGGCTGCAGTGACACTGCTCTTAGAAGCAACCCTGAGTTCAGTCTGAGACCTGTCCTCTGTCCTGCCTCACAAGACTAGAAATGGGTCAGTCAATCCCCCGCTACGATTTCTCCCCATGGGTTACTCCAGGAGCTTGACATGAGCAGCACAGCAGCTGGCACCCAAAGCTGCAGCCCTCCATCCTGAGCAGGGAGTGAAACCCACCTCAAAAATCTCTTCATTGGTGAGATTTCTTTTTTTTTTTTTCCTCTTAAAATAGATGCATTAGCTGAGAGTCATTTAATGGCAAAAGAGTACGATAACAGATTCAGTGAGGAACTGGTCTTCTTGTTACAAGCTTGTATTTTTACAGTCCTTCTTCCTTGCCCTGTATATCAGCAAAAACACTCAGATTCAGATGAACTACCTTACACATCCTCTTTCTCTAAGTTGCCTTCATCCCATTATGTCATGCTTTCACTTACATTGTGTCCGACCACATCTGCCCTCCACCCCTCTGGGTCTTTATATGGAGTTTCTCTGGAGAATTTCATGCCTGGCAATTTTTTGGATTTTTTTCCCAAGAGATGAAAAAAAGCAGGTCAGTCCAGACATTCTCTGCAGGTGTCAAAGAACAAATTCAAACCTTGCTTTGGGCATGTTGAATTTAGTTGACCCTCACATGAAGGGTGCAAGGTCAGGTATGTCCTCCCAGGAGCGTCTGATTGCAAAGCAGGCTGAGACCTGGCTGCATTCACCCTCAGCCATGTGCACCTTCAACCCTTCCCTGTTCCTGCCTACAAAATATGCTACAAAACATTTGTTCATAGAAAAAAACTTAGTATGTGTGCACTGTTTTAAAAGTTTGTGGAATATTTGTGGAACATTTTGAGCAAGGAGGGCAAACTAGAGAAAGCAATGGCTTCACTGCCACTGGCAATGGAGCTGCAGTTTCTAGCACCTTGCAACAGCTTCATTTAAGGTAGGAGTGTTTCTAATTACCACCCCAAAAATGTGCATTTAAATTGCACACTATCCCTTTTTGTACTTAAAATAATTGCGTCAAATTTAAAAGTCATTACTCAGTGAAAATAGCATTTGATTATAAATATAAAGGAATATTTTTCCTAAGGTAAGTTAAGTAATTATCTGATTGTCAGGCTTTTTCATCTCTTTTTAATTTTCACTTCTTTTTAAACACTAATTATAGAGTCTTCCCACCAGATCGCTGCATATCTTACCAAAACCTTTATTTCCCCTTGTACAGAGTGGTGTCACAGACAACACAGAGTTCCTGCACTTCTCCCCTTTTCTTCTCACAGCCATCACCTATGTGCCTGTGTGTTCCTACCATGTCCTGCCAACAGGATATGCTTAGCCTGTGCCACTGTCACTTCCATGCGCAGCCATTCCCATCTGTCTGCAGGAGCGGGCACACTGCAGAAAACCTTCCTAAAGATTTGGCCTTTCACTCAGAGTGCATCTGAGAAGAAATCGGAGATTTCACTGTGGAAATGAGTTACCTACTCCACAGATGAACAAAGGTATCCAGGAAAGCCATATATGTACCCTAAAACAGGCAGATTTCACATAGAATTGGTTATAAAGAGCCATAAATGGAGAGATGGTAAAGACTGACAGAGCAACTAAAAAGATATTGGTGTGGCAACTCTACAGTAAATGTACAATATATGTAGCCAGCTTAATTCCATAATGCATATATGAGGTTTTTCCCCAGAATTATTTCTGTTTGCAGAGAGCTTCACAAAGTTTAAAAGTCTGTATCATTCCTATAGTTTCATTGAAGAGTCCAACACCACCTTGCTTTGTTACCACTTTCCAGTGATTGCTTTGAGTATCATCATGTATCTCCTTTCACTGGTCAATGGTAAATCTTTTTTTACTGTTTTCTAGGTTTATTTTGATCACTGCTGAGAGTTTAGTCTAGTCAGCTTTAAACAGACAAATTCTTAGCCCTATCTTCTGCTTTAGCCTTGTGCCTAGAACCCAGAGAAATATGGATTATCTTCATACCATTTCATATCAGACAAAATATAACATTTCCCCTACTTTAAGCCAATCTGGTAATACCCCACACATCAGTGTTCCATTCGGAATATCAGCACTAATTCCTGTGCTCTTAATCTTTTCTGCTCACAAAAGTAAGATTGGATATCTACTGGAGAAGGGGGAAGGCTGCAGAATTGCCAGTATTTTTCCAAAGACTGAGACTCTGCATCAGGTTCTCCAGACTTTTGGGTTTATCACTCCATTTCATACTGCTTCTTTTGTTGCAAAGTCCAGCAAACACTCAGCAGTTTCTTTACAAGGCACCACTCTTTCCACTGATTTTTTCTGATCGTGTACTTGATCAAAGAACATTATCATCACGCCATTATTCCTCTCTATAACCTAAATTGAGCAACAGAAAATGGCTCTAAATATACCAGGCTTAGTATCTCTGAGTGTATTTTTTGCATTAACTTTAGCTACTGGAATTTGGGCTTCTTGGAAAAGCAGAAAGGATCAGCAGAACAGGAGCCCAACAGAGATGGCCATGGTTGGAGGCAGGAATATACATGTTTTCATTGGATTGTTTACTGCAACAGGTAAGCTTTCTTAAAAGACTTTTAAAACTTCTTCTTAAAACGCATGTATTGCTTAGATCTAGGTGACTTTTCTTTCAAAGGAAGTGAAGTCCTTTAATGTCAGGGTAGATTTTGCCTAAGTGTGACTTTAAAGGAGTATGGTTTCATGAATCATTTTGGGATGGATTCTTACAAACCTCTTCACACTGAGCAGAACCTAATGTTTATGTATATTCTCCTAAATTAAAGAGATTCATTTAAGAGTTTAGTTAAGAGTTAAGAGCTTCATTTAAGAGTGACAAAATAATACAACACTTTTCATTAAAGAGGACTGTGGTCTTAACCGGGAGCCAGTTTCTGTTATCCAACATAACAGAAGAATTTCACTCACAGAAAAGTCCAGTTCTGTGTGAAATAAATTGTCACTCATGGTGAGCTTTGGTCCCTCTGTTAAAGAGAGAGTTTCCCTCAATTTCCCTTTTCTCTCCTTGCTGCCTGTCATAATCTGAAATTTGCTTCCCTGACCTGATTTTTGTGAAGACATCCCCCAGTGGCATTTGCATGGCTAAGACACTTAAATCATTGTTGTAGGTTTGTTATCTGACTGCATTGCCTGTTTGTGTTTGTTTCCCTAATGTGTATTTTCTTAGACCCTGTAAGTGATGTTCTTGAAGGAGGGCAATTTGACAAAGGCAATTCCGTTTCCTCTAGCAAAAGTCTTCCTCTGAGAAAAAAAATGTAATTAAAAATTACTATATTCAAATTGCCTTTAAATGTTTAAACATTGAGCTTTTCCGTGCACACACAAATATTCATTCTTGAAGCTGGAAAATTATTTAGAGTGAGATTCTAATACTACCTAATATTACCTACAGTCAGCACATCTCTGTATGGCAGGAAACTTGGCAAAGAAAATAGAGGTCTGATGAAATATTTGTATGAGAAAAATGTTTGCAAGTTCTCAGAGTGTTTTGCAGGGCTAGTTGAGAATATGTCTCTTAATTCTGACCTTTCATCTTCCATGATTACAGCCACCTGGGTTGGAGGAGCATATATCAACAGCACAGCTGAAATCGTCTACCTGCCTTCAAAAGGATTACTGTGGGTCCAGGCACCTGTGGGATTTGCCTTGTCCCTTGTTATTGGTAAATAATTCATGTGATTAGGACACATAAGCTTTAAAAATATATCATAGGAGTATATTAAGATATGTAACAGAATATGGAGTACATTTTAAATGTGATTTTGTTTTTTCAGTCTCCCATATATCGAGAATAAGCATTTATAGTGCTGTCCTCTGAACTGAAACATAAGTTAGGGTAACCTGGAGCTAGTGTAGAGTTTTGCCTGCTTGTAGTAATTTATGGGACAAAAATCTAATCTGAGGATTTAGAAGAATGTGTCTATTGCTTTTTTGTGCATATTGCTTTTTTCACATGGTTTCTAATTCACAGACTATTGAGAGTATTGATATGTAATTTTTTCCTTGGAATTTCTGAATGATGAAATAATAGTATCTTGATTTTTCCACTAAAATGCATTCTTCTGAGTAGTCTCGTCTCAGGATGAATATGTTATGCATCCAGCTTATTCCAATTTGTAGCTGTTTTGGTTTTTTTTTTTTTTTTTTTTTAAACTAAGCTAAGTATGCAGTGTTCTATACCTGAGTTGCCATTTCTAACTCTGAGAATTACTGGACTCATGCTGAGGTTCAGCTCTCTTGCCAAGACCAAAGTTGCTTTCAGGCCACATTGTGTTATACTATAACTCTCTAGGGACGCAGGATGATGAAAGCAAGGAGACCTGTGCAGACCTTACACAGGAATTTCTAAAAGAACAATAACCTTTATTCTCAAGTCAAAGAAAAGAGTCCAACTGACATGAATATGAATCAAGCTTGGAAATACATTGCCAGGACTGCTTATGTGAGTAATTCCTACTAATGAAACTGAGGAGTGCAGGTCTGATCCTGCAATCTTTGCTCAGGTCAGTAGTGCCCAGACAAGCAGTCCTGCTGGCTTCAGGGTTAGACACAATACGTATCCTTTGGTTTTAATGAGATGGCTGCACATCTGAGGTCCAATATTTAGAAGAAGGTGGGTGGGACTCCGCTCAGTGTGCAGATTAAAACAATATAGTTCTGTGAAGAGACAATGAAGCCACCAAAATGAAAAATGTAATCAGAAAAGGACCACACATCAACCGGTTGCATCACATGACCAAGGACAAAAATTTGCCTCCTTTTTAGCCAAATATGAGACTTCAATGCCTCACTTTGTCTACTGTCATGTTCCATGGGATGCTTTTCAGAAAACTGTGTCTCAGATTGGTAGGTCTTTGAGAATGCAGAGGAAATTATATCGGGGTATCCACTGAGCTAAATTCCTATTACAGACACACAGGTATTTTGTGCCATCTGGGGTGCCACAGGGGGTGACCTCCAATAGTCACTTCAGAAAGATCTAGGTATGCCAAAAGTGGACGGTCATATATATAAAAGCTGTAAGCAGATATCCTTTATAAGATGGCACCTCTAGAATGGATGAAACCCTACATTTAGCAAGTGAATTTAAACCCTGGTGACTGGTTAGCTGCATCATTCTTTAGGGTCCATTATGTACAAATTCACTAAGTGGGTCTGATACACATGTGCCATATTACTCTTACCTCTTTTTTTCCTGAAATATAAAATATGCAAAATTCTACCAAAATGTAATTTCTTTCTGATAGGTGGTTTCTTCTTTGTAAATCCAATGAGATCAAAGAATTACGTGACTGTGATGGACCCCCTTCAAGAAACTTATGGGAACATGATGGGAACCTTACTCTTCATTCCACCACTGCTAGGAGAGGTGTTCTGGTTTGCAGCCATCCTGGCATCCCTGGGTAAATACTTGCTTTCCTGTTATATTTCTTAAAGGTCATGTGGACTGACAGAGTGTAGTACACCTTTGGGAATTGTGGAAAGCTGTGCTTTATGTCTCCTTTTGTGAGAGGAACAAGCATTTCCCATTTCTATAAAATATGTTTTCAGATTTGAAACAAATAGTACTATGTATTCATTATATTATAATAGAGAACTCTTCCAGTGTGAGTTTGTACCTTCCTCTTGCCTGTAGGAGAGCAGATGTGAAAAGGCAAAGTGCCTTGGCAATGGCCATGCAGCAGGGTGAAGCAGTAAGAGCAGGAAGGAATCACGGGCTCTCTCAAGCTCCCACTGTGCACGCTCTCTGTAGACTGCATTTTTCATACAATGTGTTGTACTGGCACCAGGGGAATAACATATCCTTATTTATCCTGTATTCTGCACATATGAAATCTGTCTTAAAATACTTGACTGCTGTCCTTGTCTGCAGGAGCAACAATGAGGGTCATCTTGGATATTGGAGGCTCTTTGGCTATCACCATCTCTGCCTGTACTGTTATACTTTACACTCTGCTGGGAGGCCTCTACTCTGTTGCCTACACTGATGTCATCCAGATGGTTTTCATTACCCTCAGCCTGGCAAGTGCTGTGCATTTCTTTGGTAGTTTTCTAACTAAAGGGAAAAGTCCTGCTCTTCTTTTCAGCGTGTCTGAGATGAAAAATAACTTCCTTGACCTACAGTTCCCCTTTAGGAGGATATTTGCTAAAAAATTTTACAGTCTTTATAAGTCTTTGTACCTTATACATTTCAGACAGTGCGCACACAAGCCACTGGCCTTGCTGGGTGAACACAAAAAGGTCTGCACAAAAGTGAAGTTTGCAGAACCTATCTAGAACCATCTTGAATGGAGAGAGATCTGTCTACAGAAAGTACCAGTTAACCTGAATTACAGACTCATGGACTTGATCATGCCATGAACCAGAAACATGTAGATTCAGAGACAGATGTAGATGTAAAAGGGGGAGAAAGGAAGACTCTAAGTCTAGGCTTAGTCTTATGTAACTCAACATTCTACATCTACCTTAACTTAGGTATCTGTTCTCCAAGAACGAGGACACTGGGAAAATGGTTAACAACTTCCATTTCTATCCTAGTGGACCTGTATCCCCTTTGCCCTGGTGAATTCTGCAACAGAAAGTATTTATTACACTGCAATCCATCAATCTTACCAAGACCCTTGGATTGGGAAGATAGAAAAACAGTATCTTGGAAGGTGGCTGGATGACTTCTTCTACTTGGTATGGAGTATTTCTTGGACAAGTGGTTGGGAGGAGGAATTGTGTGGGGACTTTCTGTCTGGAAAGCTTGTGAGTCCTACCAGCCAGGAGCCCTGTACTGAATGGCCAGTTGACACGGGCTAGAGGTGTAAAACTGTCCCTCAGCACACCCTGCAGCAACCTA
The DNA here is from genome assembly GCF_017590135.1 of Pyrgilauda ruficollis. NCBI lineage: Eukaryota > Metazoa > Chordata > Aves > Passeriformes > Passeridae > Pyrgilauda > Pyrgilauda ruficollis. The sequence goes on from NW_024529932.1 coordinate 12,771,544, forward strand.
AACGGACTGGGGAGACCCAGGGCTCGGCTGTGGGATGAAAAGAAGCAGTAGGGACACTCCATCCTTTACCCACATGGAAGAACATACCTCTTGGGTAAGACCATCCAGGCAGCCAGTTCCTCTCCTGGCACCTAAATGAGTAATTTCCTACTTTTTGAGATGCTGGTCTTGCAGCCTCAATATATTGCTTTTAACATAAATATGCAAAATTCCCTCTATTTGAAAAAAAATAATAAAATGACATGACTGCAGGTCATCAGCAAGCACAGTGCAATTGGCTCCACTGCACAACACAACTTTTGAGTTACCAATATAGCCAAGACTTCAGCAGCTTGTTCTGCTCTTACTAAACACATAATAGGGACACATAGAAGTTTGTTTGGTGAAGACAGAAACTTCAGATTTTATCTAATTCATTTTGTTTACTAAGAAAGGGAAAATAATGGTTTTACTTTTTGTTTTAAAAGCTGAATAGCTAAGTTTGGGTAGATTTATTTACAAAAGCTACATTCCTGAAACACTTCCCTTTCACTTCCTCTGTGCCTGATTCACAATGCCAAACAACCATTTTTCAGCTTTCTCCATCTGCCAAACCATTAACCTGTTTTCATTAAAATTTCACATCCAATGTGAAATGGATGAAAACAAAGGCAACAGGGAATGCTCAACTATCAGAAATATTATCCTCAAGAGTTAGAGCTGGGCAACATTTATGCACGTGAAATGAGAATTTGATTATTTGAAATTAGAATTTATTATGGATGATGCCCTACAGCAGCTTGGTGAGTACCACTGGTAACCGATGAATGTTTCAGGTGCTTGGGAGCATCCCGTGGCAGACTTACTTCCAAAGGATGCTCTCTGCTGCCTCGACAGGACAGGCAAGGCTCATCTCCTACCTCTCTGGACTCGGGTGCTTTGCAATGGCCATCCCCCCGGTGCTCATTGGGGCAGTCGCAGCATCAACAGGTAAAACGAATCATTTGTCTCTGAGTAACCAACGCGGTTTTAGCAAAGGTGATTAAAACAGGATCCAAAGAAGTCCTGACAGAGACTTCAAATTACCCCATCCCATGGTCCTCGACACCAAGACAGGTGATCTGTCCAGAAAATGTGGAACCCTCTGAGGTACACTGTACAACTACTTACAGATGTTTAAACAGCCCCAAGACCTGTTTAAAGCTATTTCCTTATGATGAAATGACTTCTCCCAGACTTTGTGTTGAGGAAAGATGAAGGCAGACTCTCTAAAACCTTATAATAACCATATAATCCTATTTTAGAAGAAATTTTATGCTTCCTTCTGTTCATGCATTAGACATGTAAGACACAGCAGTATTACTACAGATTGTTAATAAGGCTCTTGCTTGAAGGAATCAAGAAGTTCAGTCCTGTAAACTCACAGTCTCCATGCAGGGAATCAGTCCTGTGTTGGCTGTGAGCAAGGGTTAAAGGGCAGCCAGATCACTGAACATTTAAGGAAATCAGCTGAAGTCATGACTTCATCTGATAAGCAGTGTCTAGAGGTTGACCTTTAATTGAGTCAACTCTGGAATCACACAAAGCACCCCAATTCCTATAGATGCTGCTGAGGAAAAGGGAAATTTTTGATCTAGTGGGAGCTGCAGCATGCTAATGGGAATCACAAAAGAACCCAAAAAAATCAATCTAAGTCCTAAAATACTGAGTGGATCTCAGTTCTTAGCCCTTCCATGACTTGCCCCTGTGAAAAGGCAATTTCAAAGCCAGCAGAAATGTTCACGAAGGATTTGTTGTGACCTTTCCTTGTTTTGTTTTAAAGACTGGAATCAGACAAGCTATGGTCTTCCAAGTCCATTTGAGAGAGGAGAGTCAGCGATGATCCTACCACTTGTTTTACAACATCTCTGCCCAGCATATATCTCCATTACTGGTTTGGGAGCCATCGCTGCTGCTGCAATGTCTTCTGCAGATTCAGCTCTTCTCTCCACTGGCTCCATGTTCGCTCACAATATCTACAAGAAAATCCTGAGGAAAAAGGTATCTGGTTGCAGTAGTTTTGGTGTCAGGAAAGAAAGTCTTGTTTCAAGGCTATTTCTAAACCAGTCTCTGACTGGAGGTGTGGTCCTTCAGCTGCTAAACTGGTTTCTGGAGACAGAGCTCCAAACATAAGCCAGGAATGTTCATATCCTTGGTAGGGGTACCAATAACCATACTGGTGAGCTTTGCTCATTTAACAAGACTAGTGTAAAATTTGGACTAAGGTATTAATGGAAACAGCATAAAGCCATGACCCTTAAAATCAGAGGGCCCCTCTGGGGTACCTGCCTTGCCTGGCTGTGGTGGCAAGTGGTGCCTGAAAGCATCCTGGGCTTGGGGAGAACCAGTCCAGGCCAGGGCAGTGCTGGCCATCCTGCCAGAAAACACTGTGTCTCTAATGCTGCAATCTCTGCTTTACAGGCTTCAGAGACAGAGGTGCTGTGGGCCATGAGGACCTCAATGTTGGTGTTTGGGGCCGGGGCTGCTGGTCTGGCTTTTTACTCCAGCTCTGTCTACGACCTCTGGTTCCTCAGTGGGGAGCTGGTGTACGCCCTCCTCTTCCCCCAGCTCTGCTGTGCACTCTTTGTACCCAGCACAAACACCTACGGATCAGCTGCTGGCTTCTTGGTTGGGCTCCTGCTGAGGCTACTGGCAGGGGAGCCTGCCCTGAGCATCCCCCCTGTCATCCACTACCCAGCCTGCTCCCTGGTGAATGGGACCTACAGCCAGCTCTTCCCCTTTAAAACATTCACTGTGCTTCTTACCTTGGGCACAATCCTTGCTGTTTCACACCTGGCCAAGGCTTTGTTTCAGAACAACCTCCTCCCTCACAGCTGGGATGTTTGCAATATCACAGGGGGAACCGCCGTCCTCGTCCCCTTGCAGCAAGTGGAGAAACAGGAGCATTTGCCAACCACTGCACTAGAAGAGAACCACGATTAAATGTCGGGTTTCATTTGAAAGGCCATGGTGTGTTCAGCAGTTAGAGCATGGCACAGACAGCATCAATCTTTGCCTTCTCCACTAATGATTTATTTAAATTTCTCACAAAGAAATAAAGAGGCATTCTGTTCTTCCAAGGAGAATATGTGAGTTTGAAGTCAGCAGTGATTAAAGTCACATGGTGATGGAGAACAATCTTGTGGTGGTGACCACGGGACACCTTAGGCCCCAGCAGTGGTTGCTTTGAGGTGCCCCTGGTATTCCACCTGAAAGCAAAGCTATAATCCTGCTTCAACACTTTGGGTGTTCCCAGTCACCTACTTTTCTAGCCACAAGGAAGACTAATTAATGTCTGATAGATTTGGTATTTTTGATTTAAAAAAAAAAAAAAAAAAGGTGAGCAGACCTGTTTCCATTACACAGCAAGGGGTTTAGCATAATCATCCTTGGGGAGCACATCAGTACCCTGAAAACACAAATTACTGAAAGCAGTGCAACTGCCACAGCAGTGCAGCAGTAATATCAGTTCTGCACCATTCCTTGTATGCTTTACAAAGCTTTCCTTCATACTGCAAAAGTTTTGCACATCTCTCCCCACTGCAGTGTCTGCCAGTGGATCCCTCAGCCTGGAAATGTGTGAGACATCCCCTCTATAAAACTTGGTAGGGCAGTGATGGTAAGCAAGGTAATGAATCAGCCCTTAATTATTCACTAAGAAACATTTACATAGCCACTATTAAACAAAAACCAGATAGGAAAATAGAGGTGCCAGAGAGACTATTGGAATTTTGTCTAAAACCTGTTAAATTTAAACCTGAATTTTGTCTAAAATCTGTTAAATCACTTGTACCAAGGTTTTACCCTAACACAGCAACCGGATGGTGTGTGACATACACAGACTGCTGTGTGAGAAGTCAGAGGACTGTGATGACAGAAAGGTGCTGGAAACTGATCCTAAACTTTCCCGCAGGGACACAAAATCCTAAAATGCTGAAGGCAAGATTCCAAAAGATTCAAGCCACAGATAAGTACAGAAAAGCCCCCAATACCTTGTTTGCATAAATTCTTAATGGCTTGGAAGACAAGAAACCCAGATAAATAGCAACTTTGGACTCTAGCCTGAAGTCTGATGGACTGAGAACATGCCCCAGTGAGATGGATCATTAAGATGTGAGCTGAATTAAATATTCAGGAGGATTCCATAGTAATGGCTCACAGATTGCTGTCATTTTATACTTCCCTCATCAGCTGTGCAGCATCTTACCAGGGTCACTTCAGCAAGCTCAGCAAGAAGCCACAAGACTCTGAATTGTACCAAAGCAACTGCCTTGGCTTGGGAGGAAGACTGTCAGCCCTACACTCTAGATATGGCTTTGAGGATTCTGCTCCCTGTGGGGGATCATTCATCTCTTTTAAAATATCCATCCTCAGCAAGGTGGAGATTCTGCTCCTCCTCAGAAAAATTTCACATAACCTTATGTTTTGTGCCAGTGTTAGTGAACACCTGGGCATGCTTCCAGTGCACAGCCGTCCTGTTGATATACTTTGTTAAACCAAGACCAGAAATTCTCTCCTGTGTCTCTAGAGACTGCCATGAAATATTAATTATAACGTGTCTAGAAAAGGGAAAAAAAAAAAAACTGGTTTAAAAATCAAAAGCTTTGCCATTGACTATGGCCCTAGGCTGTCACCCACAGGAGCCTTTCGCACAGCAGGGATTTGAGTGGGAGCATGTGAGGTTGTGCTTACGCAAGGGAGGCACCAAGGCTATCATTACCCCAGCGCCAGGAGAACAGGGCTCTTGTTAAAGCACAGTTGCTGGATGCTGATTCAAACATACTCCCCTGAGAGACTTAGAGGTGACCTAGTTTGGGGACCTGTCCATCCCCCTGTGTGGGGCAGATCAAAGCTGACATGCTGCATTTGAACCAGGGCACAGACCTGCTGCACGACCCAGATAGGAGTGAAACCCCAATGTCCTCATGCCAAGATTATCACCCTACTTCCTCACCATAGAATCATAGAATGTTAAGGGCTTGGAAAAGACCTGAAAGATCATCCAGTTCCAAGCCCTCTGCCATGGGCAGGGATGCCACTTACTAGGTGAGGTTGCTCAGAGCTCCATTCAACCTGGCATTGAACACATCCAGGGACTGGGCATCCACAGCTTCCCTGGGCAACATGTTCCTGTGCCTCACCAACCTTTGAGTAAAGATTTATTATTTAATCTAAAAATACCCTCTTACATTTAAAAAATACTGCCCCTTGTCCTGTCACTACCTGTTTATACAAAAAGTCCCCTTCCCTCCTTTTTATAAGCCCCCTTAAGATATTTGAAGGCCACAATGAGAACTCCATGGAGCTTTCTCTTCTGCATGCTGAGCAACCCCAAATGTCTCAGACTGTCTCCACAGGAGAGGTGCTCCATCCCTCTGATCATCTTTGTGGCTTCCTCTGGACACAGTCAGCATGTCTTTCCTGTGCTGGGACCCCAGAGCTGGATACAGCACTGCAGGATCCATTCCACATAGCAGCTCTGACAGGCAAATGCCTACATCTGGAGATACCTTTCCACTGTTGTGCTCAACTTCTCCTGCTTTTACCCTGCAGAGACCCAAAGTCTGATATTGAAGTCTTTCTGTGCTAACAGGTTTGGCATGGCAGGCAATAGATCCAGAGTTTCCTGAGAGAGCAGCGAAGGACACTGCTGAAGAGTGTCACCACTGCCACCATGTTACCACCCAGCGTCACCACAGAAACTCACAGAGACTTCAAACATGAGAGTCTTTGCTGCCAGGGGTATCTGGCATACTCAGCCATATTTGGCCCTTGCAAAGCTTCCCTAAATTTCATACCACTAACAGCGCTCTGCTTTGTGTGAAGAGAGGAAAATGGCGCAAACACAATTACTGTAACTCTCATGAATGCTTACCACTTTCCATCCTTATATGACTCTCTCTTCCGAACATCCCCCAGCAAGCTTAAAAAGAAAACATTCATCAAGGTCCGACAAAGTTTTGGAAGCAATTAAAATAAAGCTGCAAGTAAAATAAATACAAAAGTACTTTTATCCTATACTTAATGCCCAAATGCCTAGTTGTTCCAGTCCAGCAGACTCAAGGTCCTTGAGGTGTTGCCAGCATGGGAGATAATGACCCAATTCCTATGAAGCCATTCTGTTCATGGGTTACAGCCTCCAGTTCATATTCCCTTTCTTTTCTTCCAGTTTACCTCTCCACGTGTGGATTTACCTCCTTTGACCCTGAGAAGTGTCCATGACAATGACTCTATACAGTTTCAGTTTTGATTAACTTTTCTCAGACTAGACAGCTGCTACATAAAGCAGCAGACACCAGCATCCAGCAGTACTCTATTGTTTCTTTGGCTGGCGGGATCCACTGAGTTAGCCTGAGGCTTCCATTGTCTTGTCTTTCTTTGACATTTTTACAGTTCATCTTTAGAGCATCTGAGATGGTATCAGACTGAAATTTGATTAAGAAAGAAGAACCATACAAAATCAATGCCATGTGCATTAGGTACATTAACTGGCAGGTTTGAAATGCAATTACAAGTAGGAAGTTACCATCCAGTACCAGAACCTCTAGGAGGGTGATCCTTGGCATTGTGCTATGGAACTGCACTTACCAGTGACTGGGTGGGCAATGAGGAGCAGTCCACATCGTGTGCTCAGCTGGTCAGACGAGCTGCAGGTCAGTGTGGGCTCATGGACATTCTAATGCAGGTGTCTACAGACAGATCAAGTGTATCACAGCCTAAAACCAACTGTTGGCTGTGCTGTCCTCACAGGAAGGCCTGAGTGGTGCTATGCACTGCAATGTCGAGATTTAGGTGAGATCAATCTTACCCAGAGCACGCTCCTGCTACTTTGTCTCTTTTTTTCCCCTCACAGGCAGGGTTTATGACAACATCCAGTGTCTGGAAGTTAAAACTAGACAAATTAAGACTAAAATGAGGTTCAGCATTTTAAATGTAAAGTCCATTAAGTACAGCAAGTTGGCAAGGGCTGAGGTGGATTTGCCATCACTGAAAAGGCTACAGTGAAAGTGTTTCTCAAAGTTATCCCTCTTTTAAGAGGAATCCATTCAGTGTAGCCCTAGGGTATCTGATGTCCAGCCCAGAGTTCAGACTGACAAATCCCAGCAACATTGTTTGTTCCTTACTTCTCTCAGCCCTGCTGGAGATGAGCAATCAGGTACCACTGAGGTAACCACTGCCACTTCTGTCTTAATGCTGACATTGCTCAGAACCCTGCTTGCCACGCTTGAACTCCAGCAATAAGAAGTCAAGAACACAGTGTGATTTGGATTTCTAAATCTAAACTGGGTCCTCCATCAGCAGACTCTCTGTATCCCCAAGGGGTCTGTTCAAACACGAGGGAAGAAAGTCTTCTCTCAGTGATGCTGCTGGATGACTCCTCCAGCAGCCACCTACCCATCCTGCACTGAAAAATCATGTTTCCATCTCTGCTGTGTTGGGAGCAGTTCCTAAGTCCTCCATACACACAGGCTGAGGTGGGGTGTAAGGCCCAGGCTGTAAGAGGTGTTGTGATGTCCGTGTGTGGTGCTCCAGGGGCAAACCACCCACTGTGCCTGTGCAAGGGTCTGAGCTGTGACTGCCCTGAGTTATCCGTACTTGTATCCAGGGGAAACACCACAATTACACCACCATTGCTCAATCACAGTCATTATTTGAAAGACCACATGCCTGACATGCTTCAGCAGCTGTTCTGCAAGGCCAGACGGGCTCGATTCAATTCACTTCAGTGCTCTGTGTTCCAGCTGCCTTGCAGGTGCTGTGTCCAGGCACAGGAACCAGCACAGATAACGAGGTTGCCTGCAGTGAGGATCATCAAGTCTGCTCTCTAGAGAGACCCTGTGGCAGCCCTTGCTCAGTGCTTCAGCAAGCCCATAGTGAGCCTAAATCAGTGGTAGAAAAAAGAGTTCTGGTTCTGGCAGCTCAGACGCCGTGAGGACGGAGCTGTGTGGACAGGGCAGGTCAAAGTAAACACTTTGCACCAAATTTAGGCCAAATGAATTGGAGAGCTGTTTAGGTGATCCACATAAAAAGTGCGGTTAAGACTGAAGTGTGAATATTTAAACAATGCATTTCAACTAGACCAACTTAATAATGCTTAATTATTGCTTTTCGTAATTATTACTCATGTTCAATTTTACTTGTCGCCCAACCTGTACCTATCAGATTAAGCTATAATGTACATATCCTGCATCGTAGTGATCAAATCAGAGATGAAAGGCAGGCTTGAGCACGTGGAGCATCCCAAGATTTGAGATGAAAAAAGCTTGTGCTATAATGGACAGCAATGGAGACAAAAAAGGGGGAAAAAAGAGGGGAAAAAAGGAAAAAAGGGAAGACAGAAGAGACCCTTTTGCACTTGTCCCTTCCCTTTTTTAGACTCTTTTCACTCTGCACACAGTGGATAGACATGCCATTCACTTTGCTGAATTCTGCAGTTGAAAATACTTATATTGCTAATGAGCAACAGTGAAAAATACCATGGGTCTGCAAAGCTGAACTAGAAATTTGGAAAATGGTCAGATGAATCCTCCTCATGATAAACACTCCTCTTGTATATTCTTTGTATGGTATAACACTAACCCCTTGGGACATTGATGTCCCTGCCCTTCACCAAGGGTTGTAGGAATGACTGACCTTCTGGTGCCCAAAGTGGAACATAATTATTTTATGTAATTGGAATTGCATTAATATCTTACTTTATTTTTAGCACCCCAACACAAGTTAATTTAATCAGTGACATCAAGAATGGAGGCAGCCTGGGCTGCAGTGGTAATGCACTAGTGGAGTTCACTATCCTGAGGGTTAAAGGTCAGGCAAAGAATAAAATCAGGACCCTGAATTTCAGAAAAAAACCTTCCAATCCTTCAAAGAGTTAGTCAATAGGACACTTGTGGAAAACTGCCCTTAGGGGCAAGGGAGCAGAAGAGAGCTGAGAGATCTTAAAGGACGTTTTTCATAGAGCATAAATGCTCTCAATCCCCAGGTATAAGAAATCAGGAAAGGAAGGCAAGAGACCAGCATGGCTGATTCGAGACCTGCTAGAGAAACTAAAGGGCATGAAGGAAATGCACAGGCAGTGGGCAGGAACAGACACCCTGGGAAGAGTACAGGGACACTGCCCAGGTGTGTAAAGATAGGGTGAGGAAGGCCAAGGAGCAGCTGGAGTGAAAGGAAAAGGGGCATTGGTTTTAAATTGGAAGAGATTCAATTTGGATTACATATAAGGAAGAAAATTGTTATACTGGGGGTGGTGAAGTACTAGAAGAGGTTGCTCAGAGAGGCAGGATAAAGACCACCTCAGAGACTCAAGATAGTGAGGATTTATTTTCTCTGTTTTGATATAAACTTCCTAGATAAAAAAGCAACTTTGTGCTTTGGTTTTCCAGTGGAAGAAGATGGGGATATTCCACTCTCTGTGAATATAGAGGGAGGATGTATTGTCTCAGAAGATATTTGGTGCCACAACAGCACCCAATGGTCAAATGTCAGCCATCCCTGGCCAAAGGTGTGCTTTTGAGCACCTCCAATTTGATAAAAGCTATTTCTAAATGTCTCCCTTCTACTAAGATCTGTGCATTCTCAGACAAACATTTCTGCATCATCATTTGATATTTTTCCTCTCTTTCCCTAACCTGCAAACCCACAGGCTAAACCCAGCAGATTTAGGCAGTCTAGACAGCTTAGAAAGTGGAGGAATGCTGACAGACCAGAACTGCCCATTGTCTTTCTTCTTACAGCTATTGATTGATTTGAGGTAAGAAAGGGCCTTTTTGTACTGTGCCTCTGCAGAAAAAATAAAAGTCAAAAAGAAACCAGTGACATGCAGAGGCAGATTTGACCAGGTTCTACTTCAGATGCTGAAAAATCCTTTTTCATCTTATACAAATGGAAGGAATGTTTTTACACACCAAGACCTCACAACAAATGTTCTTCTCACTTCCAGAAGACCAGAATAAGCTAAGCACAGATGACTAACCTCATGTGAAAGAGGAGGGGCCAGCAGAATGTTACTTATTTTTTGACTACTCCTGTGCCAGGTGCATGTTTCTTTGCTGGTCTGGAAGCCTGCAGCTCTCTCCTGCTCTCTGCCAGGTGTTTGCCAGCTCACCGCAACATCAACCAAAAACAAGTGAACAGCCTCTGCAGCCCATCTGACCAGGCAGATGCAATGCCCCTGCAGCTGCTGTTAACATTTCTTTGCTGAGTTTTCTCCTATGGTTTCTTGCAGGATGAAATTACCTCTAAAGGGCTATCTCAGGTCTGTAATCTCTTCGAATATTTAACTCTGGTGGTTTTTATCTTTTCTTTGGCAAAAGACAAGGTCAAACATTTTATCAAGTCCAAAAAAGACATCAGTGCAAAAGGGTGAGGAAAAAACCCCAAACCCTCTGTATAAAGCACTTCATTGTACTCATGCAGCATATTAGAGAGCAAAAGGAGCTTTCTGGCTCCTATCTGGCTGTTGTTGCAATCGTTAATGTGGTTTTGTTCCATTACTAATGGCACCAGAATGAGAAATCAGGCCCTCCAGACAAACTTGAGAGACTGTTGTTTCACATCTGGCAATGAGAAGAAAGGAAAAAAACAATTTAAAATAATGGAAATAAGCAAAGGGAAGATTTAAAATACTGAGCATGTAGCAATAAAATCTGCAGATGCCTATAGCAGGGTAGGAATGGCAAACTAAATCTGTTACAGACCTTGTAAGTCATTCCCAGAGCCCGGTAGTTTAAGGCCAATTTGTAATTAAATAAAGACAACCTAATGTTTTACAGTGTGCATTATATTGCTTGATACATTTATGCTTTCTAGAACTGCTGATTGACAAGCAGAGAAAAATAAAACCAGAAGAGCAGCACTAATGGATGAAAAACCTACAACCTGGAGTGGCATATCATTAGCCTCATCGGAATGTGGTTGGACAGGATTTTAATAAAAAGTTTTGCTAGGAAAATGAATATGCCAAGGTAAGTAAAATTAAGAATAACACTCCAATCTGGCTATTCTGTAAAGTTACTCTGAGTTAACTACCAAATCCTGCAGCAGAGCCAGGCAGGGTGCATCCCTTCACTCACACCTGGCAGAAACAGTTCCCCGCTGAAGCCTTGCACCAATGCCCAAGTACCAAAGCCCAGGATGTCCACAGCATCCTCTTCAAACTCCAGCCCAACAGCAGGACTGTTATCTGCAGATATCTGCTGAAGTTCATCCCCCATTGTCTTTGGGGTGCTGGGAGGCAGGTGGGTGCTGGTGGGACTCAGATGGGTCAAGCATCAAGGTTAAATTCAGTTAGATTGGTTGCTAATCAATAATCCAGCCATCATCAGTACACGAGGAAATTACTTCAGGTTATGCCAGAAGATGTTACTAAAAATTGCTTCTCTGGAAGTGTTGTCAGCCACTTGAACAGGGAAGTGGTGGAAGCACCATCCTTGAGGTATTTAAAAGACATATACATGTGGTTCTTATGGGCATGGATTAGTGGTGGACTTGGCAGTGCTGGGTTAGTGGCTGGCTTGATGATCTCTTCCAGCCAAACAGGTTCTATGATTCCTTGAAGCCAAGTGATTCTCTCCAGTCACTTGTTGATGGGGCTGCACCCCATGGCCTCCAGCACCAGCCCCCACAGTGCAGCTCATATGGCCACACTTCTCCACAGGCTGCAAGCAAGAAGACTGCCCTGAAAATTTCCCCTGCCTTGCCAGTGGGCCCCCACCCTGCCCAGCTGTCACCCAGCACTGCCATTTCACACACCCCAGTGTATTTCTGCTTAAGAGAAACCTCCTCCCTTGCAGGGAGATGTTTGCAGCACAGAGAGGGAAAGCATTGCTTCCAAGTGGCTCTCAGGGAGAAAGGAACCAGCCAGCTTTCAAATAAATATGGTTTATAATAGCTTGATTAAATGCTTTCTTAATGCTGAGCACATTACATTTGTGATATGTATTTCTTGAGGTGCAGTTTATACTAAAAAAAATCCAACCTCTAGATATTTTATAATTTTCCCTTTAAAAAGAAGGAATTTAAAAGTTCTTTGCTGTTAATTATTGATGCTAAACACAAACACAGGACTTCCTTTTATCGCAAGACTGAACATTTGACTTACGGTAGCCAAAACTGTGAAAATTTGAGAGGACCTCCAAGCCTGTATTTCAATTTCATTACTATTATCTGTCTTTACAATAAAGTGCATTTACTCAATGCAACCAGTTTGATACATTTAAAATATGCAGGGTTCAATTAATTTTATATGAGAATATAGCTCATAAGTTCTGCTGCCAAAATAGTTCACTGGGCCACAAACTCACAAATAATTTAAATAAAGGCTGAAAGAAATAAAAAAAGGAAAATCACACAAAGTTACATCACCATGAGACCTTCTTTAATGCTCTGAGGAATAAAACTACCATAAAGTGATGGGATCAGGAAGAAACTTCATCTGACACAATCTCTCCCAGGGGAAGCACTACACACTTTTTCATGCAATTATGTTTTCAGCAGGGACACCCAGGCACTACGTTGGCCTGACACAGCAGAGGGGATTTGGCAAAGCACAGGAGCAGCTCAGACAGACGAGGTGGAAGGGAAGCACTTCATGGCCTGCTTCCGCAGATCCAGTGCAAACACACTTCCCAAGGCAACCCCAGCACCATGGCAGGCTGCAAAACTTGTGTGGGACAAACACCTGGGCAGAACGGCCTCACTGACATCTCCTTTCCTGCCCCTTCATCTGAATATCATCGTTGAAGCTTCAGGAGATGCACCAGAAGTCGGTGAAGCTGGAGATTTTTTTGCACCTGAACAATATCTGGGCCGTAGAGTCCATGAAGATTGTACTCTCTCATGTCCAAGGCATGACTTAAGTCCTGGAAGTCCCCCGCTGAGATGTGCATGAAAGAAGCTGTAATGCCATATGGAGCATGGCAGCACACGATAGCATCACACTTGGTTGAAAAGCCCCAGCAGGAGTGAGTCTCTTGTAGCTGCTCAGCCCCCCATCCAGAGCTGTGCTTCAGCCATCCAGACCCCTGTGGGACTCGCCTGCTCTCACAGACAGGCAGCACATAAGGAAACCTGCATGTAAAACCTGCATGCAAACCATACAGTACAGGGGGAAAGTGGCTACTCAGCACAGGCAGATCTCAGCTGTCCCTTGCCGCCTGCGCGATTGTCCTTTCCCCCCACTCACCCTGAGGAGCCTGCACTGACCAGCACGCTGAAACGTCTCTCTTTAATCCACAACTCTACTAAAGAAAACTTGAGGAGAGGGAAATGCAAGGAAGAGAATGGAAAATCTGCAAAAAGGTTGATCTGGTGTGTAACTCTTTCCCTGGTCAGAGGGGCAGATCTCTTGGGGATGTATATGGATTCTGGTAGCCATATACAAGGATGCTTCTGAGAAAGGATGAATTTTCAGGACTGGGATGCTCTCATGTTTTCTAATCATGTTTCCCACTATCTCACACTGTCCGGTGCTTCAGAAAGAAGCACAAGGATTGCTGGGGACCTCCTCTGGACGACAATAGAAAGAGAGGAGCACCTAGTGCATGTGCCGGGTACAGTGGGATGGGAACAGGTTCGTTTTCCAGCGTGGTCATCTGAAATGATTTCTAGGGACACAGAGATGCTGCTCTCCAGCCCTCCCCCCATCCCTGTCTCACCTGCATCATCACCAGACTTCTTGGAACAAGAAACTCCGTTTTAGCACCCCGAAGTGAAATTTCCCTTCCGGATGCCAAATCACACTTAAAACCAGCCTCCTCGGCCAGGTGTCCCGATCCCGGGCTCGGCTCCCGGCTCCAGGCTCCGGCCGGGCAGGGCTGCGCCCATCGCGCTCATTTCCCGGCTGGGCGATGGCCGGCGGCCGGGCAGCGCCTTCCCTTCCTCAGCCAATTGCATCTCCAGCCCGGATGGGAGATCGCGGGGTGTGAGGCGGGGAGCGCCCGGGGGCCGCTGCGGGGGGAGCTGGGAGCAGCCCCGGCGGCGCGGCGGGAGCGGGAGGAAGAGGAGGGAGAGAAGCGAGGGAGAGGCCTGGGGCAGGCAGCCCCCGGGGCCGGGCCGCGCCGGCCGGCCCAGCCACTTAAATGCAGCCCCTGGGGCATCGGCTTCCCGCCCATGAGACCGCTGCGGGGCTCTCGGGGCCGGAGCGTCGTCGTGGGCACCGTCACCCTCTGCCTGGCCGCCGGGTGGGCTCTGCAGAGTAAGTGTCCGGCTCCGTGCCTGCCTGCCCCGCTCCCTCCGCCGGCGCTGTCCTGCTGCCCCTCGCCGCGATGCCCGGCTCAGCCCCAGCGCCGCCGACCCCCGCCCGCGGCCAGCGCTCTGCCCAGCGCGTCCGCAACCGGGAGCGGCTGGGGAGGGGACGGGACGTGCCGAGACTCAGGCAGGCGTCGCTGCTCTCCCTGACACGGTCAGGGGAGGCTCGTCCCCGCTCCTGCTGCTCGGAGGGAGCGGAGGAGCCGAGCGGGACCAGCTCCCGGCAGGGACGGCCGTGCCCCGCTGCTTTTCCAGCGACCGAGGGGACACGGCGTGGAGGGGGGAACAACCCGGTTAGTCAGCCCGAGAGCTGTCGGGTCACGCTGGGAAACGCGGCGGTGAGAAGGAGGGTGGGTTCCGACCCAGCACCGCACGGGGGTGAGTGGGGATGGGGCAACACGCAGGAGCCGTGCGCTCCCCTCCCGGAGGGGCCTGACGGAGGCTGCTGCCGGCCCCACCCTCGCCGGGGCACCGCGGTGGCTGCGCCGCCAGCGAGCTTGGCTCGGTCACGGCGCTCCTGCAAGAGAAGTGACGCCCAAGCAGGACACCGAAGGGTGGAGAAACAGTCCGCAGGGTTTCAGAGCCCCGTTTTAGAGCTGTCCCCCCAGTTCGGAGCTCCTGCGTGGAGGCCCCTCGCTGCCAGCCTTTTCCTTTCCCACTCACTGCCCAGCACTCTGCAGGCCCAGCTGCGTTGCCGCGGCCAGGTCTGGTACACAGAGCCGCGCTTCCCACTTTGACTCTTGGCCAGGCAAATACTTTGGAGTAGAGCAGCGTGCCAGGACGGCAAACTCAGTGAGCTCTGAGCAAGCCCTGCACACTCTTCTCCTGGAAGTATGTTCTGCTGGGTGTGAAGGGGCTGGTTTTGCAAGCAGCAGAGCTGTCACCTTGCGTAGGGCTCTGCGTGTGGGTGTGATGTTTGCTCTCCAGCCTGGTGCAGCTCTGTTGGATTAGACCGGTTCAGGTGATCTAGGCACACTGACTACTAAAAATATTTTTGAATGGTTAGATACTACACTGCCTTTTTTAGCTTTGCATACCAGATAGGGACAGAACATGTTTGCAAATAATTTTATGGAAAGATTTAAATTATCTCTTCTTTTTACATTTATTTTGCAATTGCATATTCAAAACAAAGCCTCTGTAATAACATGAAAGGGTCACTGAGGGGAGACAGCTCCTGTCTGGTCAGAAACAGTGGGGAAGGCCTTTAAATAAACACATGGACCAGAAAACAATTGGAACAATTTGCAGCGATTACCAGAGGTTCCCGGCTGTTCTGTTTCTGTAGCTGGCACAAACCTCGTTTTCACAGCTCTGGTTAGTCTCTCCTGCACACAGGCTGAACAGCAGACCACAGCTCAGCTGAGGATGCACTGAGCTGCCCGGAAAGCTTGATGTTCCTGCAGGGGGACTGGGCAGCATGAGTATGGACAATGCTCATGAAAGGGGGAGCCCAGGAATGCTATCTTGGAAAAAGCCTAGATCCTATTTGGTACCATAGATGAGAGCCTGGGAACTGAACTGGCTTCTTGAGCTCCCCTACCTTATCATGACCAGCAGAGTTAGTGAATTCAGATCCCAAAATACAGTGAAGTCAGGTTGTAATTCACACATCTCTTCCATTTGTAGTGGTTGTGGAGTTTTGACCATAGAGGGCTCTTATTTTAAGATTTTTTTTTTTCCTTAGAGATTTTTTCCTTTGCCTTTCTCAATCATTCTTATCCCTGAAGACTGCAGAATGTCCAGGATCATGCCCAGGTGTCCTGCTTTGCCCTCATGCAGTGCAGCTGAGGGTCTCATTCTCACTCCCCCACTGGGTTACAAACATTTACAGGTCAGCATTTCTTTTTTGTTTTGCTCTTGCAGTCAGGCTCTTCCCACAGTAAGGAGCAGAGCAGGTGAGCTGCTCCAAGCCAAAGCAGGAAAAGGCATTCAGCCTTACTGTGTGCTTTATCTGCCTTTCGTCTGCTTTGATTTTTGTGGGTAGATAACAGGATTTCAGTCTTTAGACAAGGGTCTCAAACAGGCCATTAATCAAAAGAAAAAATGTATGCCAGTTAAAACTCCAGTGTTGGTGTTCATCCAAATCTTCATGCAGAAACACCAAATGCAAGCAGAAATTATTGCAGTTACACATTAAACTAAGCCGTCGGTTCAGTTTCACAGAGTCACGAACAGCTCTGTAATCACATCAGGAGGAAGTAGGTAAGAATTAAATATTCTTTTATATGCATTTTTGCCCAGATATCATCAGGAACATGAAGTCCCTGGCTTCTCATGAAACTGCGTACCTTTGGTTACATGTGATTTATCTGCACTGGCTTATTAACTGGTCGCCTTTAAGAAGCTGATATTTCTCATGTTGATTACACATCCTGAAAACACGACACAAAGTCCTTGCCAAGATTTCACATACTTATGCCTACTACAGTCTTTGCTTTTGGGGGATGGTAGTTAATGAATACGATAGATTACCTTGGACATGGCGACTAAATTTTCCATGTAAATGCAGGATTTTTAAAAGAAGCCAGTTACTGATAAACAAAATAACATCGCTCAGTTTTCAGAAAATGTTATGCTTATCCAAAGTCCCTTTCTATGTGGGTGTTAAAACATTGAAACACATACGATTATGTGTCCTCTATGGTGGAAGCATTTTTGCTATCACAAATTATAAATGTGTATTTAGTCTTCAAGTATGTATGTTACTTTTATGGAAAGCAGAAAGAAGAAGGTATTAAAAAGCATAATCTGTCCTCTCTTAAAACAGATCACTGAGATAGGTAGAATGAATTACCAGGATCCAGAGGTCCCAGCCTGCCCGGGACAGTTGGTGCAGCATCACCTCTACACTCATCACTCTCCTTTGTCTTTCAGCTCCCGGAGGAGTATCCCTAGTTGTCCCACAACCCAACATCAATGCAACAGTGGCACAAAACATCCTCCTCTCAGTTGAATACTCTTGCCGAGGTGTGGCCACCATTGAGTGGAAGCATGTGTCAAGCTGGGGCACCACCAGCATTGTTGAGTGGAGAAGTGGGAATTATGTCAACATATCCACAGCCTACAAGGACAGAGTGACCACTTTTGAAAATGGCTCTATACAGCTTCGGAACGTGGGCATGAGAGATGCCGGCTACTATTTTGTCACTGTAATGGAGGAGCATGGAACCAATGCCTATGGCACCATCATAGTCAATGTTTACGGTACAAACTAGACGGGACTTCTTGGCTTTACCCTGTGTTTAAGCATCAATCTGTTTGTAATCAATTTTATAATATTAATTTTTTTCCATTTTCCCTGCAGAGATTATCTATGAAGATTTGCATTTTGTAGCAGTTCTCTTCGCATTTCTCGCTGCAGTATCTGCCATTCTAATCTGCTTCATGTGGCTGTGCAACAAATCTCTGCATCTATTTCAGAAGAAGACAACACACAAACTAACAGGTATTTCCCTAAAAATGTAGTCAGGGTATAGGGTGTTCAAGTCTGAAATTTGAGCCTAAAATTTGTACCATAAAGGTTCTAAACAGGGCCACTGAGAAACAAGACTGAAGGGCTCAGATCAGTTGTCCTGTTCTAATTCCTTACTAGCTGAGGCAACTGAATAACAGGTGTTTAGTTGAAGAACAATCCACAGGACATCTACCTTATTTGTTTCACATTAGAAATAATAAAATACTTCTCAACATTGCTGATTGCAAAACTTGGAGAGAAAAGGCCAAAGCTTCATAACCTCCCATCAAAGGGCAGGAGACAAAGTCAAGAGCATGAGCAACTCTCTCAGTTCACATCAGCAGGGTGTATCCTGGGGGAAAATAGTCAAATGACCCTTGGAAGTGGCCCCCACCTCAGTTCAATCCTCAGTGGAGAATTGCATCTCCTCCTCTCACATGCCCTCTTCATCTGTTCACTTTTGATCCAGTTGCAGACTCCAACGAACACTGAATAATATCAAAACCTGACACTGAAGACAACAGTCATGAAAAGCAGGTCAAGGGAATACAAGGTCTACAATGAAGGGACATATAAGAGAAGAAATTTCCAAGCCACTGCCAGGGATATTTGGCCTAGGCAGAAAGACAAGGTGCACATTACAGGCCTGGGATCAAGCTCTTAGGCACATGTTTGAAATGGGAGGTTTCCTTTACCACTTCATAATATTTCAGATGTTTACCTCCCTTCTTTGTAAGTGCAGATCCACTCCTTGTTTCTTGCCCTCTAGGTGAAAGGTCTGTATTTCGTCTATAATAAGTGTTACATTACAACAAGCAGCCTAGATATCAGTATTTTACTGGACCAACAGAGACACTCAAGCATCTTAAGATTCATGGCCCAGACTTCTAATAGAAGAAGAAATTAACTTGGTTTGAGCTGCTTCTTCCTTTCTGTTGCTCACCTACAGCTCTTAGGATTGCTGCTGTTTTCATGGTACATACACCACTGACAAGCTTCTGCAGCTACTGAAAACTTTCCTATCATGCCAGAATATACAGGATTTTGTTTAGATAAAGCCACTTCCTCCAACTGAAGCCAGTCTTCCCACAGAGCTGAGCTGAACTGAATAGACATATTCATGTAACATATGGCAGAGTTCAGGAAAGCACAGTTCTAAAAGCTTGTGTGATCTCCCAGGAAATGGTCCAAAGCAGAGACCTAATTTCTGCCCCAGTTCTATCTCAGAAGAGCCCTCCTTTCAGAAGCCATGAAGAGAGATGTAAGAAGGGTCCCTATGGACTTAGTTTTCTTAGTGCCTTTAGCCTTGTACTGGAAGAAATCGTTGTCACTTTAAAGATTGTGAGAACCTCTTTAACCAATTAAATATTTTGAAAAGATGTATTTAACACCTAATTTTAGATGAGCAAGCTTGAGCTAATATTAAAAAGTTAAAAATGTCTCGGCACAGTTAATTTTGGAATGTTGGCCTTCCAATCCATTTGCCAGTCAATAACAATATCCTTTCATTTACAGCAAGTACAACAGAAGAGATTGAACTGGAAACCATTGAGTGTTAGCCAAGGACTGTATCATAATAAAAATAACAATTCTACCTCAGGAGAAAGTATTGGCCAAGAAAGCAAGAACAAACCTAGAAGGTAAAATGTTTGTGACTACTGCAGAAGCATCCTGACTTGCAAAGTAATTAATTCAGCAGTGCCTGATGGAGCTGTTTCGACCTGTTAAGTTTTTGGTTCTGCTAGTCAAGGTCAGAGTAAAAAAAGAGTATGCTTTCATGCTGAGCATGAACACATTTTTGTGGCTAGCTAATAAAATCTACAGCCTCTACCACTCTTAAAAACAACCAACCAACCAACCAAGCCTCTAAGATCAACCCATAAAGGAAATTATCATGGTCTTGAAGGACACCTGCATTTTGGATACAGCAGGTCTCCTATTACAGAGTGGTCATTAGCATCCATCAACATAATAAATTAAATATCTAATTACAGTATTACATTAAAAAATTAATTGCAAGCATTGAATCCTGTTTATTGCACCTATGCTGCTACTTTTGGGTGTCAGGAACTTCCTGAAGCTCTGAAGACAAACTGCAATTTTTCATGAGACAAAACTGACTTTGAAAGAACGCTGAGCTGGTCAAAGTTCTCCCACTTGTGTTTCCAGTTGTTTACACTGCCCCAGGATGGATGTTAACTCACATTTTATGACATTACTAGAGCAGGTGGTTGTACAAGGAACAGTGCAGGCAGGCACTAAAGAGGACACAGTCTGTGAAGATTAGAGGGGTCAGGTAAAACACTGACACACCAACACCAGTTGGGGT
The DNA here is from genome assembly GCF_017590135.1 of Pyrgilauda ruficollis. Classification (NCBI taxonomy): domain Eukaryota; kingdom Metazoa; phylum Chordata; class Aves; order Passeriformes; family Passeridae; genus Pyrgilauda; species Pyrgilauda ruficollis. The sequence goes on from NW_024529932.1 coordinate 12,791,598, forward strand.
GGCAAAGTACTAAACAGTTTTGTTGTGCAAGATGTCAAGTCCTGTGCAAACTTAGCCTATCTGAGAAAAAAAGTTATATCAGCATTTCTTTGAAATATAGTATTTACAAATACAGTTCTAAAATTGCTCTTATTGAGAAGCCACCTTTGCTTTCCCTATGTTGTAAGAAAACATGAAAGTGACCCAACTAATGTTTTCTTGAATCTGCATATTGCACATATTGTAATTCTCCACCTGTAGATGTGTTGGGTGGAATAACACTTGTGTTTGTCAGTGAGAAAGCAGTAAACTGACCAAGTTCCAAATTATTCTGTTTTGCTTTTGTAATGAAAATTTTGCAGTGTGAAATAAACTTTGAACTTGGAAGACATCATGGACTAGTCTGCGCCTGTAGATTGCCACGTTGCTGTTTGAGTCAAACTGCTGGTACTGCCTTTCATCTCACTTGTTTGCAAAAACCTTTTACAGGACAGGCTGACAGAGCTTTGCCTCTGGTCAGGGACTGGGATGCTCAAGTGCAGAGGTACTGTGGGTTCCATTTGGAAAAACATTCAGGGAATTTCTCACCAAGTGCATAAAGATGCAGGTAGGTGCCAAACAAGCCAAAGCACCCTGTGCACAATACCTTTAACCCATCCCATCCTGAGCTGGCCATTTGTAGTACAAAGGGCCTCTCTCCAACTCATAAAGTGAGGTACCAGATTCAGCAGTTTGCTCCTTCCTACATCTAGAACAGGTCAAAAAAGGTGAGAAATGAAATAAGTATCAGAAACAGCACAGACAAGTAACAGTTTATTCCAATTCTCTAAATGTATATTGCCCATTTTTGTGTCTGAGTGAACTAAGCTTTGACAGCAGGGAAACTGTAAGTGCATCTACGTCAATCACCAAACTTGAATTACTTGGTAAAGTATGCTTATAGAATATGGAAAACATGTTTGGGGCTCTTTTTTGAGCTCTAAATCTTAGACTTTGAATGCATCTTACACTTTTAAGGCAAAAAGTATTAAAGCACTTTGAATGCAAAGGTATTAGGCTGAGCTGAATATACAGCAGATGCTCTGCCAGACTTAGAAAGTTCAAAAAGTGCAGCTTAAACATAAAACCACTATTATCTGCTAACATTGACCTGAACATTGCAATTGCCAGAGGAAGTCAGGAAACATATCCAGACACGAATGGCCATTCCAGTGCATTGCTGTGACTGCAGAGGTCACACACACATTTAAACCACAATGTTTGAGAGCTGGCAGCAAAGTAGGAAATGAACACTTAAAATTCTTCAGTTTAAAATGTACTACAACAGAAGTTTACAACTAGCACAGTTTTTCTACCTCTTTCAGCTTGGCTGAAGTCACTGCAACTTCAGGCACCCATCCTTGGCTATTAAACCTGGTGCCAACCTCACTTTTAGGCAGTAATATCCCATATGAATAGCGCGGACTCAAACAGTATTCAGAGAGAACATCCAGTACAGTTAACCTGTATGTAGCTTTCTTTATAGACAATTCCTCACCCAAAAATTTTACCCACAATTTAACATGCTTACTCTACACAGGTAACTAACGTTACTTGAAAAATACTGACATTTTCCTGAAAATGCTGTTTGTTACTGTGCATTACTGAGGTCCATATTTGAGGTACAGAATGTGAGGTTAAACTGTAGCTGTTTCTTGCTACTGTGGAGCATCTAAAGTCTTATGGAAGGTTGTTACAATAGAAATTCAGAAACAGCTGTTCTTACTGTACTTGTAAACTCCCTGGGGAACAGCAGCAAATTTAATATTTAGAGAATTCTAGATGATCAAAGGGATTAAGGGATTTTACTTTTAAACTTGAATTAAAGAGATGTCCAAGTTCACCAGATTGCTTTGGCAATCACTTGGAAAGGTCTTAATCATTCACTAATGTCATCATCTCATATTCAAAGATGCACTACCAAGTTTCAAGACTATCTCTCTTTTAGCTGTCTAATCAGTCTGTTTTCCATTAAAATTAGGAATCCCTGTGTATTCAACAACAAAACACAGACTCTCCAGGTCTCTAACAATTCTTTTTTTTTGATGTTGTTACTATTATTATTCTTTTTTCAGCTAGACCTAGAAGTCTTTACAAGTGTTTTCATGCTAACATGCAGAGTTTGCTGTTCTGCCACACAGGATGTGTCTTTCTTTTCAAGAGAGAAGTCCTGCAACCATGAGATTGTAATAGCTCCACAGTGATCTGATTACTTGGTAACTAAGAACTTACCTGATGAAAAGGCTATTGCTACATGCAGACCTGTCAATTTAGGTTAAGAACAATAAAGCAGAAAGACATGTTCAAGTTTCATAGACTCATCTTCTAATTATTAATAAGAGATTTGTTGTGTTGGCAGGAGCCAGAACAGCCTCATCTAGTCAGAGGCACGAACACATGCATCAGGCTGTTAGCCGAACTGTTCACCAAAGAACAACCCCCCCTCTGCCTGTAATCTCACAGTGTCTGCTGGCACAGCAATACAGGACCTGGCATCACAGGGGTCCAAGATCAAGAGACTTATTTTCAACGAGGGCTTTTAATTTTCATCAGTTGTCCTGGGTAACACATGAGCACCCGAAAGGAAAACCCTTTCTCTCTCTTAGTTCAGTCACACAGAAGCAAGTACTTCCAGGAACGGAAACAAGATTCTGCGTGCTGGCCAACACCAATGTAAGTACAAGAACTGCTTTGGATACCTGCTGAGCAGCAGCTTGCTGCTTATTTTCCTACAATTATTCTTTATACTTGAGAATACAACAAAATAACAACTGTCACCATGGAAGTGTGATGCTCAATTTGATCATGTTTATGTGCAAGAAGTTCATGTATATATACATAAATACAGACACCTCATAAGACAACATGGACATGAATATGAACCAGTTTACACAGACAAGTTGCAAAAAGACCCTTAGCACTTAAGTACCAAACAAAATGAAAGCTTTGTTGAACACCATACTGTAAGTTTCAAGAAGACTATAATTACAACCAAAACTATAAAAAACATGACTTTTTTATTTTGAAAGAACTCAAGAGAGCTGATATTTGGGAAGATATTATTTCCCTGGATGATAATCATGGAGAATGCAGGAAAAAGACCCAGATGCTCAAGTGTGGAGGTCTATTGCATGAGTTACCTCCTTCTATCCAGTCACTAAGACACAAGTCACCCACAAACTCAAACTGTCAGAACTTGCCAGCCAAGTAAGACCATCTCCTCTATATACTTGCAAAAAACAAGGTCAAAAAACAAGGAAAGCAGCTGACACGACACAGGCCATCAGAGGGGAAAGACTTTTGCCACAGGCAGTGACTTTGTAACTCTCATAAGTTAAACTGCCAAGGAAACATATTTCTCAAAAATAAAGGGGTCGCCCACAATCCCCATCAATGCACAAAAATTGCAACTCAAGAATGCTTCAACTCAAGGACTACCAAATTTAATTTTATAAACAAAAAATACATTAATTACTTATCTATATCACGCTGGACAGAGTAAATTTCAAAGATATAGATGAAAGGAACTTTTACAAAAAATTGTATGTATTTTATATGCCACCGAAAAAGGTTTTTTTACAAATATCAAAATGGTTATTTCTGTACAGGAAATAAATTTGATTTTGCTTTCTTGTATTGGCCCATAGCTCCCCTCTCCCTTTGCTGCACTGGCAGTTACCACTGCACAGAGACACTTCAAAGCACTCAGAGAGAGACTGATGCTTCACTAGCAAGGAGTTAGGGCAGCCATCAGGAGTTCCATTTTATACACAAAGTTACGCCCTTCCATTTTATTCCACTGCACTTCCTTGAACGGCCCCCGGAGATGATTCCACTTGCTGTCCTGCAGGACATCGCCCTTGGGGAGATCCTTGCACTGGCTCCGTGGAAACTGAACCATGACTTTGCTGCCGCTTTCCGGACCGTTACGGACTGTGGGGAAAGGAGATTTCAATGAGCATTTTTACACTGTAGGCACTCCTCATACTAAATATTCTTCCTTGTGTATTCTATACTTCTACTCAATTCCAAACATGCTGAAAGCAAACCAGGGAAATTCTCTTCCTTTCTTTTTAAAAGCTTTTTCTCTGGATTTTCTCTCTCATCTCCCACTTCTCTATGATTTTGTTGCTTTTGCACTGCAGGCTCTTGGTTAGATCAAGACAGAGAAACATTTAATAAACCCCAAAATGCACACCTTACAAATTCATTTCTTTTTCCTTGATGATGCCAGGAAGGGCAAAGGCTTCATTGCTCATTCTTTCTTTGGATGTATTCCCCGCTATTCTGTTGAAAAATGCATTGTTTCTAGTGGATTTATCTCAAATAGACAAGATCTAAGTCATTAGGCAGTTACTTTTAATCACAAAATTCTGTGAGATTAGTGGAGGGGTGCTGGTGCTTTGTTGGCTTGGATGGGTTTCTGCGTTTTCATGTTGGGGAGTGGTGTGCGTTGGCTTTTTAAATAAACAGAGAGGTACCACCTAGCTTTTCCCCCATCTGCCAGGCTAACCTTCTACAAAGAGATGACTATCAGGCTGATGGAACAGAATTTCTTTTTCATAAATTGATGCCAATTACTCCTCATCACCACATTCTCTATAGTATGTTTGGAGAATTCTTCTGAGAATACTTTTTTCCAACTCATCTTCCCAGTAATTGCAATGAGGCTGATCAGACTGTAGTTCCCCATGTTTTCCTTCTTAAATACAGGATGCAACATCTGCCTTCTTCCAGTCCTCAGGAGACCTTCCCGAGCCTGGCCTTTTAGCATCAAGAGTGGCCTTGCAGTGGCGTCAATCAACACCTTCAGCAGTCATGGATATATATCCCACCTGGTCCCATGAACTTGTATATGTCTAAGTCTGTTCAAATGTTCTCTAACCTGGTCTTCCACTACTGAGGCTGAATCTTTGCTCCAAAATTTCCCATGGGTCTCACAGATCCATTTCTGAAGGGCCAGTCTTAAGACCAAAGTAAAGAAGGTACTGAGTACCTTGGCCTCCTCCGTGTCCTGTGCCACCAGGTACTCTCTCTGTTTAACAGCAGTCCCACATTTTCCCTAATCTTTCCTTGGCTGCTGACATACCTTTTGAAGCTCTTCTTGCTGCCCTGTACATCCCTCACCAGATTGCTATCCTATCCTTAGCTTTCCTATCCTTACCAATGCATGCTTGGATCTCTATATCTCTCCCAGGACAACTACTTATAATCTCTTGGAGCTTCCTTCCTATGTCATGAGCTCAGCCACAGGCTCCCTGTTCATACACACAGGTCTTCTGTCACTTTTGTACAACTTCCTGAACATTAAGAATGACCATTCTTGAGCTTGACCATTGAAAGAGGTGACCCTTGAAGACAGTAATCAAACAGCACTCCTGGACTCCTCCTCTTTCCATCCCATAGGATCATATCCCATAGGATTCTTTCAAAAAGATCCTTAAAGAGACCAAAACTGTTCTCCCTGAGTTTGGAGTTGTGATCCTGTTGTTTACCTTGTTGCCTACTCTCAGGATCCTGACGGTTTCTGTAATATCTTTTTTTATGCTAATAATAATACATTAATTATATGTAATTACATATTATACAAACAAATATATAATATTTATCAAAACAATATTTTAAAATAATATATTAATATAATACATATGATAGAATAATAGAATACATATAATTTTCCATGGTAAATGTAAGAAATATTTTCAAGCCTGTGTAGATATAATCAGGTTTATATTAAGTGGCTTCCTGGGCAAGGTGTTGATCCTATTTAGATGTCAATTCCATACACAAAAGAGATAGTCTGTAGACTTTTAAAGTATGGTATCAATTTATAGCAAAATATTCTACAAACACTCTCAGAAAGATTTGACTTCTGTTTGCAAGAGGGAACACTACCTGAAATGGCATAGTCTCCATTTGGTGATGCTACAGTTATTGCTGAAGCATTGCCAATGCTCTCCACCGGCCCCAGACCAACGTGATTACTGAAACTCAGCACATGCCATCCCATAACCTTTGCAAGCTGCTGAACTGCATGCACTTGGTGCTGTGACATCTGAAACATAACAAGAGGTTTGTTTTCTGTTCAGTATTTGCAGACCATAGAAAGAATTGCTGATGTAGTTACTTATAGAAGTGACTAAGTTCTCTACTTTCAGAGGAACTTTTTTTATATGATGGTAGGGCTTCGTGTTATTTGAATTTAGACTAGCTCCTCCACAGAAGAGAGGATCACTCTATTATGCAGTTAAATGAATTTTTCATCAGTATGCACTTAGCCATTTTATTTAAATGCTGCTATCAATTTACAAAAATCTCTATTTATGTCTCAAAAAATTAGTTTGTAAACAATCCTGTCTTTCAATAGAAACAAAGACTTCTGCTGTAAAATATATAAAAATATGAGAAAATATTAGCAGAGAAAATATTAGCAGAGAAAATTCAGAAAAAAGTTGAGGTTCTCACATGCACGATTATCTCCATTAATGGTCAAGTCTAAGCACTGAGCTCTAACAGTTTAGGAGTTTAAATGCTACTGTTTTCCTGTATCATGACTTAACCCTTGTAACAAGGAAGTATCCAGCACCATTCAGCAGTTCTCTGTGAACAAGTCTGACAACACTTGAGCAAAAAGACATGACCTCAGCAGAATCTGTTTCAACTTGTTTTCTGTGTCATGGAGTTATAGAAAACTGCAACAGGCCAACCACTGTTATTAAAGACCTGTAATCTGACTATTTATAATGCATAGTGGGGAGATTGTTACTTCTGAATAAAATCAGCAGGTTGTTCTAAGCAATTAAGAAAACAGAGTTCATTCAAGTATCAGCTGATTTAGTAACAACAGATGCAAAGTGAGCATTAACAGACAACATTGAAATGACAGTAATTGTGGGTTCATTAAGAACTTAGCTACAGTAAGTTTCATATATAGAATACTTTATTGTCTGCTATGATTACCACTGACTTGTTTCTCCCATAATGAGCAGTATAAAGAAATGCATTTTAAATTGGAGGGAAAAATTATTATGGCTACTGACCCTAGTAAAAAATGGCATTATATTTTAGTAACAGCTGCTAAAGACTCTATACAAACATAGTGAAAATTCAGTCATCCAGCTTCCCTTCTCCACTACCTTAATTTGAACTTTTTAATATTTTCTACATAGATGAAAGTGAGATTTTAACTTCTTCTGTTTCCTGAACATCACGAGAAAGGGAAGAATAACATATGTGAGTCTACCTGAGATAGAAGGAAATCCTGCAGTTCTTGCTCTTGATGGGACAATGTAATAACTCTTCCATCTCTGTGCACAACTCTGATTTGTTCAACTCCAATGTTCAGCTGTAGTTGAATGGATCTTTAAAGACAAGATCCATATTTATTCAAAAAGCATTAAAACACTTAAGAAAACAGGAAACTAAGAACACAGAATCCCACCCAATCATTGACAAGAATTCCTAAGACAGACGGTGCAAATCCTACAGAATGGGACAGCAATTCCAAACATTCCAGTTCCATCTATCACCACAACAGCTGCCTCTATATGGCAGGTGACATATTCTGTGGCAGTCTCCCAGACCTGGCCTACCATTTGTTCAGGTCAGGAAAGCCTTGCAGCTCCCTGCCTGCCCTGTGCCCAAGTTTACCTCCAATTGTGCAGGGGAAAATGGTGTGTTCTATGCTACAGACAAAACTTGGCCAGCTTATGTACTCTGGAACCAAGACTGGAAATGCACCAATGACTGCAGGTTGCCCCACACTATGGTCACAGCCAGAGATCACTGCTCTAAAAAACCACTGTTGATGCATTAATGAATTCACTGCTGGTCAGTCTGCAGGCATTTCTTTCTGGAACATCACATCTTGTATTTCAGTAACAACATGCATAATTATTGCATGAACTACATGAGTTCCACATTTCAGTACGTATGCAACCAAGCTAGGACTGAGCATTGATTATCTTTCCATGACCAGACTGGAAGTTTAGAATCCAGCACCATCAAGTGATACTTTGTGTTCAGTCATCTCTAACCAAAATAAATCTCTCCCAAGTTTCCACTCCCAAATTTCTTCTTTGAAAGGAAACTGTATGAATTAAAAATGTACTAAATATCTTCATTAAAGGGTAAAGTGGGTGAAGTTTTCTTAAGGTGACTGTTCATCCCACAGTCAACTCAGAAAAACACACACAAATAAGGGACTCCTACTTGTCTGTCTGAAGAGAATCTAAACCTTTAAAGCAAAATGTGAATACATGCTGCCTTTGCTTCATGCTTCTACAACTAAAAGGACATGCATTCTCATACTTACTTGCATATCTGCTCATATCCTTGAGAAGTTATTAGAACTTTAACACTGGATTCATAAACATCATTGATATTGGACCAGTGAGCCTGAATCTGAGGATCCTCAATACGACTCGCCAGACTGTCAATGGTTCGAGCAGTTCTAGAAGATAAAGCCATATTCCACACACAATAATCCAGGCAGTTTGTGCTGTAATCTTGCTTACAGGAAGCAAGGAGGTTATTAGATTTAATGGAAACATGTGGAGCAAAATTCCATTTCAGCACTGTTTTGGTGCTAATGAAGTACACTTGTTTATTCTGTACATTTCTCATACATTCTGCAGCAGTATTGAACTGGTATTACTCAGTATCAGCTACTGCACTGCTAAAAATACTAAAAAGGTTTTATGCACTTTGAGATAAGTAGGGACAATTATCAGCAGCTTATGTTGCAACTGTCACAGAGATGTCAAAGAAATCTAGTATTTTTTCTTTTTACTAGCTGAATGTTGTTTTCTCATGTTTTTTCATAATTTTTGCTTCTTACTACTTACAAAAAAAGACTGTATTAACCATGAAGGAAACAGCAGCTAGTTTTAAGAACACCTAAAATAGATCAATTGTATTCTACCTAATGGTACACGTTATTGTAACAAGAGTATCTTGTGACCCACCTTCGTCTCAAAAATATATGCTTTGCCTGTTTTATGATCTTCTCCAGAAGTCCTTCATTCGACTGTAAAGAACTGATTTCGTTTTTATCAAAAGCTTGGGGCCCTGCAAGTCTCATTCTCTTATGGCCAAAAGGTGCACTAGCAGGATGTGGCATCACTGTCGAGCTCAGGGTTTGCTTGTGACACTGCAACAACCAACAGATGTTATAAAAGGAAGGGACCAAATAATGTATCTACAAGAAATAATATGTATCCAACAATACATTGCTTCACATCAGGTTTTTTGAGGGTACATACTTTCAAAAAATGCAACTTTTTAACTTTATCAACCTGACTGCACATTAAAGACAGTTCTTTGTAGTTTGCTTCCTCCATTTATGTGTCTTTCAAACTTTATAGAAAGTTAAATTAAAAAAAAAAAAAAGTGCTAGCTAACAAAAATTTGGTACCATGGCAGTAGTTCCAACTAATAAGTCTTCTTTATATACATCTATGGAGGCAGAAAGAATGGTCACTGACAGTCGCTTAAAAATAAACGAAGTATTTCAGACAAAAAAAAATTGAAGTACAAAAAGTTTTAGCAGTATGTCCAAAGTAAAAAAAATCCACAGGAAAGGTAGGCACTGAATGCCATGAAAGCTTCATGAATCCTAAATCAGTGTTTAAAATACTGGACTGTTCCACATGACTGCATGACTTGCAGAGCCATGCTCTAAGGAGGTGAACACTGTCTGGAACATGGTTTCAGTTCTACTTAGAGATACAAAACTGAGCTTCTTGCTTGAAGAGACACAACCTCAACCTCATTCCCCAGGTTCTGCTAGATTATTCAAGAATCTAAAATGCTGAAGCAGAGAAGTGGACATTCAAATAAACAAAGCTATTATGGCAATTGATTGTTCCTTCTTGAGGGTATGGCTGACCAGATGCTCACTGACAGTGCTTGGTAAGCACTATTAGACACAACAAAAAAAGGAAGAACTGATGAACTCTACTGGAAAAGCTTTGCATGGCTTTTCTGAAGTGAGCAGCCAGGTCTGAGGTTAAGTAAAGAACTAGCATGCCACGAAAGCATTAACTGGAACTCCCAAACCACCCACACCCATGGAAACCCAAGCAGCAGGCTGCCTTCCACAATGGATGGAGAAGGACTGGCCTCTAGTGGCACTCGGCTGTCATACCACTGCCACACACTGGGCAGAAGGCTGAACAAAAGCCCAAAAACTCTTCAGTACTTCAGCCATAGATGCAGTACCTCTCTGATAAGTTGATGCAAATTATGTTCGAGAACATAGAGGTGATCCTCTGGATTCTGTTTTTCAGAAGCAGCCTTTTGTGACTTTTTATCATTGGAGGAGTGACACAGAGAAATAGACAACTGCAAACCTGTACAAACAGATGGAAAAAAAAAGATTTTAAAAAGTGAGCACTGACAACTTTCAAGGCTGCTATTGGAGAACTGCTTTTCTTCATGTTTTATACTCAGTAGTTTAACAACAGGTATTCACTGTATCAGAGAAAAATCAAAAAATGATGATGGAAAGCACAGCACCAAAGGCAAGTAAAACTTGATATTCACTGAAGTGTTGACAAACAAACTCACCAGATGCATTTCACGTCAATTTCTATGACTCAATCCCACACAAAAAGAAGTCCCCAGGACCCCATTCCTTTCTCAAAGAAGGAGTGATTAACCATCACACACATTTTAAGCAATCCAGAAACATATTCTTTGATGACACAATCAGTTGTGCACCCCTTGTAAGAACAGAGGATTCACCACTGACTCTGAGCTACCTTTATGCTGTTTAATTATCCTCACTAAAGAGCATTTGCTTTTGTTCTTCGGAGGACCCATAAACTCAAGTCTTAAATTTCTTCTTACATGCAATCCAGGAGCAATGACTTATGCTCAGCTCCAAACTGCCACATGCACATGGCATTACAGCTGACAGTTTTAAGTACTGCTGACAAAAAACATAACCACAAAGGAAAACAGAGTACATCAGAAACTACTGTGCATTAGTTGAAATTACGTTTTTCAAAACCTTTGAAAATCAAGGAGTTTGTTTTTCCTTTTGTAAGGACCAAGCATTAAAAACGTGACATCAGTCAGTATTTAAGGAAATAATTGTAGGTTAAGCATCTTAAAAAGCAGCCTACCTGGGAAAGGCTGGGAGATTATCTGATTTTTCACTACAATGTGAGGAATCTGTGATTTAATTTGAACAGCTTCTCGTGACAGCTGGGCAAAAATTTCTTTACATAGAAGAACGTTCTGTGCAGTCTCCAACTTTGTCTGCCAGTGTGCTGAACCTGAAAAGTATAAATCGATGTTTGCAGGAGGGAAAGCAAAGAGAAGCCACCTTTTTGTTCAGATGCCAAATATTATGCAGTAGCCAGGTGTGATCACTAAGATAAAGCAGTCAGTGCCTTATACCCAAACTGAGTATTATCAGAATTTTATCTCAGTTAAGCAAGCACTTGAAGGTAAAACTGAAACTAATTTTGATTCAATTTTACATATATGTGTATTGTGAAGTGCAACACCCTTATGGAGCAGTGTATTACACTCCCAGGCCTTTTGAGAAGGCCTCTCTTTATGAACCTGTGCTCCTTAAGTTGCAGTTTACTTTCAATGATACTTCTGGCTTTATTAAATTCACTCTATGATGAACTACCTGATAATGTTCAGTGCATGTATGTGCTTTCACAGGGTTTACAGGCCCAAAATTCTTGGGAGATTCCAGAGTGAGTAAGCACACAAGCTGTACAATGTACCCCCAATACCGTATGAAACACCTCATAGTACAGCACTCTGTCCATGGTCAGGACAGCACCAACATCTACATCAGACAACTGCAAAATAAAATCCTGCCAGTTTATTTCTAACTTTACAGAGTAAAGGATGGGTTTTTTATCCAAAAGTTTACAACTTCACATACTGGCACATATTAAATGAATCAATATACTATCTGCCAGGTGAGCTGTTGGTAATTAACACACAGACCACCAGCAGAGTTTCAGATCCAGATAAAACATATCAGCAACAGACACAAATGATGTATTTTGGGCATAGTTAAGAGTGAACAATCACTAGTTCAGCTGAATTAATGGGATGTAACTGACTGAAACACAACACCTTGGCTTGATTTCAGTTATGGGCTCAAACTTTTCATGTCTAACAAAAGGAGCTCCAGAATACACAAAATACAACCACAGTAATTTTGTTTCAGAACTGAATAAACACATATTAAAAACTGAAGGAGCATGCTTCAAAAGCATGATTTCCAAAGCCCAAGCAGCACCCAAACAGAAAATTTCAGTTTAAACAAGGGAAGTCTTATTCACTCTTCTTCCCAGCTATATGCTGAAATTTTAAAACAAGCCTCATATCCAAACTCATTCCTTGAGAATATATTTATAAAACAACATATAAGCTGTACCTGGTTTTGATTTTGGCAAGGGTCTTTTGAAGAGATTGACTGTCCCGAGGTCACCAATGTCTGGTGCTTGTTTTTGAATAGAAACCTAGGCAAGAGAGAACAGTATTTAATGTTTGTTCTCTGTTGCAAGCACACAAATCTGAAACAGAAGTCCACTAAATTATTCAGGTTTCTCTGACAAACCTTGATGTATGCTGATCCCTCTAAATCACTTGGAATTTGAACATCCAAAGGACAGTAATCCTCAGGTATCTTTTTATCCAGGTCAATGTCAGTGTTCTTTATTACCTCAAATGTGCCATGATGAAGAAAAAGGGAGCCTGAATAAAGAAGGACAAATACATACACATTAAATATTAAGCACCTTCTGCCAATAAAAAAGCTCGTATTTCTGTTTTGGAAGAATATGTAATTCTGAGTCTCCAAATCTTCAGAGCTGCACTTGACTCATATTTCCTAATGACTTCTTAAAAAAACCCAGGTAAATTAGGAAGCTCGTGCCACTGTATCAGCATGTCAGTCCTCCACTGTGCAATATGTAATATTTTACAGTAAGTTAACACAGAGTATTCAATAATTATGGGAGAAAGCCCAGAATTTTTTGAAATTGAGTCATTAGGTGCAAGGAAGGAAAAAAAAAAGATATTTGGTAAAAAAAAAAAAGACAAAAAGTAAATGTGTGAAGTTTTGCAAGCAGGTAGTTAAAGTAAGATACCCTTCTTGATTTAAAGGAATTCTGATGATGTTTGCCTAGAGATCTTAAAACTATGACCATGTTCTGACTGTAAAAGATGACTCTATAGCCAGTCATTTAGGGACTGATAAAAGCAGATACCCACATCTGTCCTAGCTGCACACCTTTTTCCTTCAGGGCACAATTCACCTAGCCCAGGGTAAATCATCTAAAAATGATACATAGCCTGGGGTACATCTGCAGCTTTTTCATGGACAAGTCTCAATTTGTCCTTCCCCTCCCTCACCAATGACAACAGGAACCCAACACATCCGTTCCTCATGCCTGCTTTGTACCTACATCCCAAGTTCTGTGTGATTCTGTATTCACTTTGTCACCCCATAACAGTCCCCAGAACCTGGGCTGCTCACCCCTTTTTAAATGTAATCCATGAATTAAGGCATATTCTCAGCATAATTTCTCAGCTGTAGGAATAACAGGTACAATAATCTACCTTCAACATCACTCTTTAGCCACATGGTTCAGTTTTACCTGGTGTAAATTCTAGGGAGCAGGGAGTTAGACATCATAAGCCTTTTGGGTCCCTTCTAACTTGAGATGATCTAGGATTTTCTGATCATTGATTTAAAAAAAAAGGTAACCAACTCTTCACCTTTTTTTTAATGCTTTACACACCACACGTAGATAAAAGCCAAGGATTTACAAAGTCTGCATGTCAGCTGATCAACTACATTCAAATGCAGTATTGTTTTTGTGAACAAATTCTTCATAAAATACTACAGTTGGCCTTCAAAATAACTTTCTGGATTGAAGATGCCAAAGTATTTTCCTTGATACTAAAACAAGAGTTGTCCCTTTATAAACCTATCTCATAAATAAATTCACATTGAAACTAAGAGAGATTCCATCTCTTTTTCCAGTTACAGAAAGACAATTTCATAAAATATCCCTTCTTGTGAAAAAGATCCTACTGTTTACCTGCACTTCTGTAGCTCAGATCACCAAGAATTTTATCTCCCACTTTTCTCAGCTTCCAGTGTTGTCTCAGTCTTAGCAGTTCAGAGTTGAAGTCTCTTTGTCGCTTATTTTCCTGATTTTCAGCAACTGATTTGGATAATCTTTCTGCACCTTTCAACAGGATCTGAGCTGCTCCAGCTAATGACTTCTTTTTTGAAATCAGCTGTAGAAACTGAGGATTCTAGTACCAAAAACAACAAGACACTTGCACTTTAATTCACAAATTATTATTATTATTATTAACGAATAATTTAAATTAATATTTATTTATTATTAGTGGAAACTAACTGACAGTGACTGACACATTGCTTTTGCTGGATGACCAGTAATTTATTTAGAATTACTTTCATACCACCATTATGTGATTGGAAGCAGCATTTTGACTTAGAGCTTCAGCAAAGAGGCTTCTGAAATTGGCCTCAACTCCCATTTCCAGCCTCACTCTGACCCTCAAAGCACTGCACTAGCACATCAAAAGGAACATTTTGACAAATTTTGTACAGATCACATGTGAAAAAAAAATCCACTGGAATAAAATCATTAGCATCAAGCCACACAAAGTCCTCAACTAGGTACAACATACTTGTTTTGGAGGAAGGGGATCCTGCCCGACTGGATCTAGAGTCATGAACTTTTTATCCTTCACAATGCTAAGGACGTCATACAGCACACACATCTCAGTCAAGGCACTTCTTAAGTTGTTCCTCACTGAATCCCAAGGCCAGAGGGATGGCTGGAACTTTACCAACCCTAAAACGAAAACAAAGGAAAGAAAAACAAAGGGCTTTACAAAGGTACGGTGTAAGGCTCATTTTTGAAACACAGAGAGATCACAGCAGCACGACATCCAATCTGCTGTTGTCCTTTCCCTCTCCAATTTACCGGGGCTGGGTCACGAACACTGTGACCATTCCCTGGGGAAGGCAGGCCAGGCCCAGCCACCCGCGGAGCCGCAGGCACAGCGCGGCGGGCCTCCAGCAGCTGCACCCCGGCGGAGGGCTCGGGCCGGCGGCCCTTCTCACCTTCCTCATCCTCCGTCTCGCCCGCCTCGGCCCAGGGCCGGCCCGCAGAGCCCGGCTCGTCCTCCTCGGAGCCGGAGCCCTGGCTGAAGTCGATGCGCTGCGCCAGGCGCGCCAGGTTCTGGGACATGGAGAGCGGCTGGAGGTAGGTCTCGCTGCCATCCAGCCCCACCTCCTGCACCTGCTTCTCGCACGCCGACTCGATGCTGATGCGCACGGCCGGCACGCCCGCCATCTTGGAGCGACCCCCGCCCGCACGCGGCAGGGGGCGGGCCCGGGAGGGGGCGGGGCCAGCGCCGGGCGGGCTCGGCCATTTCCGGAGACGCTCGCAAGGGAGCGGGAGCAGTGCCGGACGGGCTCGGCCATTTCCGGAGAGAGCTCGGAAGGAGGCGGGGCCAGCGCCGAGTGGGCTCGGCTGCCTCCGGCGGCACCCGCGAGGGGCGGGGCCAGCGCAGTGAGGGGACGGTGCCGAGCGCAGAAGCTCGGAGGTGCTGCCATTTTTTGTAGGGCCTTATTTTTCACCAGAAGTTGGTTTCATGTCCCGTTCTAAACATAACTTCACCTCTAGTTCCCCGTGGTCAGCTGTGGCCACGCAGGAAGCTCAGCCAAACAAAAGGAAAACATACAATAACATTGCCATTAAATTGCCATTTGAATGTGGTCGCAACTCCAATGACACGTATGCGCCGAGTTCTGCCCTTTGACAAAAGTAAGAAGGCGGCAGCTAACTATTCTCATATTTATTCTTAAATCTGGTAAGCGATGATTGAAATCATTACAAAAATCAGCATTTGTACTTGAGGAAGACGCAGTCGGCCCGCGGGCTCAGTCTCTCCCGACGAGGTGCGTCTCCTGGGGCCGGTCGATGCGGAAGAGCAGCTCGGCGGGCTGGAAGTAGCCCAGGTACTGCACGCTGTCCGGGCTGGTGTCCTGGTGGTAGTGCCCTCCTTCCCCGTGGTGGCTGAAACAGTGCGTGTGCTCCACACGCAGATCGAAGCCCTGCCACCAGACAGAGGCCCGTCATCAACGCGCTCATGGGAACAGCATTTAAAAGTCACAGGATAGTCTATCCTAATATGTATTTCCACACATCTCCAAACATTAAGCAGTGAAAACTCACAAGATACTTGTGAAACCAGTAAGACAAAAGAATTTAGAAACCCTGACAGCCCCCAAGTTTTGGTGTTAATCTGCCTGAGATGTCCTTTTTAACCCTTTTCTCCCCCCCACCTTTCTTTCCACTGGGATTAAATAATGCAGTCACACCAAGGAACCTCTACTGGAAATCAAACCCCTTTGCACTGAATTGCCACAGGCCCATGTGGTAAATGGATTGTCTCCAGTACTGAGAGCCAGCTTAGATGAATATGGGAAGAACAATGAATAAAATAGCAACTAACATCCTAAACCATGAGATCAACACCACCAGTTTTATGTATCTTAGAATGGGTTGGGTTCAAAGGGACCTTCACAGATCATCTATTCTAACCCTGTCATGGGCCGGGACATCTTCCATTCAACCAGCTTGCTCAAAGCCCCATCTAACCTGGCCTTGAACACTCCCAGGGATGGAGGATCCATATCTCTGGGCAACCTGTTCCAATGTCTCTCCACATTTAGCATAAAAATTTTTTTCCACGTGTCCAACTTAAATCTGTTCACTTTCAATTTAAAATCCTTGCCTGTTCTTTTGTTGCTACACGTCCCAGTAAAAAGTTTTTCTCCGTGTTTCCTAGAAGCCTCCTTTAAGTACTAGAAGGCTATGATAAGGTCTTTCTGGAGCCTTTTCTTCTCCAGGCTGAACAATGTCAGCTTCCAGTCTTTCTTCTAGGAAGAGGTATTCCAGCCCTTGGCTCATTTTCATGGCCCTCCCTGGGCCCTGCTCTAACAGGTCCACATCTTTCTTGGGACCCCAAAGCTACATGCAGCACTCCAGCTGGGGTCTCATGAGGGAAAGAATTGCCTTGCTTGACCTGGCCACACCTAGTTTGACATAGCCCAGGACATGATTAGTTTCCTGGGCTGCAAGGGGATACTGGTGAATAGTGCTATGGCATTGGAATGCCATTGTCTCCTGCTCTTCTTGTAGTGACACTCAGACATTTCCAAAACCACAGGCCTAGCCAAGTGCTGTTGAGCTTGCAGTGGATGCAAACAGGAGAAACCCAGAGGCATCCACCACACAAGTTGCATTGGTTCTGAATGGAGCAGCTGCCGATGGCTGCTTTCAAAGGATGGTCAGTGGATTATGGGAAGATACAGTTTAGCCCTAGGCCAAAGGCTGCCACATAATGACACAATAAAATCACACCCTTCAACATATTTGAGCCTACAGTATGTCTCACCTCTGGAAAAAAACGTTTTTATATTACTTATGACTGCATTGTTATTTATAAAATAGCCATTTTCTATGGTTTTCTGGTTACTTTTAAACAAATAGTTTTCCTAATTATGAACACCTTAATGGTTTTTGAAACCAGATTGGTTTTATCCTGAATTATTTGCTGTTGAACTTGGTGCTTGTGAAAGATGCTAGGTAAGTTTCCACCATGAGGCTTTGCAGACTGTAATTTACATCAGCAGTGGGACATATGCTTCATGTCTTTTGACACAGCATTAGCAGAGAGATTTGTTACAAAAGTGAAGTGCATAAACAGGTGGCTGAACCACCTTCCATGCTCTTGACATTTCTCCCAGTGTGGCCAGCAGTGAATGTAAACTGTACTGTTGGGTTTGGGGTGCAAACATGTGCTCACATACAAGAGAACCATGAAGTTAATCCACTATGAACAACCACTAGGTTTCAGAACAGATTCACCTAGCTTCAATTCAGACAATTCAAACAGCTCACAGAAATGAGAAGCTTCTCAATCATTGCCCCAGCTCTGGAAGAGTCCAACACTATATATATATACACACACACACACACACTCACTCCCATCCTTGACAGGAAAATCACATCCAAGACAAAATTCATTACAGGTCTCAGTCTGTACTTAGAAAGGAAAGAGACTCACCGGGTCTCTGGAAACTATTACTGGCTGACAAATCAGTGGAGCCTTCATTTCAAAGAATTTGAGCCAGTTATTCACATCCTCATCAGTATTCAGGGGACAGGCAGAAAATTCTGGAGGCTAGAACAAAAATAAAAGCTTTTTAAGTAAAAGGAAGACACTTGCATCAGGATACTTTTTCTCTAGCAACTTTGCTTTTCCCCTCCCCACTATTCTGTTGATTTTCCTTATTGACTGAAAGAAACTCACAGTGTCCATCACTCTGTTTCTGGAAGAAACAGAAGCGACCAGAATATTACATATTTTATTGCACAGGTAGTGGGAGAACTGAAGTGAGGATGCTCCTTCTCCTGGTACATGTTAAAAGCTCAGTTATTTTTAAAAAAGTTTAATGCTTCTTACAAGTATCATCTGAGTTCATGTATTTCATTTCAATTCATGTTACAATAGTTCTCCAGTTCTTTAGCTGCACACAGATTTCAAAATATGATGGCATTAGTGCCAACTAAAACAGAATTACTAGTTTTGTAACACTGATTTGTAATGTCAACTCCTTACTTTAATACAGTGCTCATCCTAATAGTTTATACATACATTTAAAAATACAAAATAAAGTGAAGGAACTAAGATGTTACACCCTGATTTATACTTCTGTTTTCAGGAAGACAAATAAAGTTACGTGCATTGAGAACAACGTACCATAATGTGAATCTTTGCTTTCCCCTTCTGAATGATAAACGTACCACCCATCCCAACAGGCTTCTCTCCATAGTGTTTCTCTAAAGTTTGTCTCAGACAGGTCACAAAGTTAAGCTCCCCAGTTCTTCCATTGGCTTTCACTTCAATGACCTGGAAGATAAAGTCAGTTTGTCACTGCCGTCTCCTGCCGCAATAGTCTGAAAAGGTCTGTGAGAACTGTTCTGAAATTCTCCCAAGCTGATAGCCCAAGATCACTTTTTGAAAAGATAAGCTTCCATGCAAGCAGTGCTGCATTTGCATCTTTCCAGTTTGTGACCAACTCTCTTTTCCTTAGTTCTGTTCAATGCTAGCTTTGCCTGTAAAGGGAGCTGGGCAGCAAGAGATTTACCTATACATGAGACAGTGACTTGTCCAGCAACTCCCTTCTGTCCACCAGCTGGCTTCCACTCTGTCAGGAAGAAGCACTGGGTAACAGAGAAGGCCGTTCAGTTTCCATGCAGCACTCAGGTTTTCAACTGTTCTGCCAGCACCTCTTAGTGCTAGCTGTGTCAGGAGAAGCACTTGTGCAAAAAACTGCCTAAGTGCCCACGTGTCATTTACACGAGTACATTGCACCATTACCTTAAGTCACTGCTAGTTTGGATTGGATTTGGATAAATGGTTTATGATGGAAAAGTTTTTGTAAACTAATACCTATCCCTCAAAAATTCAAACACCTCTGTCTGCACTAATTCTTTTCCTCAATCACTGGCATCAGTTCCTTATTTTTGCATATTTCTCTTATGGAATTACTACTTTACTATTATCACAGAATGTTGATAGGAGAACCATGAGTTTCCATTCAGTCACAAAGCACTGCAAAATCACCTTAGATGGAAGTACATACCTTACCAGGTTTGCCCTCGCTGGCATAAAGGTTGGCCAACAGTCCGAACTCACAATCAGTGTATTTACTGCTGTACTTCTCAAGCAGGCACCCTTTATCTGCAGGATTTATCTGAGCAATGTAGCTCCCGTTTACAGCAGGCTTTTTTTCACTCTTAGTTTGAACAATAGGGATAAACTAGGATAAAGAACATGTAAGAATAAGTCAATAAGAACATCTAAGAATCAGCCAATCAAACTGAACTCAGATAAACGTAATTTAAGCTTTGGACCATGATCCCAAGAAAAAATCCACTTCATCACACAGCTCTGTCTCTCAGGATGAGGTTTGTACTGGTAAGAAAAATGCACTAATATTGTAATGTAATTGAAAGGTCCAGAAAACAGGTCTACTTTTTCTGAACAATTAAACAATTAATGTTATATAAAGATGAATGCTAGTGTTTAAAAAAAAAAAAAAAAAAAACAAAAGAAAGAAAAAAATATCTATAGTCTGCATGCAAGTATTGGAATTCTATGCAATACTCTCTCAGTGTACAGTAACAACCACTATTATAGAGGCCCAAATTCAATGCTGATATGGACTATCTCATCTACCAATAAATCCATCAAAAGGAGACAGCAAGACCAAAGGTTTATGCCTGAAAAAACCTGTGATTAACCAAGGTCTCCATAGGCAATAGTTTTTGTCTCCTACCCCTCCTGCAGTTTATAATTTTTTATGTGGTATCTTTCACATAAAAGTTCACAACGGTGAAACAAAGTCATCCAAGAGGGCAAAAGACAGGGAGTATCTCAAAGGCATTTACCAGTAAGTTTGAGAAGCATTTCTAAATCTTGGAATTAAAACCTCTCATCAGGTCTTTGTCAATCAGTTTCAAAAAACATGTTTCTTGCATGCTTCAAGGTAATCACATGCTTCCTGAAGAATTACAAGTTAAAAATTAATCTTTATTATCTCAGGAGTATGTGCCTCAGTGGGTGCCCCTCATCTCAATTCCTTCTAATGTGTTTTATGTGTTTGTGGTGTGAAAGTGTTTATTAGATATATTGTTGTAAACGGGGAATACCCAGCATGATACTGCTCTACTGTTATGATACTTCCATGAATTCACTGAGAACCATCACGCTTACATACTGACCTCAGCATTTATTCCAAGAATTTTGGATGAAGCAGCTCCAGCTCCAAGAATGAAAGCTCCAGGCAGCTCTATGTCCTTTGCGACTGTATTTAGATCATAAACCTGCAAAAGAAAAACAATACTTCCATCCCTAGAAGTGTCCAAAGCTAGGCTGGATGGGGCCCTGAGCAACCTGGCCTAGTGGGTGGCATCCTTGCTCACTGCAGGACAGGTTGAAACTAGACTATCTCTAAGGTTTCTTCCAACCCAAACCATTCTATGATTTTGGTGTGGTGCTCTGATCTGCAATTGTCAGCCTGTTCACTGTAGTCCTGGAGGCATTTAATTCACAACACCCACCCTCATTAAAATTTTGATAGTTATGTTGAACATGGCTTCTGAACACAATGTTTAGTAATAACAAATTTGGTAGATGTCCATTTGTTTGCTAAAAGATAGATTCTACCTGTATGTTCCCTGCTCATTATATTCAAAGACTGAATTATTGTTCTTACTAGATTTTGTGACATACAACACACATCAGAATCACTCTCATTAAACACTGAAAAGTGTGTTTCACAAGTGTAGAATCCTAGTATCTAGATCCTAGTATCTCTTAGTCCTTAGTTTTGTTTATTGCTTTTCTTTTGACAAATATATTAAACCCCACAGATACAGGAAGAACTCACTTTTTCTTTCTGTACAAGAGGTATGAGGTAAGGAACACCTCCCACATCTGCGATCCTAGGCTTTCCACAGATTCCTGGAAAAATACAGCCAGTTAGCTTGGTAAAATATTTTTTTCCCAATAATCTTCAATAAGCACACACTCTAACCCACCAAAGACCTGGTTCCTCAAACTTCTCAAACCTTTGAGAACACTATTTCCCTTGCATGTTTAGATAAAGTGTTGAACTATCAAGAACTCCAAGCCCTAAGATTATTCACTGTAGGATTTAATGCTACACAACATGTTGTAAAATAACATTCTCTAAGCACAAAAAAAATTGTCAGAGTGGACAACACCTTCCATTTGCCAGTTCTCCAGTAATGCCCCCACTACACAGTAAAGAACTCTGCTGGGACTCCACTTCCAAATTTTAGTAAATCTGAAAGCTGTCTCAGGACAATTCATCCCACTTATTTGGATATGTATTTTAATAAGGGATGAATAACCTCCTGGAGGTGTTTCTTTCACATTGATGCCAGAGGGAACTCAGATGAGTAGCACAGATGACATGTCTGTCTTCCAGACAGCTAGTGTCAAACAAGATTAATCCCATTCAGAGTAAGGCAGGTTCACTTCATTGACATACATGAATGCCAAGAATTTAAAAATTAATGGAAGTACAATTCCTTAGGTTCAGATAGTGATTGGCATGGTTTTAAAAAATTTCTCCATCTGAAAGATAACAACTTAAATGCAAAACCCTTTCAGTACACAAAATAAAGCTTATGAAGTAAGTAGGTATGCAGTCACAGATTAAGAAAAATATGACAAGTGCTTAGTAATGACTTGTCCTTGTTCATACATAACTAGGAAACAAATCCAGAAATAAAATGTAGCTCTCCTCTCATGCATATGCTTTACTGGAAAAACATTCTAAGCTCTCTCAGCATCTTTAAAGGATCAAAACCAAGCAAAAAAACAACTGGAGAAGTCTTAGTGAAAGACAGGAATTCTAGGTCACCTTTAGCAGGAAAGTTGAAGGGTTCCTTAGTCAGATCAGGACAGTCTACAACAGAGACTTGAGCATCAGCAAAGTTCTCTTTAAGCCCTTTCTGCAAAACTGTAATAAAGAATAATGGCAAAATTATTGACAATGAAAAATTTTCAAGAGTCTGACAAGTTTCTAACAACAATAAATGTATCTGTTTGGGCTTTATTTCTGCAAGATACATTATTTATGCTTACCCAAAGTAACTCCATTGATTTAAATGTCTGCAGGCACTTGTTACATTACTCTGAGCTTCAGAGAGGAGCAGAAGTTTGTGCAGGTAACTGTTTGCCACATTAATTAATTTAAAGAATTTAAAAACCATTTTCATTGAAATACAGTGACTGACTGCTCCAGGGAGCTCTAGGAGCAGCACAGTGTGAAGTAACATGGGCAAACTTCAATCTCATTCAGCAGTGGGTTTGCTTCAAAGAGCGGACAATTACAATCATGGTCAGATATGATGCAAGAGCAATGGAGAAAGCAAGTTTTAGCTGAAGCAACAATCAGTTCTTTACATACATTAACCAGACAGTTTGCAATATCTTGATTATAATCTCAAACTGTCTCTGCTGTCTGGAAACTTCTACCACCATGGGATACTGCCTATCATGTTTATGCTCTTGTGGAGATTTTCTGGCAAGTGCTACTGTCACAGCAAGACAGAGAATGAATGGTATTAGTGATAATGAACCAAATCTAAAATTTTTGGTTTGCTTCATATCAATGTCTTTTTAGGCTCAGAACTTGCAAAGTCACTCAAACAACAGGGAGGATTAGATGAGTGCATTGTTTGGAAACAACTTCCAAACCTTTAGTGTGGGATTGTCTTCACAGACACTGCTTCAAATACTATGTTGAAAGGTCCAGGTTCTTTCATGCCTGGGGGTCTGCTTTGACAGATGTCTCAAACTAAAGAACAGAACATCCAGTCTGTGATCTCAAATCAGATGGTTCCTTATTTACAGACTTTCCTGTGCCTTTGTTTCCTCCAGTTAGGGTTTCAGCCATACCGTACTTCTTGAGATCAGATTTACCAAGCTCTTGACCAAAAGTAGTAGCTGGTACTTGGCACATTTCTAAATATATCTCAGTACCTTCTGGCATATGGACAAGGACAATAAAAGAGCCCTCCTCAAATTATGAACAACAACACAATTCCCAGCTTATGGGAGATCCTCAGGACAGATGGAGGAAAAACCAAAAATTCTGTTTTGTGATAAAATTTTTCTGATACTCTTTCAAGCTGTTCTACTGCAAGTATGTGGTGTTCTCTGCAGAGCTCACAGCTCTACAGCAGCCCTGGCCTACTGCCCCTGTCTGACAGGGTGAGACAAACACTGGGAACCACCCAGGGCACTGCTGGGACCACACATTCTCAATACATGGAAATGTCAAACTGACACAGATTTGGGAAAGTAGCAAACTGAACTTGAGGATCAATCTGAAAGACAAAAAACCTTCAGTATATCTGCTGCAGGGGAGAGACTGCCAGAAGGAATAATGTCTTCCTACCAGGGCAAGAAAAGAAGCTCATGAGTAACTGGGCTGAACCCAGAAGCCCCTTCCAACTTCAACCATTCTGTTATTCTCAGCACATATTGCAAAGGCTTTAGAAAGAAGTAAACTACAGAAGCTGTTTCCTGCAGCCCTGTTCTAAGGCAGTCACCAAAGAGGAGCCAACTAGGTTCAAGCAAGAGGATCTGCCATGCTACACTGCATCTTGTCAACTATGTTTTGAGCAGTCCTGAAAAAGAAAGAAATACTAGAGGGTAGAGAAGGACAGATGATTCTGTACGTGTAAAGAAGTTTGGTGTGTAGTAGTCAAACTTTTTTGACCTGCACAGAAATCTGCATATTCAGTGGTTTTAAAGGAGTTGAGAGCCCATCTGTGTTTAAATATCTTGGGGCTTGGAGAGAAATCATTGTTTTCTCTAAGAAAATCATCACATATAGAGAAATAGTGCTGTTCTTCACCCCTCAGTGTACTAGCTGTAGAAAGACTTTGGTATGAGCTTTAAGATAAGTTTGAAGAGTAGATTACAACTTTATACAAAGTCACATGTTGTATTACTTACCCCCAGCAAGCTCCTCCAGACTTGGGACATGAAAAGCAAACCTTTCGACTTTGGCCATTTCCTGATTCGTGCTGATTTCTTCAGGTAAGAAGTTACAGTACAGCACACTGCAGAGTGATTGGTCTGCCAACAAAGATAATAGTTTAACAATTTAAACAGGCTCCTTTCAACACGTTAATTATTTTTCAATTTCACTCTAGAATACATATTAAAAATAGAACTGTAGTTCTGGCATCACAGGAAAGACTGACAGCTTCAATAGCAATGTTAAATTTCTTATGCATTTTGGAAGAAGATGTGTCTGTCAGCCATATAGCTGGCTCAGAGCATTACACATATTAGTCCTCAAGCTGACAGCTGGGTGTAGGGAAAACATATCCTACACTGAATGCAGATGAAGTGATCTGGAGATTTGGGTGTCTTTTGTAAGCCTGGAGTCACAATAAAGTTTTGAAAGAAACCTAGCTTTTGTGAGCACATCAACTGTCTCCTAAGGTCTTCCCAAACGTAATGTTTACTTTTCCAGCATTGGCTATGGTGGACTTTCAACCCCAGCTGTGACATGATCTCCAGTTGATTCTAGGCAAGTGTTTCCCTTTCCAGAGAGGAACAGGCTAGCAGCAAAATAGAAATCAATAGCAGCAATCAACAGCAGCAAAATAGAAGTCAACAGCCTGCAGTATCAGGCTCTGTACCCATACAAAAAGTATGTTAAAAAAAAAAAAAAAGTACTGTAACAAAAAAGTTTTGAACATGAGTTTAAGAGCCCCTTCAGAAATGAACTGTATTTCAGTCAGCCATGCAACAGCAAAGCCAGCTAGAAGGGCAAGGCACTAGGTCAGTGCAGAAACAACTGATTGTACACTACCTAAAAATCAGCTGCAGCAATCATTAACTCCTTAGGCACATACTTGCTACACACAGCAAAAAAAAATAAAATGGGTCCCTTTTACCCAGATCTCAGGTGGAAGAAGGAAAAAGCCAAAATCCTAACTACATTCCTAGACCTGATTGAGTCTTTGTTAGGAAGGACTATGGTGTGAGACAGCTGCTTATGTATAGTTCTAGCTTCTGCTTTTAAAAAATCCTAATTTTTACGACTGTCAAAAAATGTAACTGTCCTTACACCATTAGCCTCTTGAGTCTGCATAAAGGAAACAAAATACCAAAAAAACAAACCGGCGAGAAAAAAAAAAGAAATAAGAAGAGTGGGGAGATCGTAGCAGTCACTTCACTGAAATCTTTGAGCTCAATGCTCAGCCACCCCAAATTACTGCTGTAACAAGCAGCAGAGAAGGGACAAAAGACTGCAACCTGTGTATAATAATTCTCATCTTAGCTGGTCTTATCTGTCTCCACAGTTGACTTTGTCCCTTCTCTGGCTCTGGAGGAGAAATCAGCAGGCTGGATTTGGTGCCTCTGGTAGAAGCCTCATGTCAGGTGGAGTGAATCATACCACAAGACTTCTAGTGTGCACCAAGAAAGGGAGTAATTAGCCATAGGCAGAAAGTGAAAACATGGCTTTGGGAGGATCGTTTTAGGTGATCCTCATCCCCTCAAGAACCTTTTGCCACATCCAGGAGGAGGCTGTGCCAGCACTCAACACACTGTTGTCCTTAAACAGTCTGAGAAGACAAGCTAGAACTGCTGTTGTGCAAAAGGCAGAGACAAGACTTGTACAGTACTCAAATAAGTTAGCTCCCCACAATCAAGAAAGGAGGGAAAGACTGTGGAAATTTTGTTTGTACCATAATAAACCCAATCTGATTGGTAGACAGTAGTTCTTACCAGGAAAGACACAAAAGAGTAAATCTGTGCCCTACCACTGCAAATATTCACAGGGGAGTGAATTGTGTGGTGTGGGACAGAGAGAACCTGAGACAACAGCACATAATAAAGATCCATCACGGAGGGCTGCAGTGACACTGAATTGCTACAGAAAAATTTCAGAGAAAGAACAGAAATGCTAAAAGGGTGATAAAGTTATTATAGATGTGGGATGGTGCAACTAGAATGGAAGCAACAAGTATGTAAAGACTTAAAAGTCTGCCTTTGAAGTGGGAAGAAAACATCAGAGAGAGCAGTCAGGTACCAGGAGAAGACAGATGAAATGTGAAACATTAGATTAATTATGTGTGGGGGGTGTCTATTGTCAAAAGCTGATTTGAAATTAGCTTGGAGAGTTAAAGCCAAAAAGGAGAGGTTGTAGGCAGGTTAGACACGAGTCGGGGAGGAGGGTGGTGGGGGAAGAACTATCCGTGGAAAAAATTGAAGATGGCAATTGTGAGAGAGAAGTTTAGCGATGACACCAAGAAAAGCAAGAAATCCACAGATGGAGAAGCCGTATTTCCTTCCTGGGGCGGTGCTCGGAGATCCCGTACGGGACAGAGGAAGGTGCGGGGCAGCAGAAGCAACTGTTTGAGCGGCTGGGAATTGGGGAAGGGACGGGCCACGGCAGGGTATTGACAGGCGTGCCAGGCGAGGCTGGGGTCCGAGGGACACAGCATCCCGGCAGGCAAAGGCAGCGGAGAGCACTGCAGCGAGGGAGCGCTACAGCCGGCGGCACGCCTGGCAGCGCTGCGGGGGGAAGGAAGGGGCTGCTCAGGCTGGAGCAGCCAGCTCGGGGAGCCTGGGGAAGGACAAGCAGCACAGCAGGAACGGGAGCCTCTCACCGGGCGGGAAGCCGGGAGCTGCCCGAGCTCTGGCACGCACGGAGAGCCGCTACCGCCCGACCGCACGTACCTGCCCTGCCGCCGGCTCTGGCACAGCAAGGCTCCGCTTCGCTCGGCTCCGCCCCCGGCGCGACCGCCCCGCCGCCACTCCCAGCATGGCGCCATCCTCCTCCTCCCCCTCCTTCCCGTCGGCCCGCGCGCCTCTCGCGAGCTTCCCGGCGCTATTTAAGGCGCGGGCGGCCATTGCACGCCCTTTGCGGCGGGGCAGCGGGAGGCGCAGGTAGGCCGCTCGCGGCGGGCGGATCCGCCGCCATCCGCGCTGCCGGGGCCCGGGAATGCGGGAGCCGGGGGTGGAGGGATAGTCTGGGCGGTGTGGAGTCAAGCCCCGAGGAATGGGGCGTGAGGCGGCGGTCGGTGAGGGGCCCCGCGGGAGCGGTGCCGGCGGGGTGTCCCCGGCCCGGCTGACTTGCCCGCGCGCCTCTCGCGAGCTTCCCGGCGCTATTTAAGGCGCGGGCGGCCATTGCACGCCCTTTGCGGCGGGGCAGCGGGAGGCGCAGGTAGGCCGCTCGCGGCGGG
This sequence comes from Pyrgilauda ruficollis, assembly GCF_017590135.1. Taxonomy (NCBI): domain Eukaryota; kingdom Metazoa; phylum Chordata; class Aves; order Passeriformes; family Passeridae; genus Pyrgilauda; species Pyrgilauda ruficollis. The sequence goes on from NW_024529932.1 coordinate 12,819,521, forward strand.
CGGATCCGCCGCCATCCGCGCTGCCGGGGCCTGGGAACGCGGGAGCCGGGGGTGGAGGGACAGTCCGGGCGGTGTGGAGTCATGCCCCGAGGAGCGGGGCGTGAGGCGGCGGTCGGTGAGGGGCCCCGCGGGAGCGGTGCCGGCGGGGTGTCCCCGGCCCGGCTGACTTGGTGCCTGCCCCGTCCGAAAGGCCTTCCCGTGGCGCCGGCCCCAGCGCGCTGCTGCAGCCGAGCCTGGCGAGGGGTGTGCCTGGCGCCTTGGTCAGGGTTTCAGCAAGTTTAGGTGGTTGTTTTTCTTCCCCAAGGGATCTGCGTGCCGTGCCAGCGCCGCAGGCCGGAGCCGCGGTAGAGACGTCGAAGGATGCTGAGCTGCGGCTTGTGAGTAGCAGGCAGGGCCTGTGCGCTCAGAGTGGCATTGCTGCCGCTGGCGTTGGTTGGTTTTGTTTCTGGGCTTCGTGTTTGTCAGGCCACGGGGGAACCAGCGTGAGCAGTGTGCCTGCAGAGGCATAGCAGAGCTAGCACGAAGGTCTTTCTCGTTGTGGGGGGCACAAAATGAACTCAGGATTTGAGATGTGGCCTTAGCAGTGCTGAGTACAGCGGGACGATCCCTGCCCTGGTGTTGCTGTCTCCACTGTTGCTGATCCAGGCCAGGGTGCCGTCGGCCTTCTTGGCCACACCCTGGATCATATTGGGCTGCTGTTAACCAGCACCCCCATGGCCTTTTCTGCTGTGACCCACGTGCAGGACCCAGCACTTTGCCTTGTTAAACCTCACTCACTTGGCTTCAGTTTGTCAAATCCAGCTTGTGCAGACACCTCTGCAGAGCCTTCCTGCCCTCCAGCAGATCAGCATTCCCACCCAACTTGGTGTCACCTGCCAGCTGCATGAGGGTGCATTTAATCCCTTTTTTGAGGTCGTCAGTGGACAATAAACTTGCCTGGCCCCAGCCCTAATCCCTGGGGAGCATCACTTAAGACCAGCTACCAGCTGGATGTAACTCCCTTCAGCACCACTCTCAGGGCCCAGCCATTTATCCAGTTTTTCATCCAAACCATGAGCAGCCAGTTCCTCCAGGAGAATACTGTGAGAAATGGTGTCCAAAGCTTTACTAAAGTGCAGGCAAACGACATCCACAGCCTTTGCCTCATACACTGGTCATAGAAGGACATCAGGTGGGTCAGTTGGGGCCTGCTTTTCCTACATTCATGCTGACGAGGTCCAGTCCTTTGCTTGATGTGCATGTGCCCTCAGGATGATGTGCTGCAGGTTATGTGAGGGCATTGGATAAACTCTGCTCTAGTGTCTTCGGATGCTGAACTGTGTAGTAACATTTAAAATGTTAATGGGTTTGAGAATAAGTTTGTAAAACTCGAAAAAAACTCTAAAACTCACAGTAAAATTAGAAAGATGCAGGTCTACAGGGCTAGTAAATGACAGGTAAAATAACTCCAGGCTCATGCAGAGGAAAGCTAGATTCCTTTGCTGTATGTTACATTCCCTTTTGTATAGACTTAAGCCACTAAAGAGCTGGACTGTGTTGTCTTGCTAATTCAAGTGAAAATTAGCATTTTTGTTCTGGGGCTGGTCTCTAATGATTAATAGCCAAACAAATGGGTGATGGATTATTAAGAGCAGGAGATTTTAGGTATCTTACAGCTCACAAAACAGAAGGAAGATGGATGGCATAGCTTCTCATGATGGCACTGGATTAATTTTAAGGTTTTAAACCACAGTAAAATATTTTTGTATGACTTAAAACTGCAATATCCTTACAAGTATAAGAAGGCATTGGCTATGTGTATGTGTACTTGTTTGGAGGAAAATTACCCTAAGTAGGGAGAGTGTTCAAACATTCAGAATTCATCTCAGTCTCCGAACAATCTCTTGCACCACTGATGTTTGCCTTCCTCTGGGCAGGAGCTGAACTAAAGACTAAAAAATTTTCTGACTTTAGTTGTGCTGTGAATATCTTTGGGGTAAGTGGCTGTGACTTAATAAATGTTAGTATGAGGAATATAACTGGTCATGGTTCATAGGAAAATCTCTGCTCAGGTTTCCTCAGGATTGTTCTTAAGTTTACCCTGTGATCATGAATGGAGTAGAGGAAAGTTTGTTACCTGATTAATGTAACTTTTTATTTTATTGAATTCTCATTGCCTTTTAGGACAAACTGAAACATGACTGATACAGATGAACCCCAGACTTCTGGCTCTGATTACCCTGATGCCCAAGTGCTGATCAGCCCTCAGCAGCAGGAGCCATCTGAGGTGTGTTTATGGCAAAGGAATACAGGAACAGAGCGGTCAAGGCAGAAGGTGGCTGTTCCTCGGGAGTCTTCAGATCATCCTAAGAGCATGTGTAAATCATCAGCTGCTTCATCTGAGGTTTTACTGATCAGCAGTGATTCAGAAAGGTGAGTTTTTATCTCTAGTCCAGAATTTTTCCTGTGGAGAACCTGTGTAATGTATCATAAAAGTGAGCCTTCTTTTGAAAGTAAATACTTTTTTCTTCTTCAGTGATGTCTCTGATGCTCGTCCTGAGTGCTCCATTGCACCTTCAAAGCAGAAAAGGCGATCTCAATATTCAAGGCAACAAGCTGAATCTGTTACAGAAGTACCTGACAATGAAAGCTCCTCAGATTCTTCACTGTCTCCTCAAAGTCCAGGGAAATCATTAGACGTTTCCAAGCAGCAAAAGTCAAAACTCAATTTGAAGGCCATTTTTGCTTATCACTTCAGGGGAAGGAAGTTCAAAGCAGCCGCACACAGAAAATACAAAATTTACGCACGGAAGAGCAAGAAGAAAAAGTATGAGAGCACACACATGCCCACAGGGAGGCCCCCACTAACAGCCTCACCACAGGAACAAAAGAGGAGGCTCCTAGACAGAGGTTTTCAATTCCCTTTTGTTGAAAAACATTATGGGAAGAAGCATATTCCCTTAAAGATGGTTCTTGGCTATGAGGTATGTCCTCTCTTTTGTGGGATAAATATTTTCCTAAGTCTAAAAATTAAGAATTAAAATGGGCTATGTTGTGCTTCCACTAGAATAAAACAGGTTTTACTTCTATTAAACAGGACACTCGATGTTGTAAAATTAATACCTTCTAAAGCAAACACTGCAAGAATATATATTAGTGTTGATAGAATGTTACATTATCAGTTCATAATGTAAATGCGTTACATTTAAGATCTTACCTGAGTATTTTTTTCTACAGCAAGCAGCTGCAAAGGGATATTTCAAGTATATTGAAGTGCTTAAATATGAAGAACATCTTAAAAAAGCTTTAAAAGCCCTTCAGGCCAGTGATGACTTAGAAAAAGAGTGTATGGTGTTACGGAAACACAAATACTTAGATGATGATGGCCCCATTTCCCCTATTCAGGAGACGGAGTAAGTTCATCTTTACTTACTTTTTTGTGCTTTACTAACATATAAATGTGTGTGTATCAAGTTCAATTGTTGTCCTGTCCTTTTAACCTATGAAAGCATTGTTTATTTTGGGAACAAAGCACTCTACCACTTGGGATATTCTGTGTTTGTAGATGGTAACTTAAAAGTTCTCACAGAAATAAGTATTCTTAATTTGATCTGAAGACTGAGAATTGTTGGCAGAAATTGAAATAAAGTATTTTGTGAAATGCACTCCTCTAATGTTATCCCGACTAAAACACAGTTTTCTAAAACAAAGACTAAAGGATAATTTCAATACCTTTTTACATTATTAAAAACCAAAGTGTTATCTTTGGTCTTCAGGGTCAAGCAATTAGCTTAGTGCAGTAAAAAGATCAGGAAATCAGCAAGAATACTTGCTGTTGTAAATGCAACTGCAAGTAACCTTGAGAAAGCCTAAAAGACAGTGTTAAAGGTACAATGCTGTCTTTCACCTACTGTTCACTTAAGGGCTTTAGTTTACCCATTTTAAGGTCCATAAAAGTGCACAGTTTGATCTAAATTTTTTATTTCAGCGATGATGATGAGGAGAGCTTGAATTCTGATACTGAGGAACAACTTGATGCCAGAGTAGTGGTAAGTAAGCACTCCTTAACTTCAGAAACACTCTAGCTTTTCTGTTCTGAAGTTAAAGAATTAGTAGATAATGTCTTCAGTATTCAGTTCTTGAGCTTAGATCCAGAGTTAAGTGTGACCTCTGAATTCTGATTTTAGTGCAGAAGGAGGTTGATAGTCCACTCTTTTCTTCAATGTAATGCTGAAATGTATAGGAATTCTGTAGAGTCCTTAAAAATCCACATATTTACTACTAAAATCTTACATAAGTATCTCAAAACTAGACTTGTTACTACTTCTGTTTTCCAATTTTCTTAGGAGAACAGCTCTTTCATTCTAAGCAGCACAATTCCCAGTAAAAAAAAGTCAAAGCCAAGAAGAAAACGTGCAAAACCACCTGAAGTGATTGAAATAGAGGATGAAGAAGATGGTGCTGAAGGGAACTCTGTGCCTCTGCAGGGTTCACCTCGGTGAACAGCAGATGGACCAATGAGGTGGCAGTGGTTGTTCTTCAGATGCCTCTCTTGGGCCTGTTTGGTTTAAAACATTGCTCTGGAGTCAGTGTTCAGCTCTCCACCCAGATGCCTAGGCACATTTGGCTTATTGTGAGTATATTGGGCTTGTGTCTGGGACAGTTACAAAAATAGAATAACCTGTCCTCATGCTAAGCTTTTAAATGTCTTCTGTGCTGTTCTCTATCAAGAGCACAGGATAGAAAAGGATGTGTATACAGAAAAGCATGCATACATCAACTTGAAAGGGCAGTTTAGAGCCTTTCTTTCATAGATGATTTTGTGGGTGGTCCTTGAGAGATTGTTTTTCTATCTTAGAGGTGCAGGTTTGAAATACTTTAGAAGTTAAAGGGTTGAAGAAGAATTAAAACTTTATGCAAGTGCCAACCATAAAAATTCAAAAGTGGTTGGTCAGTTTTGACAAAAGTCTGTTGAAAAAATGTGGTTAATGGATTTGAATGATAATAAAATCCAATTTTGTGTGGTTGAGGTTGTCTATTCCATGTAGAATAAACTCTCAGAAAACGAATTCTCTGCTCCTTAATCTAATACAAGAATCTGAAGTTGTAAGTTACTGTATCAATTACTGTAGCAATATAGTGAATCTTGAGTCAAAAATTACTTTTTCCCTCTTTCCCCCCTCTGTCCAGAATGGCTTCTGATATGGACATGACTTAGCAGAAGCTAAAAGCTCTTTATTGACAGTACTTGCCAGGCATTGCCCCAGCTGCAAATACCTTTCTGAAAGGTGTTTTAGTCAGTGGGAAACATGGCTAGTGTTTAGAAGTGGTCTGAATATCACTGTGTCCTCCTGCAGCTGTTTTGGTAGCTGAAGTAACAAACGTTTGAAATGCTCACTTGTGAATCAGGAAAATTTAAAAACAAGTCACCTCACAGCCTCAGTCAAGTAGTCTTAACCAAATTGCTGTCAGCAGCTAACTGGCAGCTGTTCAGCAGGTAAAAGTAATCTGTGCTGAACAAGTGTGTTGTCAGAAAAAGGCTTTGTCTGCTGATGGAATTTCCTTCAAATGAAACTTAAGGAGATTTGCAGTAGATGCTCAATATTGAGAGCAAGTCAAGCTGTGTTATTTACATGCTTGAATTAAGGTCCCAGACCTTTGTAAGGAAGTTTCCCAAACATATCTTGATAGCTCTAGCTAGAACTGCAAAAATTACTCTTCAGCATTTAAAGATCAAACCACTAAAACTGGTTCAGAATTAATGGCTAAATGTAACTCTTTTAGGTGTCTTCCTGAAAAATACTTAAAGGCTTGAAAGACTCACCCTGGATCAAGGAGTGGGGTTCTTGGTAGGGCACAGTGAGTGGTGTATGAGGAGTCCTGCTCATTCTGCAGTTCATGTGATGAATTTGGCTGTTCAACTGCTGAGTGACTCAAAAGTAAACTAAATTTCAATATTGATTAAAACTGGATAAATATATTCATGAAAGTCAAGCTTATTACAGCTGCTAAGTTGGTTGTTAAAATCTGGCTTTGGCTTCAGGAATCTTTAGTTATTTGACTGTATATGACAGTTTTTTCACTTTGTTTTTCTTGTCTTTCCCATCTAGTTTATGTTGCTTTTGGAAGATGAAATACCTCTTGGTTTTCTTGCTGCATAAGGTAAGCTGTTACTTGGGTTTCAGTTTTGTTTCCTTTAGGTAGCTTTTTTTGCATTATTTCACAAAAGGTTTTGAAAAAGCAGTGCTCCATAGTTAAAATATATTACAGTGCTCCACAGCTGAGCAGCAGCTTGTGAGTGTGAAACTTCCCACGTGTGAGTTCAGTGCTATATACCTTTCATCAGTCTGACCAAAGTTAGAGCCTGTAGCATCTATTTAAACAAAAACTTCAGTTCTTGAATACTTCAAAGTGCAGTTTTTGTTAACAACCAAAAGTTTTACCTGCTGTCAAATGCTGCAACTTACCTGATTTGGCTTGGACAACACTGCCTGGAATTTTCTCTGCTGAAGATCTTGAAGAGCTACTTTCCTCTCAGTCTTCGTGGTGCCTCACCCACACTTTCTGTGCCAGGGTGTATCAACAGCTGCAGCTTCTGGTGGCTTCCCTATGGTAAAATTCCACCTTAATTTATATCTCTTCCAAGAGCAGGAGGGACAGCAGAGAGCAACTGGTAGTCTTGCATGTACATGGCTGTGAAAGCTTCTTACTGTAGGATGTTGCCAAGTTTGCATGGCTTGGGACAGTGTAGGGAATAGCATGGAAGAAAGCACCTAGTAAGGATACAGCATAGGAAAATCCCTTTGACATGGGGAACACTGAGCTGAGGGTGGGCAAGTAGTGAAACCTTACATGAACATTCTTGAGTTGAAAGGGTAGGAGCAGACATCTCACTTGGCTGTTGCTGTAGGTGGAGGACTGCACTAGGAAGCACATCAGGTTGGCACAGTGTATGCGATTCTGAACTCCTCACCACAATTACCTTGGTTCAAGCTACCTGTCTCTAGGACTGGACAGCGTGGTAACGGTCAGGTTCTACTGCTAACCCTAAGTGTATAGTCAATTGGGAAGTAATTTGAAATGGTGTTTCAAAAATAGCAAAAAAATGAATGTGTTCAGTCTGTTCCAGCACTTGATCAGGTTTTGTCTTTGGCTGTAGACAAAAACCTGGAACCTAGTGCTTAGAAAAAGCCCTTCCTTTGCAACCCACAGCTGATGAATGTATCGGTTGTGTTACCTACCCGAAGGGACAATATTTGCATGGCCTCAAATAGCATTCATTCATTCAAATACTGATCAATCTAGAGTTTGGTGTTCTGAATTTTCAGAAGTGTAGTTTGATTGCATCTTTCTTTGCAGATGAGCACAGTCGCACTGCAGCAGCAGCTGTAATTGCTTGATTACAGGACCTCTTCAATTCTTATGGCTGTTTGCTGACCTGATTCACAAATCCTTTACTTCAGTGGACATCTGTGCAACATGGAAGCAAAAGAGGTGAGCTTTGTTTCTTCTGAGCTTCACCATAAGACCATTGGGTTTCTTCAGTTTAGTGCTGTTCCCACAGCAAGTAATCAGACTAATTTGTGCACTGTATGGTATCTGCACCCAGCAGTGTCTTCCTGATGGGCTGTTCAAAAAGCAGTGCTACAGTATTTCAACAGCTGGCATCGTTGGTTTTCATGCAGATGTGCTGGTTAAACTTGGTATTTCTGTTGAAACAAGTAGATTTAGTGTTTCTTAGTGTGCAGATTTTCAAATACAACATCAAAAAAAGCTAAACTGTTATGGGATAAAAGTATAGTGACTAGTGACATTATTCCAAGATTTTTTTTTTTTTTTAAAGGGGCATCCCTGTGATGTGTGGAACAGATTAGAAAGCCTCTACTCAAGTGTAAGTATTGAGGAAACAGTTGGGTTTTTTCCTAGTGGAGGTAGTTGTATGAAGATAAAAGCTCAATTCTTATCTTCTAGGCTGTCTTTTGTGACAAGAAAAAAAAAAGTATTTTAAAAACCAGGCTATTCTAAAGGCATTGTGCAGTTTTTATGCCTCGTTCTTCAGCAGCTAGACACAACCTGCAGTGTGTCTGAATTGGAAAACGTGGCTAGAAGAGTAACAGGTTCTGCTTTCCTCGCTGTACACTTCGTTGCAGTGGTGACAATGAGACCTGGAACAAGTTCACTTAGTGGGACAGTTCTGCGAACATATTAAAAATGCAGCTACTACGAAGTTTAAGCTTACACATCAGTTGATGTGCCTCAATTCTGCATTCTATGTACTAAAAGAAGTAGAATTAGCAGGTAGAGAAAAATACTTGCAGTGCTGAATGCCTGTAGATTGTTTATTAAAAGCATATTTTGAAGGTGTCTTACAATGGTCTCTTCCATGCTTTCTTTGTGAGGTAACTCCCTTAGTTTTACCTTCTGTGTCATAGTGCTCCAGTTCCTTCAGCTGCAGATGGACCTAGTTGCTAGCTGTGTGATAAACTAGGCTATGGTTTGATTGCAGATGAAGTGCTTTGTTGTGTCATTAACATTCAGCCAGTGTAACTGGACTACTGTCTGCCTGGCTCCATACTGGGATAAAAGCACCCAAGTCTTGATGAACTGCTAAAATACTGAGGAAACTTGATACAACAATTTATTTTATTTTAGGAAGTGCATCTTATGTCCAGTCTGAACGAGCATTTTGGTAAGTTCTGTCACTGGCTTTTTTACCCTTGCCTTTTTCAGGTCAGCCACCTGTCTTTAACTTGGTGAGCTGGTTATTCTGGTGCTCCTCTCTTACTGAGAAAATGCAATGTTGTTTCTGAGAACATGAGAACTTATTTTCCCCAAACTTAAGAATGCTGTGAGAAAATTGTTGTGATGATTGGCAAAATGTTCAACTGCTCTGAAGAGAGTGAGTGAGAAGAGCCTTTCTGAACAAATCTGCTTAGTACTGCTGTAGGTTCTGCTGATTTATATTCTGGTTTGTAACTTTACTTGTTCTTTTCTGGTGGCAGGTACTTAGAGAAAATAAAGGAAATGCAGGCTGCTGTTTCACAGAAGTCTGAAGCTGCTTCAAGGGTTAGTGTGACATCTGAAGTTCTACCCGTACCTCAAAGACTGAGGCGCTCTGGTTGTCAGTAGGCCAGAAATCTCTCAGACAAAGCTTACTGATTTGTGAAGGCTTCAGGGACTGTTTCAACATTACACTAGTATGTCCTAATAGATCATTCATCCTGTTAAGGGAAGAATTTATGCTAACTTAAGTTTGCCCAAGGAATCTTCATATAAATTGCTTAGTCAAGAACAAGGTGAACAGGTTAACTCTTTAAACTAATAGTTTTGATCAGTAAGTTACATGTAATAGGAAATCTACAGGGAGGATTTTGCAGAGTTGTGTAGATAATTCCCATTGATGTTTGCTTCTCAGGTAACTTGTAATTAAAAACTTAGTAATATGAAGGAGATGCTAGTGTATCGTTTACTCTGTTCCTTCCCCAAAATGTCTTGAAACAACATAAGATGACACTTACTGTGATCTGTACCAGATACCTTCCCAGTCTGCTTGATTTTTATTATCTCTTGTGTTAATTTATAGTACCAGAAGTAGTGAGGTCTATCCCGATGGGATCTTTTCTGTAGGTTCATGTCGTTGGAAACGCCTCACAGAATAAACTTGTGGTTTGGCTTTACCCACTTAACTACGTGTTAGCTCTGTGGGATACAACTGCAAGACAAATCTTAGTGTAGAATCTGAGGATTGCAGGATGCCCAGTGATCTCTGTTAGGTGTATTGAAACATGCTTGGAATACAAAACAAAAAGTGTTTCAAGTGGAAAAGCTTGGTTGGAGTAAAGTCTGTGTGTTCTGGGACTTCAGGTGCAGCTGACATTCTGAATTACATGGGCTGAACTTAGTCTCTTGGCCAGGTTTTTGTGTAGGACTTGTAACACAGTTTTTTTGCTGCTTGTTTTCTGGATGGCTTGAAACAGTCTATTCCCCCCTTTAATCATGCAGGAGTGATTATTTCTTGTTTCAGTGGCTATAGGTAAGAGACAGCACCGTAATGTCTGTTATGAAGCAACTTCATAAACTTGCTGCATTTTTTTGTATCAAGAGATGCTCCACAGTTTCATACTGAGCAGCAATACTTGGTTAAGTTCTTCAAGTATGGGGGTTTAAAGAGTTCATTTCTGAGCAGCTCAGGCACCTTACTGCTATACTGCTAAAATCCCTGGATTTTGTTCTATAGAACAGAGATCAAAGTAGAAGAAGCAAAGTACTCTGTAAAAAGTATAAATTTTCACGTAGGAGAATTCAAAGCTGCTGTTCTTGTTAGTCTGTTCTCTCTCTCGGCTGCACGGCAGTTGTGTGAAGAGTACCTCTTACTCCCTGACACCCACTGGTGCCTGCAGGAAGCTCAATTGTAAACTGAGCTGTTGTGGTTGAAGGTCTGTGGCTGTTGCAGTGTTATGGTACCTGCACCCAGCAGCCTTGTCCTGATGGGATGTTCAAAAAGCAGTGCAGCATTTGGCATCCTTGGTTTTCAATCTGCTGTCTGTTAAACCTTGTATTTTTGCTGAAACAGTCTTTTACCTCTTCACGGATTTCAGTGTACTTGGTTTGTATTTTCATGTAACAAATGAAAGTAGATGTTTTCATTTGTCTTCATTTTGATTATCTCTGTGAAAACTGGCTACTAGCCTCTGGAACTCAGTAAGTGTATTCAATTTTTTATAACAGGTGCTTGAGGATACAGAATGAAGTGAACTGCCCCAAGTTAAAAAAGATGGAAGCAACTTGTTTGACAGGTAAGCACTTGGTTATATTAGTTCCATACAATTTTACTTTGGTGTATTAGTTGGTGTATTAGCTTTGTATGACTGTAAACATGGGAACTACTAAACTGTTGTAGAACTAAGTGTAGAACTGGTTGTGTAGTACCAGAGGTTACTGGGTAGTAATCACTGCAGCTCTGTGCAGTATCTGAGCAGATCACTCATCTGTGAGTCATTCCTGTGTGTGTGTACATACTTCAGATTGCTGTCACACTTGTGCAGCCATTTGTAGTACAAGTGTCTGAATTACTCTGCCGTTGGTTGTGAGGAGTTCCTCAGTACTTGGAGCTTGTGCCATACTTTAGGCTTGTTCACAACTTGGGTTATATATTAGCAGGATTGATTGGTCCTTCACTGGAAACGATGGGCAGCTGGGTTATTGAGTGAAGTCCCGTAAGAGCAGTGAGAGGAGTATCTGGTCATTACCAAGGCTGCTGGGATGTTACTGTTTCTGGTGAGCTGTGGACATGACCATAAAGCAAATCCACCAGACTCCTGTCTTGCCACATGGTGTGGCACCAAGTCTGCTGGGAATAAAGCCTTTAACACAGGTCAAGGACACAGTACTCCCTTCTGCTGTTAAAAGCAAGTTCCTCCTGAGGTGTAGGAATGTGGCTTGTAGGGATGTATCCTTGGGCACTCTCAAGGCTTAAGCTACAGGGTAGAGAAAGTTCCAGTTGAGGGAAATTTGTAGATTGAATTCCAGAGCTGCTGCTGGAAAGATTGTTCTTTGGAACAGAAGAAAAAAAGGGAGACATAGGCTGTTCCATGCAATTTACACCCAAGGTGCACTTTTCCCCTGTACTAACCAAACCCAACTCTTCTAACTCCTAGGGTCTGCCACCAAGTTGCTGTGTGTCAGAGGGATAAGAAACACCATGTGGGAGCTGCCAAAGTGAGGGTGAAGGTAAGGGCACTTACCAAAAAAGCCGGCGCTGTCAAGAAATTGAAGGTCACTTCAAAGAGGGTTTGCGTGGCTGAAAAACCAGCAGCTCTTAACGCGGTGACCGCATATTGAAATCCTCTGCAGGATGCCGTGGACACTCGGTGTGTGCTATGGTCTATTTGTGAGGAGATAATGCCTCGTGTACTCAGGCTCCTGGGCTGAGGAAGGGCCTTACCCTGCTGCCATGGAGTTTTCTGATGCTGATGTAGAGGAGAGGCTACTCCATTCCATTCTGAAGCAGTAACTTGCAGCATGAGGCATTAAGGAACAGGGCTGCTACAATTGTGGTTTGAGCAGTCCTGCAGCCCACTTGCTGCTTGTGTGTCCAGAGAAGGGCAGTGGAGCTGGGGAAGGGTGTGGAGCACAGGTTTGATGAGGAGCAGCTAAGGGAGATGGGGTTGTTAAGCCTGGAGGAACGAAGGCACAGGGGGAGCCACCACTTTGTACAGCCACCTGAAAGGAGCTTGTGGTGAGGTGGGGGTTGGTCTGCCAATTAACAAGCAGTAGGATGAGAGGAGGTGACCTCAAGTTGTGCCAGGAGAGGTTTAGATTGGATATTAGAAAATTTTTATTTGGATTGAAAATGCTAATAGATATTTTTCCTCTCTTAGATCCTGCTGATGTTGCTGCAAGCCTGCTCCAATGAACTGCACAGCTATTCCAAATAAAGAACCTTCTCTAGAGTGCTTATTGCAGTTTTTTGAATTAAACATTAATTTTAACTTGCTACTCCATGCTCTACTGAAAATCCCAGAATTACAAATTCTCCACCTGACTCCATGGAGTTAAACAAACTGTTTCTGGCTTATGGTTCACCACTGCAGTACATGCAACTGCACCAGACTAATTTATCAAAAATCAGCTTTCTAAGAGCTCCCTTGGAGCAGATTTAGAGGAGGCTGCAAAAATGAGCACAGGGAGGGAGCACCTTCTGTTGAAGAGGCTCAGAGCTGGGGTTTTTCCTGGAGCAGAAAATGCTCTGGGGAGATCTTGTTGGAGCTTTAAGCAGGACCTTTAACTACTAACTCCTCCACCCCTAACTACTGCATGACTTGCTGTGGTGCATTTTAACCAGAATGAGCATTAATGAAAATCCCCTGGTACTGCACCTGTTAACTAAGTTTACAGCAAAAGTTGAGCTTTGAATTTGACCTGATACATGCTTAGCTCAGAAAACAGGGATAGAAAAGCCCTCTTTGGAAGAAGTAACTCTGAGATTTTTAATTCTCAATTTTAAATCACATAGTGCAAAGAACAGATTAAAAATTCCAGCTTTACAGAAGTAATGTCCTGTTACCCAGAGATTCTAATAACTTTAAAACTTTATTTGAAAACATTTTATACAGGTATGTTACAAAACTTAGTATCTCTTTAAAATATTAACATATAAGAAAAGCCTTTCAGGCCAGTGACTCAATCTGAGACAAACAATGAAGAAAGCAGCACAGTCCATCTGCTGTGGCGAGCTCTGACCAGGGGACCACGGGGGTTTGGGGTACTCAAGTTTTCCTACAGCTTAAAGCTGAGGATTCCTAAATGGCTTCACAGTTCACCATCGAGGCTGCACCACTCATTGGCCTGGACTGTACAAACACCACCGTGTGTCCTTGTTGCTCACTCTTTCCCTGTCATGGTGCTTTCCAAGTCTTCTTGGCTCGCAGTTTCTCCAGCATTTTCTGCAAATACAGCAAACCATGAGAGCACGGTGCTGAAGTGACTGCTCTAAAGCCAGCATGGCTGGGTACTGCAACCAGAACATCAGCAATGGGTAGTGCTGGTCTGGACAGCCGTGCTGTCTCTGTTCCAGAGGCCACAGATTACAGGGCATGAGGATAGTGCGCTTATTTCTCTTCTCTGTTAATGATGGTAAAACAATGTAACAAAGCCACTCCTTCCACCACAGAGCAGGTGAGCTGGTCATGGCTAAATGCAAGAATTGGACCTGGATTCCCCACAGCCTGTTAGGATTATCCAGCATTTCCTTCCTTTCAGCTGTCTGAGGCACAGCAGGGGAAAGGGGGAACAGACAAACCTAAGGCCTCTTGTTCAACCCTATTCCACAACTACTGCCATCAAAACCCTGACAAGATTCTTGCACCTTTCAAGTTTGGGCATGCCCAGACTCTTACCCTACCTGGAGTAGCCAAAGCAGCCCAAAAAACACCAAACCCAGAATGCTGCCTTAAAATGGAAATCTAGTGAAGTCTGGACTAAGAAAAAGGCTGCAATTCTTTTGCTACAGAGTTTCAAGCAGCTGGAGCCTTTTTGCTCAAGCTCAGGTCATAAAAATATTCAGCCTGAGACAGATACTTTTTAGAGAAAACGAGCTCAGTTGTTGACAAGAAAATTCCTACGTGGGCTGTACCAATGGCATCACTTAACATCCAGACTGGTTTGAGGGTCCCCATTTCAGCCCCATTCACACATCTCAATTACTCTGATTGGAAGGAAGCTCAGTGAAATCAAGAGACCAAAGGGCAAGAAAACACTAGCAAACTGTCATCACCTTTTGAAACTCTTTAGCCTTTTCTCTGTTTTTAGCATAAGTTTCTTGCCTTCTTTTTTCTTCATTTCTGATTTTTACTTCTGCAAGCTGATTATAAAGTCTGTGAAAACAAAAAAAAAAAAAAAAAAAAAAAAAAAAAAAAAAAATCAATGTCTGGGCAGGAAGGAAGTGGCAAAGATGAAGCAGGGTAACAAGCTTAAGGTTTTGCCCTGGCTCACTTGCTAGCAATTGGGACAATTTGACAGCACTCTCCGGTAATCCAGAATCACTTCAAATTCTTTTTCAGCTGCATCAAACAAACCTTCCCTACTTGGAGCTGCACTTGTTGCCTGTAACTGCTCCCAAGTGCAACTGTGAACTTGGCATCATATTTCATCCCATGTCAGGCATTAAGTGGCACAGCTGCCTCAGCAGGGTGACAGCAGCAGAGTGACCTTCCTCAGTGCCACCTCTGCAAGGGCATTTCCCAGCAGGTACCTGCATCAAACACACCTGGCGCCTCTCCCACCTCCTCAGTGTTAAGCAGCACTGGATCCAGCTGGAAGAGCACAGACTGAGCAGCAGCCTTCACAAAACACAGATTAACTTTTTTTTTTTTCTGTTTTTGTTTTGTTTTTTTTTTTTTTTGTTAATTAAACTTCTCCCACTTGTGTTCATGCAATACCTGGATGTACGCTGGTGCATTTCAATTTCTCCAGACTTCCTATCCTCTGGAGAAGATACTTTCACTTCTCCTACTTTTTTCAACGGATTGGCAAGTGCACCATTTTTTCCTAGAGGAAAAAAAGAAGCCAAACATATCCTAAATTTAAATCTCTAGTTCAGCTAACTCAAAAGCATGAGAAATTTCTAAAGATTTTTAAATGTCATGACAAAACCCAAGACAAGCTAGCAGAATGAAGCAACAGAGATTACATCCTGAGTTAAAATAAATCCCCCCAGTCTCACTCTTGAGGCTGCTGCCTGTGCTTTAGGCCATCCATGGCTCTCCACAGCCGACCTCCAAGTCCCCAGGGACTTGTCACCAGGCACTAGAGATGCACCAGTTTGCTAAACATGGCTCTTCTGTGCTAAGCAGCTGTGATTTGCAGAGGCACCTTATGACGATAATGGTGGGCTGAATGAAATATGAAGAAATGTGAAGAGCCCCCATAAGGGGCTTTACAACACAGGCAGCCAGACAGTGAGGGAAAACAAAGCTCCCTGATTCCCTGAGAAAACAAATTAAAGAATATCCCAGTTTGCAATAGCAAACATGTAGCAAATATAAAATCTATTCTTTGATATGAAACATCAATTGAAGGGATGCCTAATGCTGTGTCTTGCCCCCCACATAAACCTACCAGAGAGAAGACCGGACTCCTTCTGTCTGCTTCTTAGATTATCTGACTTTCCTCCAAGAAGCTTTCTTGCTTCCAGCTTTTCATTTTCTCTCTCCTTATTTTTTATTGCTTCTACTCTTTTCAGAGATTCCTGGATGAAATTCTGCTTTCTTTTTAAAAAAGATTTTTGTAAACTTCCGGGTGTAGCTGCAAACTCCAGTAGCATCACTGTGAAAGAAAAGGAAAAGTCTCCACATCTTTCACTTTTAATAATGAGCAATGAAGCATTTCCAGGTTTCTCTAAAATGCTGAGCTTGAGCACTTTTGTAAATGGCACGAGGAGAATGGCATTGAATGATGAGGCACCTTGCAGAACCAGCAGCAGCTCAGACCCTGTGGAATCACCATGAGAATAGGAAAAAGGACAATTCTTTGGCTACAGGACTCGGGGGGACTAACAGAAAATGAGAAATAAACAAAGGTACATAAATTATGACAACAAATCAGAAAAGGACACAGATTTTTTCAAAATGAAGTAATTACAAAACCAAACAAGTATAGTGGTAGAGATTCTGAAGTTTCATGAGAGAGAACGTGGCCCAGGAAGAGACAAGTCAACGTGACACACACTTAAACCTCAGTCAAAGGTATTACAGACCAAGCCTGAACAGCAGGATGCACTTGCCTAAGTAAAATCAGCTCTAAGTTTTCCAAATGAGAGGTGTATTTTGTCGATGATTTTTATACTAGAAAAATACTTTCTACTTCAGTGCATTGAAGAACCACATATTACCTGCAGTCTGATGTGATGGACAGTGACTCTTGTTGGGACTCTGGGCTTTGGGAGAACTGTCAGGCCTTACGAAAGCTGAATCATCTGCATCTGGAGCTAGTGGTAGAAATTCTCTCTCCTGTTTCAAAAGGATCAGTGATTGGATTGGAAATGCTTAACATGTATGACAAATTTGAGTGAAGCAGTACTACTGTACCACTAGCACAGACCCAATACAAATAAAAGATTGGCTTTTGCCTTTATGTCTGATGCAAAGAAAAATCAGAAACGAATTCTGGTAATAGGTATGAAAAAGCTGTTTTCTAAAAACATTTTAAAACTTAAAAAAACAAACAACAACACCTACAAAAAAAAACACCAAAAAACCAAAAAAAATCCCAAAAAACCCAAAACCTCAAAAAACCCAAAAACATCCATTAAAGACTTTTGCCCACCAGATTTCAATTGCGTGTTCTTAATACAGGTCTGCAAATCCAATTTATTTTAATTTCCTCCTGCTCTCTTCAGTTCTCCCCATCACTCTCTTCCTTCTCTGTATTCTCCTCCCTTTTCCCAGAGGCAGATGACACCCACTGCAGCAGTACAGCCTCCTGCTGCCAACCTGCACCTCTCCCATGTATCAGCTACTTGATAAAAACCCATCCTTAAGACACTTTCAGGAATTCTCTAGACGGCTCTTGCAATTAGTGCATGATCTAATCTGTTCATCTAACAGACACAGTTCTACACTGTAGACACTGGTTCTACATCAGTGCTTCAGCACCCAAACTATGGTCTCATTACAGCCCACCCCTCTGCAGTTTACAAAAGCCTTTGCTTTATATAAGCAAGCAGCAAAAAGAACACCACAGGTTAATTAAGTGTGGCAGTTATGAAGAGCTGATTAATTTTCCCTCTAACTGCTGCTGCAGTCTGGTATGGCTCCATCCTCACAAGGTGAGGGGTTTCTCCTTTTTTTTCCTGTCTACTTTGTAGTTTTCATTTTATCCCACACTCTCCTTTCATCCAGTTTTCAATTAGAAAGATACAATTCAATCTTGCAAACACCAGCAAGATGGTTTTGTTTTTTGCAGCAAGTCTTCCCAAACTCTATCTAGATCAATATGATGAGGGAGTGACTCTAAGGAATATCCCAAATTTAGGACCTATTCGATCTGTCTGGAAAACACAACATCAAACCAAGATGATCCAAAGCAATTACAAAACTTGGAGAACCCAACAACCTCTTGTTTTTCAACAGTGGATTAACTGCTACAATGAGGCCTCTCCTTATTGTGATTAATACTAAGTTCAAACCAGAATCACATTAGATAATGCTCACCTCAGGATAAACATTACATTCAGACTGATCCACACATGCTGAGTTCTGCATCGCATCCTCCTTAGTTTTCTCTTGGTTAGGATGTTCAATGTCTGATTCTACAATACTGATGTCATTGGAGCTTATCAGAGTGAGCTCAGGTTCTTCCATAATACCATGCCCTGACTCAGTCTCCTAGAAAATAAATTAATGAAGATATCAGTAAGGAAAAAAAGTAAAAACCCAGTATTTTCAGCAATAGCAACAACTGTTGTCAGAAAAAGGAAGCTCATTTAACATACAGAAAAAAGAAAACCTGCCCCAGGCAGTAAATGAAATACAGAAAGAACATTTGTATATCAGAATTCAAAAAACTGAAACAAATAACCCAAAGCAACCAAATAAATAAAAACTCCCCCTCTCCACAAGTTTAAATTACTTAATTCTGGGGAAAACTTTTTTTTTAAAGCTACATCAACGCTATTTCTTTAAGTTTGCTTATGCTTTGGTTAATTTATTTACCTCCTTCAGGCTTCCAAAAGGAGCCAGGGGCTGTTCAGTGAGGCCCCCATGCCACGTAACCCAGCTGAGCTCTATCACTTGGTGCTAAGAGAAGGAGATGCAGTAGGGATGCTGCAGCTCCTCCAACCATTGTGGGAACTCAGCTCATTTAAACTACTGCTAATTATCTCAGTGCTAGGATCTGGAAGAAGTAGTAGGGCAAAACTCCAGGAAACAGGAACTAGAATTGAAAAATCAACACTTGCCAAGCTTTCAGATACTAAAGGTCTAACGCACTTTGTGCAACAACAAAACCCCTGCTTTTGGAAATCTGTTCAACTCACCCAGACTGGAACATGACATGAGCTTCTGGGCACAGCATGAGAATGTTTTTCATGTCCTTGGAATAAAGAACTGTTCTGCTGTACAACAGTGTGCAAACTCATGTCTGAGTCTTCCAAGTTGGTTTCTCTGAGAATCCTCAGAGATTCTTGTCCTTCTGGAAAGCTTTGGTCTGGCTCCTTTATATCCACATTGCACTGAGAACGCAGCTCCACAGCTTTATTTACTTCATCTACAGGAACTGATTTTTCAGGAAGCTTCACGTCCTTCTTCTTATCAAGTGCCTCCAAAGGAAATTTTTCAGAAGACACAGTCTCTTTTACTAACTGCTGAGGGAAAGATTCATCCATTGTAACTGGTACGGGATCTAGTTGATAAAATGATTTTGGCTTTTCCAGGTGAATCAGACTTTCATTCTGCAGATCTTCCGCTGAACACTGGAGATTAATACATCCCATACTTCTTGACAGCTCTTCATATCCACTTGCAGGTGTAATACAGCTCTCATTGCCTCTGTTTTTAATTCCAGGGGTTTGTTCAAAAGGTCTCTGTGACACAATGTTCATATCCCCTGGCTGATCAGCATTCTGACAGTCATCACTCAGAGTACAGTCTAATTGCAGTGGGTGAAAAGATTCTTCAGACCCTGTTTCAAAAAGTGTCAGAAGTCAAACTTCTTGCTAGCAAAACAGAATTTCCACTTTAAGTCGCTCTATAAGAAGACTTTTCAGTAATGTGTAACAAGAAGTCTAGTAAAAAGGGAACATTTTGTTTAAAAGACTGCTAGTTTCCTCAAACATAATGCCATTAACATTACAGAAAATTATTCCATCACAGTACACAAAACTTCAAGAAACAACACTTCTTGCTGCTTTTAGAGTATGTTTAGGGATGGACTTTGTGATGGTGCTGACATAACTACATTGGAAGCCAGAACATTTTACAGCTTATACTCTGTAAATGGAAGTCCTCTGAGTCTCTTTTGGGCCTGCAACAAAGTCTCTAAACCAGAAAGGAAATGATCCAAAACACCACTACACTTGGGTAGAAAATCTTCAAAGTAGAAAGCGACATTCAAACTGGAACAGAGACTACTGTTCATACAAGGTACACTACTGCACCCTAAATTATCTTTCTTTATCTGAGCATAGAAGTCAAGATACTATTTTTCCCCAGAAGAGGTTGGGCAAAGAGAAAGAATGGGTATCAACATTAATTATTGGGGAGGCATTTCAGCAGAACAGCATGTGCCAAACAGACAACAGTGTTGTTTAAATCACTTTTTTTTTGTCCTAAGTTTGCTGAAATCAGTTACACAGACTTCAGCATTGTGCTATCACCAGGCTTTTTATACACATGCAAAGTGCCACAGAAAACTTTAATGGTTTCCATTTCCTTTAGACATTTTTTTGCATTCTTTGATACAGAGAAAATATCTAGTTTTACATGTATAAAGAATATTGTCTGCTGATAAACAGCTGACAATAATGGGGAGGGGAGAATTACACTGCGACATCAGCCATCAACAGAAAATTCCCTGGATGATGCACTTGCAGATCAGCCTTTCTTGAACAATCAATCCCAAATAGTTTTTACTTGCTTAGCCTGTTCCTTATGTTATTTTTCCCCTCTTTTTAAAGCACAACAATAATTGGTTTGGGATTATAAAAACACTTAAGAGATGGGAAGATTTTGCAGTTAAACCACAAAGATTCTGTCTAAAGCAATTTAGAAACAGAGTGGTTTGAAGTTAGAATGGAGCTTCCTAAATCCTATTTGCTGTGATCAATCACAACACCTTGGAGTGTCAACCTCTTCTAGCATTTTTTATTACTTTGCAAGTCACAAATATAACTGACCAGTAACATTTACATTATAACTACATCTATTACTTGATTTTTGTGTAATTATATACACTTCTTGTTACTGTTCAGCTTTTTCCTGGAGCATCTGGAAACACTGAAACGCTGATTCTTGCTCCAGAAATATTTAGATTACTACTACCTGCATTTGGAATTTTTAGAATTTAGAATTACATGAAATATCAAGTTAATTTAATTTAAACTGCAAAATATCACAAAATATTTTTCCTGCTATAAGGTGCAGTTAACGAAATCACAGACTTCCAATCCACTAAATTAATTATAATACTGTAGCTCAAAAGTTGCTGTCGTGTCCTCCACTTTATTCTGTAGAGACCTAAGGCAGTTCTGTAATCAAACCAGGTATCACAGTGTGCAGAATTCTGCTGTGACTTAACAGTGGGAAAGTGGAATTGTTTCTTGAAGAACACAGTCTATGTAAAAGACAAATTACTCAGTTCAGAGAGACTCTAACACATGAACAAAATTTTAATCAATTTTTGGAACCTCCTTACCTTACTCAAACTTATAAAGTAATGGATATACATTAACACTAACTTGAAAAAGGACAGTTTCAGCCAGAGTTGGTATTTCTTTGCCAACCAAATCACCACAGAAGGAATAAGTAACACAATATCCATTACAGTGACTTGAATACCTGGTTTGCTTTTGTATCACAGTCATAACTGCTTAAGAAATGAACTTTAAAAATTCAGGAATTCTACCATTAAAGGTGGTGGAGGAGACTGTGTGTGAGAGTGCAGTGGAGTTAAGACATTTCAAAGCAGGGCTCAGAGAAGCGAGATCTGTCCCCATTTCAAACCCACATTAAGGGCTGGTATTTATACACTGGCACAAAGCTGATTTTGAAAACTACACTGAACATACCTGGAGTAACGTTTTCCCTAACCAATCCTTCTGATGAAATGTTTTGCCCACTTGTTTCAAGACTAGAAGGAAGACTGCTTCTTTGTCCATTCAGACCAGAGTTTTCCTCTTCTAGAAATGTAGACACATCTGGACTTCCTGTTAAAAATTCCGAAATCTAGTGGCATAAAAAAAATTTTGATTTCAGATTAATTTTCTCAGAAATATGAAGGACAAAAAAGAAAAAGGTAGTTTTTGATTTTTGGGTCATGTTTCTGCTACAACCAGCAATCTACATATATAAAAAATAACTGTGTTTTTTTCTAAATAGTGTAGGGATTATGCATTTAAATCTTAAAAAATCTTCAGCCAAAGCACTTCCTCCACCACAGTTTTTTCTGCAGTACCTTGATAAATTCTTTACTGTGTTGGGAAATTCTGTATTGAGAACAGGATGAGGATGATGATGTATCAAAGTCAACACTTGGTTCCAAAGGCTGAAAGATCTGGTGATGGAAGTTTGGAAAAGGTCCCTCCATTTCAGGAAAACAGAGTTCAGTTGCTAGAGCTATAAGAGAAAATGTTATTTTAAAAATAAACAAACATCACCCACACCCCCAAAACCAAAATAAAAACAAACAAAAAAACCCACCCCAAACCCCCAAACAATGGATATATCATGAACTGTTTCTACATACAATAAATAAAGCCTATAGAATTCTGCAGGTATACAACTACCAGCTGAAAAATAAATATTTACAGCATCCAATTCTTTGACTCTGACACAATGCAGCTATAAAAAGCAGTAAGAAAATGCTACCCTGATTCAATTTTATTATTCTTTAAATTAAAAGGTGAAGTCTTTAAGCTTTCTGTTCAGCTCTTATGAGACTGCCTCAGAAGTAGTGTGGGTTTCTCAGTACAAAACTCACAACAAAACAAGACCACTGAAGAGCTACAAGGATGATTAGAGGATGGATGTAGCACATGATGTTCTAAGAGCAGCTAAGTAACTGAACTTTTTCAATCTTAAAAGAGGAACTGGAGTGTGAGGGAAGTGGTACAAAAAATGTCAACTGTCTACTAACTCTGAAGAGGTACAGTACAGAGAATCCTAGAATGGTCTGGGTTGGAAGGGACCTTAAAGATCATCTAGTTCCAAATCCCTTGCTATGGGACACTTCCATCCAACCTGGCCTTGAACACTTGCAGGGATGGGGCATCCAGCCCCTGCTATGGGACACCTTCCACTTGACCAGTTACTCAAAGCCCCATCCAACTGGCCTTGAACACTTGCAGGGATGGGGCATCCACAACTTATCTGGGCAACCTGTACCAGTGCCTCAACACCCTCACTATGATTGATTTCATCCTAGTATTTAATCTGAATCTGTCCTCTGTCAGTTGAAAGAAAATGCAGTCTCCTTGAACATGCAAGAAAAGAAGAAAAAAGAAAAAAAAAAAAACAAGAAAAGAAGAAAGTTATTAAAATGTTGCTTGGTGGGTCTAAGCTGGCTCTGCTGTGAGCAGGAAGGAGAATTTGCGTCATTATTAGCTATCAATTCATGATAGCTAATAATGATGTACTTAATTTTCTACATTTTGAATTGCTACATTTTTCTAGAGAGCATAAAACTCCCACCAGCCAGCCAGTCAGAGTTTCACCAACAATGGGTCACATAACTAGAAGGTTCTTCCAGGTCTAGATTAATCTATAATTATATGATTTGAGGTTTTCAAACATTCCAGGAAGAAGTGATTTAAATTAAATCTTCATGATAGCTAATAATGACGTACTTAATTTTCTACATTTTGAATTGCTACATTTTTCTAGAGAGCATAAAACTCCCACCAGCCAGCCAGTCAGAGTTTCACCAACAATGTGACCCCGCTGTGAACAATGAAGTATTATATAGTATTTCTCTACCCTCCTGAAGTGAAAGCTGTGCATAAAGAAATGACAAAAATGGCACAGGTAGCCAGCACCCCAGCCACAGTGGCAGGAAGCTGCACAGAATTGACAGAGACCTTGTCAGTCCTTTTTTTTCTGCACTAGATAATCTTTGTGAACATATATCTAACACCAAGCTCCAAGAACAACAAAGTATTGAATTCTTGCATGCAGAATCCTTACTGACTTTAAAATGTAAATGGAATGTAAATAATACAGACCAATGCCTAACACAGAGCAAGCTCTTCATTCTGTATGATCAGAGAGCAGCACAAAAATGCTATAAAATAATGAATACCTTGCAAATGTGTATTGTCTTCTGAGCAAGAGCTCAAGTTCCCAGTAGATCTCCCCAAGATCTGCTGTATCTGGTTTTCTTTATAAAAGCACATCTCTCCTTCAGACAACTGACTTTCAGATGCTCCAGACAAATTCTCTTGCCTCCGCTGCAAGGTAAAAGGAAGTGGGGAGTTCCGAGGGTGGCTTCCTGTTTCTCTCAAAATTCCATCTTCTTTACTATCAGAAGACAATCCTGAAATAGTAAGTTAGATGTTCACAGTTTTGCATACAAGCTACTGACATTATAATTTGAAAAGACAGTGCTTAGTATCCTGAAGTATTCATAAAGAGTTCTGGGGTTTTGTTTCTTTAATTGTCTCCTGTCAACGCTCCTACAAACCTTACCACACATTTTCACAAACAAAAGTTGCTAATATCCAATTAGGGAGCAGTCAGTACATAGCACTTTTACAGCATGTAGACTTAGGAAATAATGAAATAAAATCAGAAAAGAATCAATACTGCTATTTTATGCTACCTAGCACATCTTTACCATCTACTGCATATAAATGCGTCAATCCTTTCATGTGATCTTGAATATCTTCATGACACCCCACAGTAGTTTTATTCATGATCAAACAGAAATTGCGTTACACCAACACTAGAAATCCAAGGGATCAAGACAACCAAAATCATGTTCCTAAACAGTACACTAACCCTTCTTTATCCACAAGCTTACAGAAGAACTGCACAAAGCTACCAGGAAAGGTCATTACTAAGCACTGAGTGTATGGTGAAGACACAGCTAGACTTGAAAAATTTATTTAGTCAAATAACTTCTGGTATTTTTCTTCATGAAAACTTCTGGTATTTTTCTTTCACAACTAAAAAAAGAATAGAGAAGAAAAATTACAATAAAATTTTCTTAGAAATGAAAGCTTTAGCTTTCTTACATCAATAAAACACAGATGTGTCACTTGAGTTATAAGGTTTACTACTCAAAATAACATCTGTTTGAAACATTAGGGTTAAAATAAAATTTAACCCTCATGTTATGAACTCTAATGAAATTTTACCCATTGAAATCTCAGGCTGTAAAAACTGTAATCTTCAAAAACTGATTTACAAGCATGGAATAACACATATACGTATGTTTCTTAAGAAATCACATGCATGTCAGAATAACTCAATATTAAGCCTCAAAGTAAGTAAATCCATGGGTCACTAACCAATTTCAAACTCCCATGTTCACAAGTAATAATGTCAAGAGCACTTATGTATCTATTATAAAGGAATTGTTTTTAATTTTATGAAAAACTAACATCAAGAGGCAGACTACAGACAAAAAATAGTAAGAACACGTATTTCCCAGAAAATTATTAAAAGTCACTATGGCATTCAAATGATATTTTCACAAATAAGTCATTAAGAATTACTGTGGTGACAAGCAGATACTGGAACAAGTCTCTTAACAGCAAGACAATCATAGCTCTGCAATAACCCATGATATATATACCGATTAGAAAACTTTTATCAGTGTATCATTTGAAGATGATTTTTAAACAAAAATTGCCACTTGAAAGCTGCTAGCATTACAGTTGCATAATAAAACTCAAAATATCCTTTGCCAAAGCAGATGTATAATAATATCAAATTATCATAAAAGTAAAAAATCATGAGCACCTAAGAAAACAGACTGGTTATACTCAACTCTGTAAGATGTATTAATCAACCTTCGGTGAAGTTTGACATAAGCTTATTTCAGAAGAACTTATGTCGGGCGAGTTAGACGCGTTCTGCCATAAAATTAAACCACAATTTTACTTTTACAAGAACAACAAAACCTGAACACTAACCGGTGTCAAGGGGGCTTGCATTCAACATTTCACTGGTTGAAAAGGTGCCAGTGGAAACTGTTGAAGTTCCATCACAGGGTATTCGTTGCATGGAAGCCTCTGAACCTGGCACTTCCTAGGATAAAGTAACACACCTATGACCATGTATTCACATGTTCAGAAGTAAAGCTTTAAACCCACACATTTTATTCTGAGCTCAGTTCAAGTGTAGGAGCCTTCATGTTTTGCACAGTCAGGCAAATATAGATTCATCCTTGCTCAGTACAACACATTCACACCCCATGTCCCAGGAACATCACCCCCCAACAGCCCCCTCCCCGCTCTGTGTCTCTCATACACACACACATACACACACTCACTCTCATATAAAGCCTCTCAGAACTGCATACAAATCATGGCACCTGGAAGATTGTTTTATCTTCTGGTGGTCAGATTTGGCTATTTCTCATCACAGACCCACTTCAGTTGAATTGTGGATCTCAGAGGGACATACATGCAAAACATTGAAAACTCATGAACTTTACAAGTACTTCCAATATTGAGCTTTTTGCATACAGGAGACTTAAAATCTAATTCTATGAAAGTAAACTAAAATATACAAAACCTTCTAAAGCATTATCTTCTTCAATTTTAAGGTAAGCTCTACAAAGTTAGAAAGCGCATATTGAGGGTTCTTGTACTTCAAAATTTTGAAGAATTAGATGTGAACAATTCTTCCCAAACGCTGACTTAAAATGTGCCCTAATTAAAAAAAAATCTAGGAAACCCTTCTGCTACATTTCTCATTACGTACTACTATAAATATATATATGTATATATGTGTATTTAACACACACATGCAGAACATTTACATCCCAAGGTACATTTATATATCTACGTCATACACAGAATGTTTTAAATACTGTTTTAATCTGCTACCAAAATTATGGAATCTTTGAGGGAGCGAAAGGAGGGACGCTGGTGCTGGTTTTGGCAAGGCTTTTAACACTCCCACAATATTCTACGATCCCAGTTTGGATGTTGCAACCTGGATGGATGGACAGTAAGAAGGGTAAAAACCTGGCTGGATAATCAGGCTCAGAAGTCAGTGACTGAAGGGTTACACACTCTGTGGAGGTGGGGAACAAGTACACAGGGCTCTGTCTTTGGCAATGACCCAGAGGAGGTGACACCACACTTTTATCAGATTTGCAGACACATAAAGGCAGGAAGAGCATCCCATGCACTGAACAGCAGTGCTGGTATCCAGAAGGACCTCTGAGGCTGCCTCTACAGGAATGGTATGAATTCAGCAAGGGCAAAGTCCAGCACCTGGGAAGGACAAAGGCAGAGCACCAGTCCCAGCTGGGCCTGCCTGGGGAGCAGCACTGTAAAAAAGGAGTCTCAGCAAGCTGAGTGTAAGCCCTGACTGAGAAGCAACAGCATCCCATGCTGTATGAACAGGAACAGAGCCAGAAGATGCATCACAGTGGTTACCTCTTTACTTGCTGCTTGTTTTGCTGCTGCATCTAGAATAGTGCACCTACTCTTAGTCACCCAATATGAGAAAAACAGATTACATCACAAAATAAAGAGTTATATGATTATTTTGTTATGACCAACCGTATTATCAAGCCTGAATGATGGTCCAGAACTTGTTCTAAGTCTCTCTCCACCTTCAGTAGCGACGAGTGGTGAATCTTGAGACACTTGAGAATCCTGGGACTGGGCTGAAGACAAAAGTAACAGAAGCAATAAGGAACAAAAGCTATTTTCGAGTTCCTAGTGAGCAATGCACAGCAGAGGGCAGTAACACCCCACTGCTGCTGGCCTCACTCTTCGGGCACTGATTCTGCCCGTCCTTAACCACTTTCACCTACACAACGGTTTTTGCTGCACCATATCACCAATTTCATCAGCGACCTGTGGTCCTTGACACACCTTCCTGTAATTTCTACCTACCACAGAGCAGGCAGGAAGAGCTCAAAATTCATGTTTTGCCTTAGCAGAATGAAACATAGCTTTGCCAGTTTCACATATATTTCATATATATAACAGTTTCACAATAATTTCACTGGAGTGGAGGAATCCTTCACAATCTACCATTACAGTGATTACAAAGAAAAGCAGACATTCTAAGTGAATCAGAGAAACCAGAAGAACTGAATTGCTTAACTAAAGCATGACTAATACCACAGAACTGAGTCACTTTTGCCATAAAGCTCTACACATTAAGTAAGATCAGTATCTGTGCAAAAAAGATCACCACAGCAGCACTCAAAAATGCAATTTCTACATTCAGTACTGATAAGCACCTTCAAAGTTTACCAATTCTATGATAATAAATTAACTGTCACAAACAAATACATATTCTTATTTCCAGTATAGTTTTCAAGAAATAAATACTAAGTATGAAACTGAAATTAAACACAGGTGAAGTAGGCATGTTTTCTCTCAATTCTAAAAAGGCTGCTAATGACAGACATTTCAAATCCCCAGCTTTTACAAGACTCTCTACTTAGGCAGATCTAACTTTTTCTGAATCCTAACACTGGTTTGTATTTTGTATATGCTGAAGCTCAGCTTCTTACCAGATGGCAAACTCTGGTTGTTCTAATTCATACTATAAAAAAAGGGAGATGTTTCCTCTGTAAAGCAACAGCAGTGATGGATTGATATGATATGACAATAATAAAGATTGTGTTCTCAATAAATATGAAACATTTTGAAACTCATTTCAGGGAGAGAAAAAAAAAAATCCAAGATTTCTTACAGCCACTATTACCCAGTAGACATCTAGGAGAAAGTACAAAACATGAATGAAAATACATCTAAAACATGTTTATTAGAGATCACATACTCAGCTCACTCTTCCTTGGAGCAAGATACAGGAGACAGAGGATTGTGGGAATAAGTAAGGCCTTCAAAAAAATTCCTCGAAGAAGCATGAAAACTGCAATCATCTAATCAATTGCTATTTAAATCTCCATAGGAGAAAAAAATGCATAGCACAAAAGATTGCTAAACTTAAAGTAATAGCAAGAAGCACAGTCTAGAAATGGCTGTCAGACATTCAGAAACGAGAAATAGACTGTTTATTTTAAAATGTAATAAAAAAGTAAATGCTGGAACAAACTACCACATAATTCTCCATTTCTTGATACCATTCCATCAACATTAGAGATACTTTATTTTCTCTAGAATATCACCATGACAGGCAGTAAATCAGGATACACTAGAGATGAGATTCAAGCATTTAATAATCTCTTGTATATAAATTCTGTGGACAGCTGTGTTACAAATATTTTATTACTGAACTGGAATGACCTGCACTGTTCTTGTGATATTAATACCAGGGATGAACAGTACCAATTTCATGCTATAAACCAAATTATTTAATTAAAAATCCATGCCCATATCCCATGACTTTATTATATTAATATCTGTAAAAATCCTGTATTTGGTGATTCATAAAAGAAGGTTTTTCAGTCTTCTCTCCCTCCTCTAAAATAACAGTGCAAGGTTCTTGTTCCTTACAGCATCCTGACATTGACATGGGACTTTAATGTTTTAATTTTCTGGCCACCACAATGTCACAAAGAATTTGTATTTAAAAGCCGAATCTATAATATCCCAAATGCTACTTTTTTTCCCCAGGAGGAATGGCAGTAAAACAGCAACAACTATTTTAGGGTGCAATTTGAAAGACGAATGACAGAAAATGTAACCACTCCGTTAAGACAGGGATTAGTCCAAATCCAGCCATGTAGACAAACAAAGAAACAAACAAAAGCTAAACTGGTAATGGAAAAGACAGTCTGTTGAAATGCCAAATTATAGACAACTATTTGTGACTACTAAAGATAAACTGAAATCTTAGGTCAGCCTGGATCACAAAATAAAGCCATGCTTAGAATAACATCCCTGTACAGAGTAGCAACACATGAAGATAATCACATCTGGAACACTGCTCAAGGGAACCACTGGAGATATACAGTGAGACAAGCCTGCTGATGTGCCCTCAAGGAACACCATGGAAGAGGTGTATGTATCAAACCTAGTCACTGCTTGCAGGCTGACTTCCTAAGGAAATCAGGTTTATCCTATCAAAATGCCTGTCTCATCTGCAGGGTTACTCTGCAATTCCCTATTAACAGTTTGAATTCTATTGGCCCATTCTAACCAAACAGGATTGGAAAGAACATCAAGTGTCCAAAGTTCCCAACTCATCCTATCAATGCATCAGTGACGTGTAAAAGAGCAACTCAGATTTTAGACTGACTGGTGGCACTCAATGCAACATTACTTCAGCAGTTACTTGTCCTCTGGCTGCAACCAGCTGGTCAGTAGCACTTGCAACCACTCAGTACTGAGCACAGGAGTTCATCCCCCCCTAACCACAAGCAGTCCTTAAGACCCATTTTACAGACATGGCTGCCTTGAAATTTGAGAGACAAATTATACAGGCAGCTTACTACAGACTTTTCAAAAAAACTGCCTGTTACCCAAGGCAACTCTCCTATCAAAGGAAACTCACCTCTGTTGATAATACATCTGCATGTAAAAAGCAGACTTACCAACTTCCTCTTTTCATCTTTTATTTCTGATTTGAAAAAGCATGTAAGCAGTGACTAGGGATTTGTACTCATCTAGTGGTTCTGTAGTCATGAAAGCAGTATAACTCCTAAGTTTTAAAGACTTCTATTATTTGGTCAAAGGTTCAAACCAGCAAGAACATTACTTCAAAGAACAAGGTCAAGGATCACACAAAGCACTCAATTGCTCTTACCTGTAGAGATAAAATTACATCTTGAAAACATGAAAAAAATGCAAACATGTTCTGGTAAGAATCAACTAGCAAAAAATATTTAAAAACCAAATAAAATAAAAAAAAAACCATAAGCAACAACCTAAAATGAACCTTAAATTTTCCCTTCAGAAACTCTGTATTTAAAGTGCAAGGGACTGTAGATTTTCTTGCTGAAATACCACGCTAGTTACTGAAAGTACCAGAGAGAGCCTCACAGCCTACATGTTTTCAAGATTATTGCTGGCACTTTTAGTTGCTGATCTGCTCAAGAGGGCAATCCTCTTAAACATATAATCACAGAAAGCTTTGGGGTTTTTCCTTTTAATGTAGACGTTCACATAAAGTTTCCTAATCCTCTTATATAAACTACTGCATTGTTCATATACAATAGTCTATAATGTAAAAAAGCACTACACCAAGATATATTAATTTGGTAACAGCTGCTCTAGCAACGGTTCTACAACTTACTCAGAAAAATACAAGTCTTTTCTTCAAATATTGTTAAAAGACAAAATGTTTTCATGATAATTTAAGTTCAAAGATAGATATACTTCAAAAGGGGCATTCTGAGAAATAAAGAAACAGCTGAAGGAAAATGAGCTTATATGTACTTATTCAAAACAACTCCAATTCCAAGGAAATTCGATTGAATTGGAAATGATGTCTCAATGCAAATGAAATGAAAAATTAAAGCTTAGGGCCAGTGATGAAATTTCTGGCAAAACCAGGAGACACATACTACATAGTTGTATTGCTTGTAACAACAGGCATATGAAAGCTGCCAAGTTTCTGAGAACTCCTCTGCAGCTCCAATAATATTTTAGATGGATACTGAAAACTGTACTGTAATAAGCTTCAAATTGCTTTAATGAATGTTTTACAAACTAGTTATCTTTTTTCTTTTATAAAGCCAGTCAAGCTACCCTAATATGCTTAGTAGGTTTCAATGTCCCTGTAACAAAATTATTTTGAACATTCACAAAACTTTCTAACAAAAAACTTTTTTCTTGATAATCAAAACAACTTGTTTTATTTGATGGAATCAGAATAACTCTGCCACCTATGAACATGGCCTATCCTCAAAGATGTTCTTGTTCAATAAAAGCTCCTCAGAGACAGACATGAATAGAGCTAAAGCAGTCCTTACAGTATTACACTGCTGCTCCTTTTGACATATTCAGTGGAGCATGTGAAAAGCCTATGATGGCTAGTAGAAAAGGTCAAAGCAGAATGGACCTCTCTTGAATACTGGCTATGCACAGACCTTTCCTAGACAGGAGAGCTGTCACAGCTACTTGAGAATGCCAGGTGTCTGGCTCAGCTCTAGCATTCTGTTAATCTCACAAGCTGATAGTCAAGGCTAATGCACTGTGAGCTTACAACTTCCTAATTAAATAGAAATTGCAGATACAAAATAATTACCTGGCACTAAACAAGGCAACAGGACACAAGGAATGAATGAAGCTGCATTAGGGCAAGCTCATACTGGACATTAGCAAAACATTTTTCACTGAGAGGGTGGTTGGTCATTGGGACACATTCCCCAGGGAAGTGATCATAGCACTAAGGCCATCAAAGTTCAAGGAGCACTGGGCAGTGGTTTAGTTTTAGGTAATCCTGGGAGAAGCAGGGAGTCAGACTCTATGAACCTTATACGTCTTTAAATTTGAAATATTCTACAATTCTCAATTTTTGTGTCTGTCACACCTAAGACATGATTCTTTCAAAGTGTTTTTGAGCTGACGATGACTCCAGCTTTCTATTTTTTATCTCAACCATATTTTTAAGTAATTTCTTATGCACACTGATCTTTCAGTGGACGTCTACATCAACACATTAACACTCCAGAGGTCTTGTTAAGCACTGATTTCCTTTGTATCAATACAAGAATCACTGGGTACTGAATCCAGAACACCAGCGGTCTGCCCAAATTAAGTTCCCACCTGGAATACCTACAAACCTTTACAATTCTAAAGGTTACAGGTCAAAAGCACATGCCCCAGACAAGAAACTGTTGACCAGCAACGAAGTGTCCTGCAATGTGGACTTGTTACCAGAATGGTAACGGATCACAAAAAACCCAATAGGTAAAAACTCATTCATTCTGAAACGAGTGCTTCTTGAAACACACTTTTTTACATTCAAAATTCAATAGCATTAAATAACCCTGCATGTTCTTTAACAGATCATATTCTACAAATAAAGAGCAGCAAAATCACCAATGCTGAATGGCTGAATGGTGTTCTTGAAGGGAGAGGATTTCCTCACCTGAATCACATGAAGTTTCAGCAGCCATCTTCAGCAACTCTTGTAATAATCTTCCTGATGGACTACTTTGCCTTGGACTTCCATTGGAGGCTTTTCCTTCATAGTTTGTTATGCCCGAGGGAAAAGCAATTTCACGAAGAGCATGACTGTGATGTTTCACACATGCAAATTCCCCAGAGGTTGAAATCTGAGAAGTTTCTCCAGTACCATCATCTGTTTTACCTGAATTTAAAACACCTGTAAGAAGTTTAGGTAGAAAAAGGAAGTGTTTTGCACTTCATGAGGAACATTAAGATGCACATTCTATTCTACAGAAATAAACTGCTGAATTTGTATGGTCTCCATTTTAATGAATTTAGCCATATCACATCATTACACATTATACATACGTACCACAGAAGCTTAAAGATTATACAGGTCATAGACTTCTCAAAAACTAATTCCTAACTCCACCAAAGTATTTCTTCAAAAAAATCTCAAACAAATTTTTTCACACAGCAAATCCAAGAAAACTTGCAGTAACTTCTCCAGATCCAGAGGCAATACAACTTCTCTGCTGTGGTTTAAAGATTTCTTTCTCTACAATCCAGCCCACAAAACAGCCCTTTCTGGCCACCCAATCCAATAAAAGTTTTTACTACCAACCATTACCAATGGTTTGATAATATAAGAATTAATCACCTATGGATCATAATAGTATTATACAGCTAAGTGTTAAGTTACTAAGCCAAGTGCTTTGGAGAACCTAAATATATTCTTACATCAAAACCTTCCCCAACAGAACTTGCTATCTAATCAAGATATCAAATCAGTCCAACAAGAATTCTTCTGCATAAACTGATGCTGACTAGCATTAATTATTTTTCTTTAATTGAAGGATGCCCTGTATCAGCTGTTTCATTATTTTGCAAGGAATGCCAGCCTGACTGGCCTGTAATTACTCACATTGTTCTGCTGAGCCTTTTTAAGAACACAACATAAAAAGCTTTGTAAAATATGTATTACATATGTATTACATTTTAGATGTAAAGAGGCACTGTAACTAGAAATTAAATGTTTACCTTTAGAAAACATGAATTTGTGGTACCTGTTAAATAATATTCCTTACAGAGAATTGCAAAGCATAGCCAGCAGACTGTAACAAATATATTCATAAAATTTTTACTGCTCTCCAAATTTTTGCAATGAGTGTTTTTTTAACTAGAAAAAACAACTTAAAAAGATGGTCTAAAAGTTTTTGTAGAAACTTGATACTAACACCTTACTTGAAAGATTTCACAGTCACTTTCTTGGTATAATCAAAAAGTAAACCTTTAAACAAAATCTACCAACTTTTCTTTGGAGTTACTGTACAACTACTTATTAACACAAATCCTGCCCAAAAGAAATATCAACAGGGAGCTCAGGTCATGGAGTAACTCAATTTTCTTTTTCTGGTGTTTAAATTTTGTTTAAATTGTGTTTTTCTAGACAGACACTCACAGAAGAAAACTTTTCTGAACTACAACTTTGCCAGTATAAGTTATAATTTAAGAAAGGCAACAGTATCAACTATAATTTCCTAAAAATCTCAAACATTCTTCAGAAAAGATTATATTCCTCCTATCTATTACTCATAACAGCACTTATACTTTATACATTACCTGCCAAGGAGAGGCTGCAACTCTTCGGTGTGTCTACCTCTGGTATAACACTAAGTTCATGTTGTTCCAAACCAAGCCCTAACTTGACTTTTGTCACTGGTGGTTTGGAAGATCTCCATTTCTGCTCTCTACAGAGAACTTTCTCAGCTTGTTCTGTAAAACAAAGTTTACTACGTTGTAATAATATGTGTACAAACACACACACTCTTCAAATTAACTTGGAGAGATGGAAGAGAACTCCATCTCAGCTGTAAAGCAATAAAAATTATAATGAAGAACACCATAACAGCCTTACCAGTTTGCTCAACTGGGCCAATGCACCGTGAAATTGTTTCACTCCCGTGAAATTTATTCCTGGCACAATTCTCTTGCTGGTAGTTTTCTGAGACTTGGAAGAAGTCAGTTCTCTTAATCCTGACAGGCTTTTGTGCCTCCGTCATTTCTTCATTTGGGCACATATGTCTCACCTGAGAAGGGGGGAAGCAGTTTTATATAAGATTGTATTTATACTCATTTATCAGAAGAGCATTTTCTCTTGTGTTTATTCCATGCAGGACAATACTGAGTACATTGAGAAAGTACTTCAATTATGCAGGATACCAGACAGATCTGCTTAGCTCACAAAAACATTTGGACATAGAGGTATTTTACTGAGCTCTACAAACATCATGTGCTGAAACACAATTAGTTACATTTTCAAGGCCTTTGAGATTAGATCAGAGTACTCATCATTTTTAACAAGAACAATTCCCAAAAAGTCTGCTTTCAGTTTTTCAGCTCCTGAATTCAAGAATTTTAGCTGCTTGGAAACTGCAAAATCAAAAGACAGGAACTACAGGGAACAGTTATTCTTCTAAGATGGCTTCTATTAAAGAAAGAAACCAAAAAACACAAGGAAAGGCAAAAGGAGGCTCTTTATAAGCTCGAAAATAAACTTGGATTTTTCTTCTGTTACTGAGAAACAAGCAAATTACAACTCAAGACTGCAGCAGCCAAACCAATTTCACACAAAAAGACAAGCTTTAAAAATGATTTATTCAAGATGCTTATGATATCCTTTCAGGTATTACGTATGTATATTTTTAATATAAGGGCTGCTTTACACATAGAGGTGCATTTACAGATATGAAGACTATTCTACCTAAAGGTATTTCAGCCAACAATTTCAACAGGCACTATGTTCAGAAGCCAAGCACAGACCTTCACAGTATTTCTGTTAGACTTATTAAAACTGCTCTTGGAGCTTTACAGAGGAAAAGCACTGATTACAAATCCCAAGTCCTAACTAAAATTTTCGTTATGGGAAATCACCTAAAACTATCAACACTCCATGGGGTACACTGTAGCACTGACTTGTAGGTTTGGTCACCTACTGATGATTACCCATGCAAAGTGTATGTAAAGCTTACCTGCTTGTTTAGAAGATCTTTCAAAGCCTGTTGCTGTCTCTGCATCTGTTCCTTCAATTTATCTTGCTTCTGTAAAAGTAGTCTTTCTTGTATTCTCTGTTTAGAAAGAAGAGCTTCTCTTTGTGCATCTAGCTGCTCTTGCAATTCTTTCAAATACTTTTGCTG
This sequence comes from Pyrgilauda ruficollis, assembly GCF_017590135.1. Lineage (NCBI taxonomy): Eukaryota > Metazoa > Chordata > Aves > Passeriformes > Passeridae > Pyrgilauda > Pyrgilauda ruficollis. Next base: position 12,855,122 of record NW_024529932.1, read on the forward strand.
AGCTTGGATGCTTTCTGATGAGGCCAACACTCTGTCCCTTAAGCTCAGTATACCAGAATAATTTAACAAAGATGCATCTCCTGCTTTTGATACTGGGAATTCCTCAACTCCCTGGGCTTTAGATTCTTCAAGTGCTAGAATTGTGGGTTCAGAAAACTTGAGAGGTTGATCAGGGCTTGTTTTGCTGCTGCTCTCTACAGATCCCTGCTGATAGGCTAAAGCATCAGCCAAGGCTGATCTCTTTGTGGCTGGCATGAGGGATGTCTTAAATGGATGCTGTTCTCCAGCTTCTGTCTTGTTTGGATAGTTAGATATCTTCTGAGGTAACTCTTTAGAGTGTACTGTTTCTGAAGACTCAGAGGAACTTTCTGCAGGCAACACAAATCTAAAGTGTTGTTGGTGTGCTTCTGGGTGTGTTCTTACTGCAGTCACTTCCTTCCTGACTGACCCTGATGGTAAATGGGATTGGAATAGTTCTCTGAGGTGATTATTGGCAGTTTCAAATATTCCCACTTGTTCCTGTGAAGGACAGTCACAGGGCAAGTGAAACCCTCCATGCTTCAATTCTGATGCTTCTGAAAACTGCACTGATTTTCCAGGACAAATATTATGCACTTGCTCCTGCTGCTTCTGTGAAGATGGTTTTTCCAACATACCCATTGCTCCTGAAAACACAGGTAATGACCGCACATACTCTTGGGCATGAACTTGTTCTGGTGCCTGGTACTGTGTTGGCTGTGCTCCTTGCATCTGTAGGGGTGGCTCTGAGACAGGCTCTAAACTAATGGGTTTTGTTTCCCTTGTGCTCAGAGGTATTTCAGAAGCAGACAAGTACCTTTGCCTCAGCGTATTCTGATACTCCTGCAAAGTCGTTCTAGCTTCTTCAATGGTTTGTTTGTGCAACCTGAACAGAACGAAAACAATCTTTTCAAAGCAGTGCAAAAAGAAACAGCAATTTCAATAATCAAGGCAATTCAAATTACTTTGAACAGGCATTCCATAAAGACACTTTGCATTCATAAAGACACTTGCCTTTTTTGCTGCAGAAGGCGTTGTTGAAAATTACGTATCATCTGTCTATGACTGTCTTCTCCTGGACTCCTGGTTTCTGATACCTTTCCAGTCTAATCAAAATAAAATAATACATATACAACATATACAACTAACTCACAGAAAACTATTATGGCATCAACCTTAAGCTGTATGATCTTGCACCTAAGTTTACAGGAGCTGCTGGGTACCACCATGTTTGAAGTGTGTGAGATTTCAGCCTGAGGCAATGAAGCTAAAGGAGATTCTAGAACAGATGGCCCACAGCTACAGCCTCTCTGCACACAGCATTGAAACCAATGGTGCTTACAGCAGCTCAGCCTAAAGAGGTAAATATACCCTGCAAACTCAGGGAGCAATGAGCCAATGTAGCTGCATTTCCAAGGTAATCAGGCTCTCAAAAGAAAACCGGTTGTGCAAATGAAGCAAGATTTTATACATAAAAAGATTACTTTCCTTCAACATCCTCCATAAATTTCTCTTCTTTAAGCAGCTGTTTGAAATTTAAACAAAGACAGAGGCAGATTTTTGTCTTTTTTCTCTCACTATGATTTTTTTACCTTCTTGAAAAAGGTTATGTCTATATGCACAATCATTATGTGACTATAACCAGTTTTACTAACAGGTATTATTATCAAGGCTTCCCCTTGAACCATAGAGAGACAATACAACAGCAAAAGTCACAACCACAAAATCACAGAATATCTGAGTTGAAAGGGACCCACAAGGTCATCAAAGTCCAGTTCCTGGACTTTGCACAGGACCATCCCCAAGAGTCACAGTATGTATCTGAGAGCACTGTCCAAACTCTCTTGAACTCAAGAGAAGCTTGGTGCTTTGACCACTTCTCTGGGAGCTGTTCCAGCGCCCAACCATCCTCTTGATTAAAAACCAGAAGCTTATACATTAGAAAAAAGAAGTTTTCATACGTACAAATTTCTAACTCACAGCCTAAAAAATAAAAAATGTCTTAATTGATATAGTTCAAAATTGGTAAATGGCATTCTTTATTTTTATTATAATAGTAAAAAAAACCTACACACAATTTTCCATAATTATTCACCTCATCTTCCATTTGGTTCTGCTGATCTGTGGAATGGAGACTGTGGCTTTGCACCAGCTGACTTTGCTCTTCCTCTTCCTTTTTTTTCTTAGCCTGCTCCAAACATGTCTGCATTTGGATCTTCAGATAATCAGCCTCCAAAAGAGCTTTCTCCTCCTCAATTTTTTTAATCAAGGCCAGCTGCTCCTGTTTCTGCTTCTCTATTTCCTCATTCTATCAAAAGAAAAATGAGGGGGAATCTATAGAACCGAATGACAAAGAAATCAGACTGCTCACACACACCACCACACACAAACTTTTGTTCCAAATTACAGAAGAAATTCTATTGCTGGTGACAGGTATTTCCAAATTGTAACAGGCCTTTAAAAGCAGTTCCAAAGTCTACAGGAATAACTTTATTTTACTAGCTCAATGTTTCTAACAATCCCTGAGTCCATTTATTATTGCATTATTATCTGTTCTCAATTTAATAAAATGGATAAAATCATTCAAGATATGTTATCATTTTCCAAAGACTGCAAAAGAAGTCCTTCTCCTGAAGTTACTTGAAAAATCCATTTTGCATTTTACTCAGTTTTTCATCAGAGTACAGCTGTACATCTAAACATGAATTCAAGCTTCACAAAAGCTTCTGAAATAGCTAACGTATAACCATTTTGAGAGCACTCCATAAACCTCTGAAGTAGTCTGTTTATTTTTATTCTCTTTCCATATACCCATCAGCCACAATTCACTTAGATCCACACCTAGCAACCGCATATCTGCTTTTAGAATGGAAGCAAAGAAAAATTTCCAAGTACTGGCAAAGATGAAGTGGACAACAGCCTTTAATAACAGTCTGAATGGGGATGTCAGGAAAGCAACCTGAGAAAATGCTGGACCTGAGAACAGTTAATGTGGACACAGAACTACGTACACCTGGCCAGGTGCAAAGCGGGAGGAAATGAAGGTTTAAGAAAGTAGCCACGCTTTCATAAAGAATCTGTTGCTTGTTGGTTTTTTTTAAATATTACTATTTTGGCGAATTTTTATTTCCTTGATATCTGAACTTAAAATCTACAACTGAAGGCTGCACATAGACCCAAAATTCAACTTCTTCTAAAAAACTGGTAACCACCACGTAACAGCTGGTAGGTCTCTAGGGATACAACAAAAATTAAAATACAGTGAACCACAATACGCAATAGATATAATGAAATAATGTATAAAGGTATTATTTTCTAAATATAATAAATATAGCATTCCTAGAGATACAAAAAACTTTCTGCATTTGCTTCCTAGGTAACAAAAAAAAAAATTACTTAAGGTTCCACTCTAAACACAATCCCACAGACTTTCCTACATTATTACACAGGGTAAATAAAGTTTTCAGAGTTATGTATTGCTGACTATACCCTCCCTTTATAAAACAAAAGTATTAATTTACAACTGGGATTTTCATTTAACCATGACTACCCTTGCCTACAGCACCTGTTAGATTTGAAGAAACTGGGGGTTTCCACTCTATTCTAAATTCCAGCTACAAGCTTCAACACTTTTGAGAAATACAGAAAATGTTACAGTAAAAGTTCAAATGTTAAGAGTGCCTATAGCTGCTGTATAACCTAAAATATTTTTAAATCTTGTGTAAATCTTTTTTTTACACCACAACTGAGGTAAGAATAAATACAAACACTTACCCACTTCTGTCTCTCCTCTTCCATTATTATTTTAGCTGCCTCTTCCGTTCTGATTTTAGCTGCTTGTTCTTGAGGATGGATTAGAACTGACTTTTCATCTGCAACTGTATTTTCCAACATTTTCATAGAGTCTAAAATATACATGTTACTGTAATTGCAGTCAGAGTGAACCTTGGATCTTCTTTACATCTTGCTTTACAGTCTCCCAATACCTCTAAACAAAGTGCATAAGCTGCTCTTGAAAAGATCTATATCCTACTACTCTGTCTCCATAAGCTCGAAAATATTGTTTTTATATTATATAAGTATTTAATAGCCCTTTTTTTGTGTGTCTTTCTTGAATACACAGTAATATCCCAGCTTCAATGGGACTGAAAATTACTTCTAATATTACTTGGGAGGCCAAGAGCAATATCATCCTGAAGAATCAAAAGCCACATTAACCTCTTGGAACAAAGTTGGTCTAAAACTGGCAATACTGGGCAAATGTTCTAACATTTGGCTATTGCACAAAAAGCAAGCCTCAATCCTGTACTGTTAACTTCAAATAGCAGCACATTTTCCCCAAGGCATGGTTTCACTCATGCTGCACTCTCCAGTCCCCAGGCATTATGCTGGCATAGCCATGTACATGATGGAACTAAATCACTTTATCGTGTTTAAAAAAACAAGCACCATATGAAAACAAATAACCCAAAAGCAAAAAACCCAAAACCACATGCCACAACTTGATCACTTGAAAACTTCAGAAATCCCATTCTACATACAAGGTCATCAATTCAGCATTAGCCCAACCAGAAGGGCACCAAGGACAGACGTGGGAAGTAACCCCAAGATGATTTGGCTATCAAACAAATTGCAGTGTCTAACTGCTATAAATTACAATTTTGCAAAAAGGTTTTTCGGAATGGTGCCTAAAAGCAGAAAAAAACTCCACTCATCAGCTTATGCTTGTCTTGGGCATTTATAGCTATGAATCTCCAAAGAAAGCAGCTTTTCCAGTTCAACAGGTACAGAACTTCAATGCTGAATCCTGCACTGACAATTCTATCCCTGGAGGCAAACATCCATTGAAGTACAGCAATATCAAGTGTGACAACAATTTAAGTGAGATTTAAAAGAGAAAGGTATTTTGGACATCTGTTCTCTTCAAGATCTTAACGGACAAGATGGACATAAGAGCAAAAAACCTCTCCTATTTGTGGTTTCAACAAATCCACAATGCCTTGTGGGCACAGACAGGAAACTGTACTTCCATTCAGTGTGACAAAATATTTAACACTGAAAGCTCATTAAACAGTTTTGTCACAGTCACTGTCACAATCCCCCCGTACAAGTCTTTTTGCTCCTACACAACAAACTTTGATGCAAGTATATACCTTTGGCTTCAGACACTGTATTTTTCTGCTGCTCCTTGTTAAGTTCCAAATCACATAATGGTCTCTTTTCACTAGCAATTGTGCCTGATTCAATAGTTTCAAATTCACTTTGACTCTCTTTCTCACTTTTTGATGTCCATTCCTCTTTTTGGCTTCTAATTTTGTTCAACAGTTTCTTTAAGGCAAGTTTTGATCGAGGTTGGCAAGTTTTTCCTTCTTCATGCCCTATAAAGAATAGATACTGTTAAGAGTTTTGGGTAATAAATACCTTTGTATCATAAAAAAACATTATTTTTTTTTATTGCTTACAGAGCTGGACAAATAGCTTAGGTGTATTTTTTAAATCTTAGCAAAATTTTCTCTTACCTGCAAGAGAAAAGCAGTAACTTGTCTCTGCAAGCTATGAAAGGAGAACTAAGCTGGATGCAGTGTTTTATAGCCAATCTGTAGCAGAAATATGCAGTACTATCCCCACACCTGCCCTCTGCTTTCTATCAACACAATGCACCACAGTCCAAACACCAGACTGTGCCACCCAAGGGATGCAGAAGTGCTTAGCCAAGCAGCAAAGCTCATGGAGACACTTCTGGCTCACATCACACGACCCTGTGGACAGGGTGGACATGCCACAGGCAAACAGGATACTCGTGCATCCATTCCAGCCTACTCACAATATGCAGCAGCTCAACCACAAATCTGAATATAAAAGACACACAATAAGCAGACTATAAAGCTTCAGCTTTGAAATATCTCAAAATCCTAAGTTCACACATCAGCATCAATCCATAATTTATACAAAGTACACAGGAGTAATTATGGCTACTAACAGTGTAGTTCTTACAACTGAAAGTTATTCTCAGCATACTAATGAACTGAAGCATATCAGAAAAAGAAGACACATTTTCATTTTTAAATTAATAATCATTAGGGTATTATCCTCTATGCTAAACATAAACCAAATTGTACAGAATTATTTTACACACATTAAGAAGTTTTACTACTTAAGGCATTTAACTTATTACTAAAACTTATTTGATGTACTAGACTAATATTTTCTAATATAAAATGAAAAAGTTTAATTTAAATATGCAGTTTAGAAGTTTTACTTTCTGCTTCATTAGGGACCTCCTCTTCTATCACATGTCCTGATTCTTGTTGAGCATCACAAGGAAGCTCTGGTTGAGTGTCACAAGCAGATTCATGCTCCAAGGAGATATCAAGATCATTATCTTGAGCTGTGTCAGAAGGGGCTGGCAAAGGTTGTGGCTCAAACTGCAGAATCAGGTCTTCTTTCATGTCTAATTAAAAGAGCACAATGAAATAAAATGACCATTTGAAATACAAATCAAACAACATTGCAAGACTACACTCACACACAAATCCCCATAGGTTATTTCACAACAAATTCAATCCAGCTTTTTTTTTTTCAGAGGCCATAATGAGTGCATTCAGGTGGGTACGACTATCAGCATGCAGTGGCTAGCAAATCACAAGCCAGACTAGCTAGCAAGAATGGTAAGAGGCTTAGGAGCTACGCACCAGGCAGCTGCAAGCCTGGGCTGGGTACTGCAGAGGCCAGGGGGCCTACAAGCTGTCTAGGAGAGGGATCAGGAGATTCAAGCATTCAAACCAGCTGCAGAGGAGAGGAAGGGATCCTAAGAAACCTGCCAGCACATGTGTGTGCATCTCTAAGACTACAAGAGGATCCAGGGTCAGCTACTGGGTAGACAGTATATAAGGTCAGTTCCCACAGGAATCCATAGGATGTGCATGTCTGACCATACGCACACATGTCCAGCTGGGTCTGTGCAGTAACAACTGGAGTGGAGCAGCAGATCTTGGGGGTTCACATGCCCAGCAGCAAGAACTGGGAAGACTAAGGGTCAAGAGCCAGCTACCAGGTAAGTGCAAGTGTCTAAAGTGAGCCACAGCACATATTTGAGCACATGTGCATTTGAGTACATACTTGAGTATGAGAGGTAACTCTAAGGCTCCAGGCTCCAGCATCACTGGACACGAGACTGGATGTCTAAGACCTGAGGAGGATCTGTAGTGTAGCAGATAGAGACCTGGGATACAGAAGACAACTCCTGGATAGACTGAGTGTCTCTAAGATCAACTACTGGAGGGATCCATACCACATAACAGATATACATCCCACAAAACGTCTTTATGTTGGTCAGCCAGAGCAGTAAACAGAAAGAGGCCATTTGTACTGTTTGTACTTAATGTGAGTGTTGTATTTTTCCTGCTGGCCTGGATGTGCCCTGCAAGGCTGTCTGTGTGCATGCCAACTATGAATACACACACACAGCCTCGCTACCAGCTGCACCTGGGAAGAGGCAGCTGCAGCAGCCTCTCCTTTACTGGGTACCAGATTCAGCAACCTCCAACAAAGAACTTACTCCTGTCTTCACTGCACATTTCTTCAAATGCAGACTCCAGTTCTCTCTGCCATTCTTCTTTTATTTCCATGCGTTTGTATGGTGGCACTGAAAGCTGAGGTGGCATCTGGGCAACAACCTGTCTCCTGCGCATCCGATCCTGAGCGTGCATTTGCTCCAGTTCTTCCAGGAGTCTTTCCCTGTCCTTCAAGAATGAAGAAGTGATAACACAAACCTTCAGTATTCACATTCAGACAGCCACGCACCAAGACTGATACAAAATGCTTCCATTTGGTTATCATGATGTTTGGTTAATGTTCAGAGTTAATCTTTTTCTAGGGAGAAAGTGTTCCCACAGGAGAAGGCCGTATCAGCCCTTTAGACAAAGAAGTCATCAATACTACCTAGGAGATGTGATGCTAAATAAAGGATCAGACTCCACACCTGCAGGCCAACTTTCCTCAAGAGAATTAAACTTCCTGTTTTATAAGGTAAATGAGTATTTCTTTTGTCAAGTGACTTTTGCTAGTGTGTAATTCAGCAGTTGCTTCTTTTTAAGATGCAAACTAAATACTCTTTGGCACACTGAGTATTTGTGAGAGCAATTTAAAAAAGAAAAAAAAGTTTGTTGGGTTTTTTTCTTTTTTCTGTTAATTTAAGGAGCACTAGTAATATTTCCAGAAATCCCCATTTCTTTTTCTAGCAAACAAAACTACATGTGAAGCTATCAGACCACAAAAATTTTTGGATTGCGGATCTCAGTACAAAGACTTTTCTCAGTAGTTTAATTTTTGTTTCTTAAAGAAAACTATTTCAACATTGCCAGACTTGCACACTAACAGAATATCAGTCTTTGGGTCAAAACTTAGAAAAGTTTTCAAAAATAAAAAAAACTTTATTACCTCCTTAGCAATAATATTTTCCCCTGAAGTATAGAACCACCAATTCCAACTAAAGCTAATGTGGAAAAGCAGAACTCATTACCTATTAAAAAAGTTTTGCTTGACTACTACCTATTGGTTAATAGCTGGCCAAACATTCAGATAACAAAAGTTAAGAGGATATTCACTCCTTCTAGATGCCAAAACAAGCAAACAGATTTTGACTTTTTTTTCCAAAGACATTCTGCAAACTTTATTTAGTCCACCAATCTCCCTCCTGTAAGTGTAATTCCTTTATTAATCACCTACCTACAACCTACATAACAGTGGTGGTTCTGACATTAAAAACAGACATAACTGCTTTGCCTACCTTGGCCAATTGGATCTTCTTCAAGGCATGACTTCCTCTAATATGTGCCTTTTCAAGCTGCTTTCTTCTTTCCCTCTCTGCCTCCCTGTGTAGTTCCTCCAAACGTCTTCCTTCTTCTTCAGCAGCTAAATGAGCATCTGGCTGGCAATCAATCAGTAGTTTAGTCCACAAAGTTCTTTGACAGTATAAAGTATATGTAACAATAAATAAATTAATAATTCTGCAGCAAAAGCACTTAAAAAAAGACATACAATGCCATATGAACATCCTTGAATGTCTATTTTGCAAGCAAGACCAAAATAATTTTTTACCTTTGGAAAAAAAATTAATTGTTACGTATTTTGTAAGTTTAGGTGACAAAGTGTTCCAATTTCGAACTGTATCAGAGACAATAATTTATATTATTTATTTGTTATCACAGAGTGGTTATTTTTTCTGCAATACATGGTAAAATTAATGATATGGTCAACATTACAGACTGAGTAGTTCTATGCTCGTAGTTTTGCTTTAAACAAGGGGGAAAATATCTCTGATGTATCTTTCATCTCATTTGGGAAACCAGAAACAATCTGCAACTTTCTTGAAAGAAAAATCTTCATCTAACATAAAAATATACTTAGGAAAAAAAAAATCATTCCAAATAAGCAAGGCAAATACAAGGCAAGTCTGGGAGTACATTGCTGAAAAGAAGGGAAGAGAGAAAAACGGGGCAACAGCAGCTATCAATTCAGCAGGAGCCACAAGTCTTCCAGTTTGGGTGTTTGAACATTATACCAGTCTTGTGATCTCACCTTCCAGTAAAATAGCCTGTTCACAAGGGACTGCCAGGTGTGATCCCCTAAGTGACAGAGCACGTAACAGGCTTTACAAGGCTTCCTATCTGAGACTCTCTTTAGTAAGTAGTGTAAGCTGCTTTATACAAGTTCGTATCTTTAAACAGCTTCTAGAAAATCCAACAGCTGATATCCAGACAATGTATGCAATGCAAAGGAACACCTATGTAAGACTGCAGCACAAACACTTGGAGTTAATCACCTGCTCTCCATCCACTTCTCTGTCCACCAAAGCTTCAGCAATATGGTAACGTGTAACAGAAAAGTTGCCAGCACCACAGGGCTTCATCCCAAGGATCTTTTTCACTTCAAAAGTCTAGGAAGAAAAGTAAAACTACAGCTGCATCACAGAACAGTATGTCCATCAAAGTAACTAAACAGAATTGATCTGTATAGCTGAATTATTATTTAAAGAAACCCACCCCACCAAATTCTGTCCTGAAAATAGTGTTTAAAACCTTATATACATGTAATAATTAATAAACCACATCAGCACAAGGCAGATCTAGAAGGCTTTAATAATGGAGAGCATCTAATTGTTTTAGGCAAACCCCTGCACAGAATTTTATGCTCATCAGTGTCATGTTTCAAAAGCACTAATTTAAAAGCACTTGAGTTTAATGCATTAATACAAATCCCACTTACAACAGCTGTCACATTCACCTCACAGCAGGGCAGCCACAGACCCACAAAATAATTATACCCAACAGCAAAGCAACACTCGTCAAGTACAGACTTGCTTTAGGAGACTTAGAGCCATTATGTCCAATTTATTTTCTGTAACTTCACTGAAAAGTGTCTGTTCACAGAATGCTAAGTTGCTGTGTTTTTTTAGAAGTTTTGAGTACACTAACACATTTCAACTCTTTGCTGGATATCTGAACAATAAGCCATCAGACCCTCCCTCTTCCTTGGCTTAGCCTCATGTTCTCAGTAGCAAAGCAGCCAGGTTAGGTTACTCAATATCCTGTAGGACCTGTCTTTGTACTTAACATCTCCTCCATTAATTTTCTCTCAGCTTCCTCTTCCCTCAACCTTCTCCTACAAAGGTGTTCTTATCCACATTAGCTAAACTGGAAAGACTCATAGCTTGAGTGCTCTAAAACTAACATGGCCATAAAGAAACACACACACACAAAGAGCAGCATTAAGTCTCAGGAATATCTTAAACTTATCTTTGCATAAAATGAGGCATACAAAATTTCAGGATTGACTATTACTATTTTATGAAGACTGTAGAAAGTAAAGTCTTTAAATGAATGTCAAAGAATCGTAGAATAATTTATATTGGAAAAAAACCTTCATCAAGTCCAGCCATTAACTCAGCACTGCCAAGTCCAAATGATGTTCCTGAGTGCCCCAACTCACATCCTTTACATATCTCCAGGAATGGTGACTCCACCACTTCCCCAAGCAGCCTGTTCCAGTGCTTGACAAGACAGTGAAGAACTTTTTCCTAATATCCAGTCTAAACTTTCCCTGGTGCAACTTGAGGATATTTCCTCTTGTCCTATAACTTGTTACCTGGATGAAAAGACCAACCCTTGCCTGGTTATAATCTCCTTTCAGGCACTTGTGGAGAGTGACAAGGCTTCCCCTGAGCCTCCTTTTCTCCAGGCTAAACACCCCCAGCTTCCTCAGCCGCTCCTCATCAGACTTGCGCTCCAGACCCTTCCCCAGCTCCACTGCCCTTCTCTGGACACACTCCATCCCCTCAATGTTTTTCTTGTCATAAGGGACCCAAAACCAGTAAAACTACTTTTAGCCTTACCAACAGAACTTCAGTAGCTTATTTTATGGTCCTTAAACAATATGCTGAATTTCGTAATCAATAAAAATCATAGTAATTGAAACAGATCAACACTTGCAGATACTGATTATAGCTATAAAAACAGACAAGTCCCAGTCATTAGCCAGGTTATCAGTGCTTACCCTGTACTGGGTTACTTTCAGAATGTACAATTAAACATCTCTTCTGAATTATTTAAAAAACTTAAAATTAACAAACCAATAACAAATAATTATTAATTACATATAATCAGTCAAATCTCCAGAATTTTATTCCAAAGCTATGAAGATGTGAGAATTATGTTGGAGGCTGCAATTTTTCAATTAGTGCCAAAAGCAATTTAGGTTGAAAAAACTACCATACTTCTATCATGGTTTTTTAACTCCTCCCTCCTCTTTTTTTTTTTCCTTCCTTCAAAAAGCAAATAATTCTATACTAAAATCTCACAAAACTGGAGCAGCAAAGTATCATGAAATGGGACAAAAAACCCAACAAGAAACTCATGACCCCAGCTCTACAAATGCTATGAATACTCAAGCAGAGTATAGTAATACTTTTTAGGTATTGTTTCCATTCCATAAAAATCTAACAGATCAGGTAAGAAAAAGTAAGCTTCCAAGAACTCTGCAACATTTTTCAATAAGACAGTGTTTACAGTTTAACTTCAATTAAGTAACTTTTAATTTGGTCTAACTAAATACGGCCTTGACTTCTAAAATCCATAATTCTGAGAACCAAAATGGGTTATGACATTAGAGTAAAAATACTTATTTTCTAACTGGGTAAAATCACAATAATAGGAGTATCTTTGGAGAATGTTTCTTATATTCTAAGTAATCATGCCATGAACAACAATGCCCCAGCTCCTTTATATGAAATTATAGTCAATTGTTATTGCAACAGAGCATCAGATTATGATTATAGTTGCATTTTATAAGCTTCTTATGCAAACATTCAAAAAATCAAGCAGACTTACTCAGATGACTCTGTAATTTGCTGTAATTCACAGGATTTAAAGTTAAACAATTTAAATTCAGTGCCTTTTGAGTAACACATTTGCAAGACAAAGCCCTAGATTTACCTTCCCCCAACTGACAGTCAATATCTTTTGTTTTCTCTCTCTTGAAGCAGAAACAGGAATAAAAATCTCTCAACCTTTCAATTACTTAACATTTTCCCCCATAAAGTGCATGGTACCCAATAACTCTTTGAAGAAAATAACTTTATTCTTAGCCCTGTGCCCTCCCAGCCATAGGTCTACAACAAGAGTATTAAAATCTACACAAATATGAAAAAAACTAGAAAAGCTTAGTCAGATAGTCTTTAAATAGAACAAATTGCTCTGTTTCCATACAGCACAGCATGTCAATCTCTTTTCCTCAACAAAAATTCAACATGTCTGCAAAATTACTGATTCACATTATCGCAACATGAACTTCATAACAGAAACAAAATTCACATACTGTAGAAAATCCAGATGTCTGGAAACTCCAGTAAATATGAGTTACAAATCACATTTGTTGAAAAGGAGAGTAAAGGACACTTGCTAATGGATGGAAAGGCATTAATTTTTGGAAAGGAACAATACTTAAATAGAGCACTGACCCAGACATATCATCCAACACAACTGTATATGCAATTCTGGTTTCACCAGAACCTGGAAACAAAGCCTTTTTGCTTGCCCTGGTGACAAAACACTAAAGAATGAGGAGAAAATTCTGTGTTTATAAAATGGAAAGGAAGATTCATTATTGATGTTGCTAGATAAAAGTATTAAATAAAAATATTACATATTAAGTACTGGGTCATTTTAGTTGTTATGGAGGTTAACTGCAGTGACTATCTGTGGGGAAGGGTTAAATAAAATGTGACATAAGACATTCTAAACTGCAAAGCAAAGCCACAGCATCTCATGCTTTCCCAGCAATGCCAAACTGAGCAACAGAAGCACCTGAAACCCAGGAAATAAAGAGTCAAAGTTTGGACTGATACAAACTTCACCTGCTCAACACCGGACACACCAGGAACACACTCTGTGGCACAACAGAGAGGGCAAGAGCAGCGTGAAAGGGTGTGTGAATTTACCTGAACTGTACCACACAGGACCTTATTCCAGATGTACTAAATTTCAATACAGCATATACTTCACCAGATATAACCCCAAACTTTACCACTCCCTTAAACCACTTGTTTTAATCTTCACTCATATCCACCTTACACAACATAAGAACCTTTGGGCAGGCAACGAAAAGATCTAGAGAGAAACTTGTACTAATGAAAGGCCACGGGTACTCCTTCTAATCATTCTTAAAACTGGGAGGGTCAAACCTTACTCATTTTTTTCCAGATACAATACCAAACCCTATTATCCTGCACTCTAACCTGTACATAACGTGCTGGGATAAGTTTTGAAAGCTTCACAGGCTCTGAGAGGGGCTAGGAGACCTCAATCCTTTCTTTTATTGTCAGTAGTATGAACATCCCTGAACCCAAAGGTCTAAAAGGGCACAACACCACATGAGGGGCAATTTAAACTCTGCATTCATGAAGTTCTGTTAGTTAACTCCAAAGTAAAAATGCAATAATATTCCTTCTGCAGTTCAGTTCTGCAATCGTATAGGAAATTCTAAATGTATACACCAACTCTGTGAAACCAAAGCAGCATGAACTGGGTACAAAGCCACACCTTAAAAGGTTGCAGCCTCCCCAACAGACTTGGGTGATGGTTTCCTATGAAAATTAAAGAGCTTCCCCTTTATTTAGTACCCCCTACAAGAAAAATAAATTGAAGGGAGAAAAAAAAACCCAACAAAGCTGCCCCACAGCTAAAAAGACAGAATTATTACAGAACTAAAAAAAAAATGCTGCTAACTGCATCAGTATGACAGCAGGCTGAGGAGGCATGTAATGTCCATGCTGAGAGAGATCATTGTAAAGTCTCATATCACTGGGGCTACTAAATGAAAATGATATGATGAAAGTTTAAAAAGACAGATTAACTACAAAAATAAGAGTCTGATTAGAAGAAATAAAATTCACATATAACAAGACATCAATAAAGTACCCAAGCTTATATCTAATTAATTCATTCTCTTGGTTTTTGCTGAACCACTCTCCTTAAATATGCAAATACCAACTCTGGATGTCCTGTTGTAAGGACTGAGACCAAAAAATATATATGGTACCCCTGAAATTGTGATCACTGTTGTATCACAGATACATACCTCAAAAGGACGTGGTGGAGGAGGTGGCAGGCTTGCAACTTTGGCTGCTCTTTGTCTTTCCACTTCCAGAGCACGTTTGCGTGCATCTGCTCGTCTTGGGGGACAAAACCAAAACAAACCACAAAAGAGAAGAGAAACGGAAAATTATTCAAGCAACAGTGACAGAAGAGTGCAAAATAAAAGGTAAACCTGAAATCAGATTCCTAAGTACCTGCACTGAATGGTCGGGCCATAAGCATGGGGAAGCATATTAAAAAGACAACAGAACTTGGGCTGGAAGGCAGCATTAAAAATTACTTTCTTCAAGTTATGCAAAAACGTTCATATATACAAAAGAAAAGCATCCCAAAAGCAACACAAAAATCTCTGCTTTTGACCTAAGTTTTCAGAAAGCACTGTGCACTTTAACACACTTTAATTGCTTGAGTGTAGATACAGTTAACTACTTAATTTACAAGTCTTAGCTCTACCCAAGCACAACTATGTCCAAGCGGACACAGACCATATTCCATACCAGCTCAAGTTTGGTCCAATCTGCTTAATAAAAAAAACCTAAGAAGGAAGACCATGACAAATGCACTGGGTCCTTTTTCCGGGTGGTTAGCTCTCCATCAGGAACTGGCCTGACAACATTTCATTTCATATGTCACTGAACTCCTGGAGAATCTATAAGGCCAGCTTGAATATCTGACACTCTTGTCTTGGTTTTAAAGACACAGTTTTTATCAAAAGCCACAAGCTTTGTCCACAAGCTCATTAATTCTCTAACCCATAAAATTTCAAGACTGAAAAAGCTCCAAGCAAGAAGCATCAACATTTTCACCTTTCTCCTTGTGACACTGGAAAGTTAATTCTTAATAAAACAAAATAAGTATTGCATACCTGGCTTGCTCACGAAGTAATTTTTCTTTTTGGTGCTTCTGCTCTATCAGAGCTTTTCTATGTCTCGTCTCTGCTCTTTGTTTCCTCTCCTCTGCTTGCTTTGCCAGAGCTTCTAAGTCAGGTTCCTTAACATTAAAATATTGCAATCACTTTTAACATAGAATTTTACTCACATTGCATACTATCAGTACGATATTTCTAATTACATACTGCTGGTAAGAAGCACAACCTCAAAACCACCTTTTACTGTATTAAGGTTAAAATACTCTAATAACTTTTCCTTCTCTGCCATTTTTATTTTCTTCTTCTCTGCCAAAAACAGCAGCAAACCTGCCACATCCCTCATCCAATTAACCAAATATTGATGTAGAAATCCTAGCTTCTTCTACATCAGTTTGATGAAAAAGATAATTAAACACAGTTATTTAAACACCCTGTAGCAAATGCAGACTAAACTACGTAGAAGAAGCGTGTTACTACCCTTCAGTCATCCACAGAGACATTTATTATTAGTTCTCTGTTCCTATAACACTGGTTCCATAGTTTTTTGCTAACTCACACATCCTAGCATTGGAAAGGACTTTATAAAGAAGAGACACGGATAAATGGAAAAGCATGCTATTTTACTTGGGTTTAAAGATCCTGACTAATTCAGGAAGCAGGCTACTTTGCAAAATCCATGTAAGAAATCTTCAGCTGATTTCTGTAAACCTGATTCAGAGACAAACCTACAGAAAAATTGTACCCAGCAATCTTAGTGGTCTCTCAAGCAGAGCCTACAAAAGTTACAGGATTTTAAAGAAAGTGAAACCAGTTTATAGGTGCAGAATTAAAAAGTGACACCCATTTGCAGTCGAGGCAAAGGCCTCTGAAGCCCTTACCAAGACTTTCCATGTCACTGGAGCACTGAAGGGGAAAAAAATGTTAGGTGTGTTTTCTTAACCATAGAAAAGATCCATGGTGGAGAAAAAATTACTGTATAACTGGCATAATTGAGATACTAAGTCATTATGTACAATTTAGTCAAGTACAAATGTACATGATCATAGAAGCTAACACGAAGAAGCTTTAAAGTCTGCCCAGCAAAAGCCTTCACAGAAAGGCCCATAGACTGTCTCGTGGGAAGATACCTGCAAAAAAGTACACAACCATTTCAAGAAAGTTTCCATGCTTATAATGTTGCCTATTTACATATCAGGACTTCAAAATCAGGAATGTCAAAGGAAAACCAAACAAACAGCAATTTTGGTATTTCTAAAACATCAAAATTGGCTCTGACGATATATGTTGGTATTGGCTGGAATAGAAATTATTTTCTTCACAGTGGCTGGTATGAGGCTGTACTTTGGATTTGTGCTGAACACAGGCCTGATAATACAGAAATGTTTTTTGTTATTGCTGAGTAGGGCTCACACAGAACCAAGGCCTTTTCTGCTCTTTGTGCTGCCACACAGGTGAGAGAGTGGGGGGTACACTGGAGGCTGGGAGGAGGCACAGCCAGGACAGGTGGTCCCAGCTGAGCAAAGAGATATTCCAGACCATATGGCATCATGCTCACTGCATAAAGTGGGGCGATGAAGGAGGAAAGGGGAGATGTTTGGAGTGATGGTGTTCGTCTTCTCCAAGCAACCATTACACATGATGGGCCCCCCCTGTCCTGGAGATGGCTGAACACCTGCCTGCCCATGGGAAGATGTGAATGAATTCCTCATTTTGCTTTGCTCTGTGTGTGGCTTTTGCTTTCCCCACTGAACTGTCTATATCTCAACCCATGAGTTTTCTGGCTTTTACCCTTCTGATTGTCTCCCTGATCCCACTGGTGAGGGAGTGAGCAAGCAGCTGCCTGGTGCTTGGCTGCTGGCTGGGGTGAAACCATGACACAATAATATCTGCATAAAGTGGGGAGATGAAGGAGGAAAGGGGAGATGTTTGGAGTGATGGTGTTCGTCTTCTCCAAGCAACCATTACACATGATGGGTCCCCGCTGTCCTGGAGATGGCTGAACACCTGCCTGCCCATGGGAAGATGTGAATGAATTCCTCATTTTGCTTTGCTCTGTGTGTGGCTTTTGCTTTCCCTATTGAACTGTCTATATCTCAACCCATGAGTTTTCTGGCTTTTACCCTTCTGATTGTCTCCCTGATCCCACTGGTGAGGGAGTGAGCAAGCAGCTGCCTGGTGCTTGGCTGCTGGCTGGGGTGAAACCATGACACAATAATATTAAGCTCGCTTACGTTTTCCTTGGCCTGTCGGTGACCCTCCCCAATCGCTCTTAAGCTTGACAGATACAGTTCTTCCAGGGCTTTCATCCTCTCATCCTGTGCCTTCTGCCATTCAGCTCTCAGTGCCTCCTCTAACTGATGCAGTTGTTCTTCTCTCCTCTGCTTTACCTTCTGCCTTATCTGGTAGGAGATATACTTCTGCTGCTCTCTGACCTGTAGAAATAGTATTTATGTTTATCAGCAATTCAAGAAAAGCATAACACTTTTTGCAGTAAGACTTTCCACAACAGTTTACCCTCCCTCCATCTCACCTACTACTCCACTCACAATCTGTCCAGAAAACACTTTCAAGTTCCTGTTACCTTTTTCCAAAATTAATAACTAAAATAATAAATCTAATCTTGATTAAACATTTCAGCTAAAGTCCAAAAAATTACATACAAGTGACAAACAGTAAACACTGCTTGGAATATCCTTCCCTCCAAAAATACAACACAATAATCTATGACAAGCTCCTATTACCATTCGATATTTTTAAAAAATCAACAACTATACCGAAAACTTAGTAAACACAGTTTATTATTTTCCACTTTGTATTTTAGACTTTTTTTTTTTTTTTTTTTTTTTTACAGAAAAGGTTGTCAAGCACTGGAAGAAACTGCCCAGGGAAGTGGTTGAGTCACCAGCTTTTGAAAAGTTCAAAAGACACGTAGATGTGGCACTTCAGGACATGATTTAGTGGTGGACTTGGCAGTGCTGGATTAATAGCTGCACATGATGATCTCAAGGGTCTTTTCCAACATAAAAAATTCCACCATTCTACAATACTATTACCCTGAAATTTAGCTTACAGGAAATAATCTTTTCAGTTACTTTTCCTAAATTATTTGTTACATCATCAAATGAAATGCAACACATGGAAAAATACAGGCATACCTGTTGTAACCTCAGTTTTCTTCTTCTTTCGTATTCTTCTTTCAGAAACATTGCTTCTTCATTAGGACTAAGCCTCAAGGTCCCAGCTGTTGCAAGTTTCCTCTTCATCTTTGGATATGCTGAATAATAACTTCTATGAGAACAATGCAAAGAAAAAGAGAAATTGTGCATAAATGACACTGGCAAAACAGCTACAAAAACAGGATACTGTCATGATGTTGTAACTCTATCATGGCATCTGCATGTGAGATCTACAACTGTTCCCGTCTGTCCCAGCTGAAGGCTGGACTTGACACCTCAGAAGTCTTTTCCAACCTTAACGACTCTAATCAACAGCATTGGCTTTGTCTTTGTCACAGTCACAAAAGATAACGCTTTTGAACTTCTTTGAGCTATGCACCAAACACTGCAACAGGATGACATTCACAGTCTACTCTGTGGACGAGCCACCATCATTTGCAAAGTGCTCCTGGGAAGATTTAAAAACAAACCCACCAACTACTGAAAAGCACACCACACAAGTAAAGCAGGCTGGCCACTCAGATGATTTGTACTGAAATACTCTCTTAACTGTTGGAGAGAAGACTTAAGATCCAACAGCAATTTTGTTGATGTTTTTGGCTGCACTCCAAGGTTTTCTGCCCTACAGACTCTGTAACTCTAGCAACAGTCTGCGTACCAAGTGTTTCACTGGAAAGCTGAAACTGCTCACTAGCGATTTTTTATTCAAGATTTCCTAAGAAGACAAACTTCAAATTATATTTCCCTCAAGATCTTACTGTGAAAGTCTAAAATTCCCCTGCCCCCAAATCAAGTAAGACTTTTACTGGATCTTGAAATATTTATAACCCTGAAAATATTGGCACAAAACAAGCAAAGACTTGCAAAAGCCACTGCCAATTCTAAAAAATCTCGTGAGCAATTCATATAGTACTAAGAGTTCAACCAACACGACACACCAGGAAACAACTCTTTTCAGCATCATATATACTGATCTTGGTACAATTAGAGACACAGTATCACATATAAAATAACACTGTAAAGAAATCAGGTGAGGTGTAAAGCCAAAGATCCGTGAGACACTTTCGGTAAAGCGTTATTAAAGCAATGAATCCCAAGCTCTTTACAGCATAAAGAGGGTCAGTAGCATCCCGGATCCTGCCAGCCCTCCCTTAGCCACCCGATGAGCTACAGAAGTTTACCACGGCACAAAACTAAGTAGCAAATTGCTACATTCTCCCTCTCACACGCACGCACATACACGCACTCCTAAAGAGGGGAAAATGTAGACGATGACCAATGCAAAGCCTGGATCCAAAGGATAAGAGCGGAGCTAGAGATTGCGAAGGCCGCGCTTGCCCGGGCTCAGCCGCAGCACAAGGCGCGTGCTGCGGGCCGGAGAGGGCCGCGGCTCTGCCGGGCCGCTCCCGCCACTCACCGGGAGACCCCGCCGGGGCCGCACCTGCGTCCGCCCGAGCTGAGGAGGGACAGCGCGGAGGGAAGAGAAACTAAAACAGGGAAAGCGGATAAGGGAGGGAGCGGGGAAAGGGAAGGGGAGAAGAGAGCAGAGCCGCCCCTCACGCACCCGCCGCCACCGCCTGGGCCCTCCCGGTCGCTGAGGCGCCAACGGCCGCCGCCCCCGCCACGTGACCCCGCGCCCCCAACGAGCCGCCAATGGCGCATGCGCTACCGCGCTCCCGGCTGTCCGAGCCCCGCCCCCGTCCCGCTGTAGCCAATTGGGACGCGGGACGGCGGCGGGGGGGGCGCGCGCGCCCAATATAAAAGCGGCGCTGTGGGCGAAGAAGGCATTTGTCCCCCAGGGCCCCGTGGGGGTTCCTGTGTGCCGGTCAGCCCCTTCCCCATGGCCCATCTGACTGCCGGCAGTGCCTTGCTCGCCTAACGCGGCAATCTCGGCCCGCACATGGAGAAATACCGGCAGGGAAGGGGTTCGTCACCACGGCTCCCTCACAACACCGCCCCAGGAGCCCGCAGTCGGAGTTCCCAAGTGCTCGTGTTGGAGGAGCACTCACTGGCCGAACTTGAAATGCTGATGTTATAAATGAGAAGCTTGACTAGGCCAATATTCAAGCAGAAATCAATTTGTTAATTAATATGGTAAAGTATGAGCAATACAGCGCTGGGTACAGTGGGGGAAATTTTCCCTCCAACTGCACACCGACAGTTGGGGCTTAGAGGTATTTATAGGGGTACTCATAAGCTTTCTCAGCAGTTTCTATTCCCAATTTTTACATCACAAATACACTATTGTGATTTAGTTTTTGTCAGGATGTATCCCAGAAAGGAGTATCCCCAGATAGTGGGGGTCCGGCTTCTGAAAGAAGAAAGAAGTCTCCCAGCTGGTGAGGTCCAGATTCCAGATGTGGGTCCAGCTTTTAATTGCAAGGACTATAAATCTCATAACAGTGATGTCCAGCTTCCCCTTGGTCAAAACTATCAATCCTTGAGTTAATGTTCATCTTCCTTTCTCAAGCTGCTTTTCAGTGTTTTGTTAAGGCATCGAGATAAGCATGTTTCCTCTTTATGTATTCTAAAGCTATAGTTTCAAAGATCCTCACTACAAGCAATATTCTAAAATTATACTTCAAAAGGTTATTATTGCAAAACTCTTTAAGGCTTAGCCACAAGGAGAAAGTTCCCATCAAACAGCAACATCCTTAAAGCTTTAATTCAAATGCTCCTAAATCAACTTAAGACTTATAAAGGTTGATTGTGAACAAAGGAAAGGCCTTCTTCCATGCTTTACTCCCTCAGTTATTTATTAGAATTCATCTTTATAACTGTCCCATGGTCGGTTTCCACGCATATCACAATCACTAATACACACGTTGCCTGTATGTACTGACATGAAACACTGCTTTGTATTCCATACTGAGAGAGCAGAATAAAACTGAATCCTGCTAGTTCTGCCTCACTAGTGTTACTTCTATGCAGCTTCCCTGTTCAGCGCTCTTTTTGGTTGCACTGTGTCAGTAGAAGGAGTATCATAGAATCATAAAATGGTTTGGCTTGAAGGGGGACCTCAAAGATCATTTATTTCTAGCCCCATTCAGGCTGTGGCAGTGCCTCTGTACGTGTGGTGCTGCTCTGCCTATCTTCTAATCCTGCACATGGCTTCTACAATGGGCACATCTGTGTTGCTGCCTCAACCTTGCAGCTACACCTTTCCTTTATAAACCTAATTTTTAAATAATGTCTGCTCACTGTAAATCTGATGCAATGCTTGCTTCTTTGCTGGCAGCATGTAGTGACAGAACAAGGGGGGTAATGGATCTAAACAAAAAAGAAAATAGGTTCAGATTAAACATTAGGAGGAAGTTCTTTACTGTAGGGTGGTGAGGCACTGGCACAGGTTGCCCAGAGAAGCTGTGGCTGCCCCATCCCTGGAAGTTGGATCCCCCAAGACCAGGTTGGGTGGGGTTTTGAGGAACCTGGTCTAGTGGAAGGTGTCCCTGCCCATTGCAGAGAGGTTGCAACCAGACAATCTTTAAGGTCCCATCCAATCCAAACCATTCTATGATTCTTCCTCATGCTTCAGCTTTCTTTCTAAAAGGAACGATTTATCATGTGTGTAAGATTTGCAGCAGCTGGGATTTGAAAGTGGAGACATCAGACAACCTTGATTTATGGGGAATGTAAATTGTATTTGTATTGAGGGAAACAATTCTGCTACACATACAGATGAGGCAAGAGAGGCTGTGTTAGTCTTGTTTCTTTGCATGGAGCACATTCCGAGGGTCTGAGCTGCTGCTACAAAAATGAAAGAAATGTTTGTGACTTAGATCAGGCACAAAGAGGATAATCAATTGTCTTGTGATGAAACTTGAGTGCAAAATATAGCTACTTTTTTGGCAATTTCTTATAGAAAAGGGAAAAAAGGAATTTTACTAGGAACTAACTGTCATAGTAACCCATCATATTGTCCCCTACAGGACTGAAACCAGGAGGGCTGAGATTACTCAGTAAAACTTAGCGGTTTGGTGCATGCAGCTGCATGGCTGCACATGAAATAGACTAAAAAAAATACAGAATTGCAAGAGAAAAGATGTCAGCATAAGGAGAAGAGATAGCATAGCAGTTTAATGTGCTTTCTTTCTTCCCTGCCTTCTGCATTTCACTGCTAAACTACCTTCTACAGACTTTTGCTTTCTGACAAGTGCCTGCAACTTGCTGCAAACTACTGACTCGAATAGCTGGTACCAAGTTAATACCTGATTGTACATTAGACACACAGTTGTTTCACAGTATTCATATTGAATAAATTAGACTTGAGAAGTGCGCTTCCAAATGTGTTTTCTGGTCTCCTTATCGGATTTTTTTGTCCTTCAGCATTTTCATTATGGCTGTGCTCTCCTCAATAACATCACTTGTAAATAGCTTTATCCTGCAGGTCAACAGGTGAAAAAAAAGTCAAGATAGTCTATTAAGAGAGTAATTGAGATTATGGATTTTAATCCTCTACTTATAAAATGTGAAAGAGGTCAAATATATGCTCCTCAATTATACTGTTGAATAAAAGGGATATTATGAAACCAGTATGTGCTGGGTAAGAATTTTGTTTCAAGGGTGCTTTCTGTCATTGTCTTGCAGAATTATTTCTGCTACTGCTTAATTTACATGCTTATACTGAAAACCAGGAATTTTAATAGTGTAATGTTTTCTACTTTTTACTACACACACTTGAATTACAGTATTACAGGTCTGCATTAATCCTTTCCCCATGTGAAGTAGATGGTGTTACTTTTATAAAAGGTGAATAGTGATGCAGCAGTAGTGGTTCATTTAGTCAGGGATACATAAAACTGGAGGTACTGAGCTTCAATTATTGGTCACATTCCTCTTGAGGAAAAGAAATTACACTCGCAGGAATTATCTACGAAGTCCCAAGATGGCCACTGGAAAATCTGAATTTCTTTTCAGAAACAGAATGCTTTTCATATGTAAAAAATGTCTCAGAGTGAATTTATGTGAAAACACAGATTTGAAAGAAATCGTATTAGTATAATGCATTTGAGGTTGAAGAGGGGCTGTATGACTGTGAAAGCCACTGATGAGTTGGCCTGCAGTACACAGTCAGGAGCTCAAATCACACAACAGGCCTTGTGCTGCTCCAGAAAATGTCTTTGAGAGCAGACTGTTTGTACTTCCCTATCACAGAGGAGGTTTATTCCATCAGTAGATGGACCATTGCAAGAGATTTTGGCACAGGCCTTGGTGTGCTCTGTGGGACCCTTTGGTCTGAATATGAGATCCATGAGGCTGGACTTGACCTTGTGTGGCCTGAGAGAAAATATCCCTGTTTCACGGGCAGGTTGAGCAGACCAGCATAAGCAACCTCTGTCTTTTACTACCACACAGGAACGCTTGCTCCTTTCTTCATCAGAAATTCTTCCCTGTCCACTCATGTCTCCCATTTGCACAAGGGAAAGATGACTTTGTAGGCTTTTCTGCATCTTTAGCAGGGAAGCCCTGGTTTTAAAGGTTTTCTGCAAGCTAGTAATGGAACAGTACAAACACCTGACAGCTCACCCTTGCACAGGACTTGGCACCCTGCATGAATTAAGTATTCTCCTTGAAAAACCCTGAAGGAAGAGCTTTAAAAAACGTGTCATATTCAGACATGAAATCTCCCTGCCCTGAGTCCTCTAACACATCATTATACATTACTGCAGTTTTCTGCTTCTAGTCTCCTTCTTGCTGATAACTGAAGTATCAGAATGAAATGAGAATTTATCTCAGTCTGAACTGGCCTTTTTCCACATTCAGTATTCCTCAATGTCACATCCCACACTGTCATATAATCTTAAAAGTTCCCCTATGGTTCATTTTGGTTTGATGTGTGATTACTTCTCCCATGCTGTTCTCTTTTAGCACCTGGCACCTGATGTCTAATTATCGTGAACGCCAGGAGCTGACAGGATATGGTTTTACAAATGTTTGTAATCCTCCAGTTCATACATTTTCAAAACTGCAAAGTGCTTTTGTTAAATAGTTTGCAATAAGTACATTCATGTGTAAGCTTTGCAAAAAGACATGGCGTTTCCTAAGAAGGAAGAAGGGCTAATCTTTATTTTTGAGGCTGACTAATCTACCATGGTCAGCCTGTGCAAGCACAGCCTATAATAGTTTCTGTCTGAGACTGATTTGGAGATAAATTTTCTTGACAGATGTGGAAGAATAGCTTTTGTTATTATACTCCGTGTCATGTAATAGAAAGCTGCAAAGCTACGCTTTTCAGTACCAAAGCAACTGTATCCAGAGCTGTGCCTGTATAAATTCTCAAGGTGCAGATTCTGTCCAAAAAAAAAGATGCTACAGTTTAAAAAAAGAAAAGAAAAAAAGAAGTAAAATATGAGGAATTAAAGGCTATGTAGCTGGCAAAATGATAATTATGTGTAATTAAATACATTCTAAATTTATTGTTCTGGAAGGAAATGTCTGTAAATTCAGATGTGGTTTCGGACATATATGATGTTTTTGTCTTACAGACTAAAAAAAAAAAGGCTGGCTGTCCTATGACATTGATCTAGAAGTTCTTATTAGGAAACCAGGCTCATTCTGTGTCACAAATGCTCCTGGGATTTCACCCAGCATCCTTAGCTCAGCTTAATGATTTGGGTCACTGGAAAACAACCAGCCTTGGGGTGGTAAGAGCAGCAACAAGTGACTAAGAACTTATCATTCATGCATGAACCACTGTGCTGCCTGAGGTCATTTTAAAATGGGCTCTCAAAAAAATGAACTCTCCCAGATCATGAAGCCAACAGAACTGAGCTGGACTCAGGTTTTTACAGACAAAAAGGAGCCTTGTGTACCTGTTGTATATCCTCAGAACCAGTCTGCCTAATTACTCAGTGATGCCAGCATGCTTAGACTTCTACAATGAAAACTTGGTGTGTGCACATTCTTTTGCTAAATTCTTGTAACCTGCATTCAGCCTTCTAAAATATACAGCAACCATACACAGAATTTTCTCTAGTTCTTAAAATATACATAGTAACTATGTGCACTAATAGGCCAATTATGCTCAGTCCAGTGAGTTTACAGCTGGTCTTTGCCAGCTTTTCTCAACTACTGTGCCATATCTTGTTTGGCTAACCTTCTTGAGCTGCTTCTTCTAATATCCACTTCTATTCAATTTCAGAAAATATATTGAACATTCCTTTCTTTATTGCAGGTAGTTTAAAGCAGAATCCTGGATTTTCTGACATTTTCTTTAAATAACAGATTCTACTCCAGCAAGACCTCTTAAAAGGCTTAAAGTTTTGCATTGTAGGGAAAGCCCTCCTTATGTGATGAAAAATGCCTTTTTAGTTTAGTCCTACATTATTAGTAAGCATTGTATTTTCAGCATGTAGTAAAGGTGAAAGGAGAAAACTAGGGGTTTTTTTCTAATTTCAAAATGATTACTTTTTCTCCAACGTAATTTGACTTATTCTGTATTGCTTGCCCCCTCCATTTGATGGATTATGTCTATTACATTTTATACAGGAGGCATGGGAGTTTTCACAAGCTTCAGTTTCTCTCAGATGGGTGTTCAAATGCTGTGCCATAAACAAAAAATTAATGCAAAGACATCCTGAAGAATAGCTTAAGGCTTTAAGTCTACAAGTGTCCAAAGAAGAGGTTTCATTAAGATTCTGGATAAAATCATAAAAAATGAAATTGCCAGGACCTGCCAATATATTGACCAATTCAAGCACAGAACCCCAGAATCCTTTTTGGTGTCTTAGTAGTCATTTATACATAAAGCAATTAAAAATGTGTGTTAGACACTCCCTTTCCTTAATGCTGGCTTCTGCTATCTCTCTGACAATTCACCTGTACAGTGGGTGGCATAAAGGATATGATACAGGTTGCAGGTCTCCTCTTGGGAAAGTACATGTCATTGTTCCTGGACAGCTGTTATAACATCTTAATATTGTTTATGAAATACCAGCAAAAGTGTTCACAGTGCGAAAGAGTGGATCCTGGTTTGATCAAGACCTTCATGCTGTAAATCAAAGAGACTATATGATCAGACAGACTTGTGATATAGCAGATTACACTTCTAGTGCAGATTAACTTTGATGTTTTCTTTAGTAGAAAGAAACTGATTATATAGATGAAGTCATTAAAAGGCTTTATGGATGAAATATGTTTCAAAGAGAACCTTAGAAAAGGAATGGGTGGTGAAGAAAAATTTACAAGAAGTGAGAATGAATTTGCACCAAGAGAAGAAATTTGGAAAAGCTGAAAAGGGAACAAATGAGTTCAGGAGAAAGCAGTGAACATGGAGAAGTGTTATACTGGTTCTTACTGCTCCCATTTTACTCTTTAACAGAAACCAATCTCTCTAAAGACATGGAGACATTTTCTGTCATAATTTTGCTAAATACTGTAGAAACCAAGGAAGGGTGAAAGAACAAAGGGTCTTTAGCAATTGCAAAGAATTAAACTTAGAGTCAAGTCTGAGGAAAACAAACGTGCAAGGAAGCTACCGATGATTTAGATGCTAGTTTGGTAAACTGGAGCCTTGGCTTCTGCTTTCTACAAGATGAGAGAGTTCTGTGCCTGTAATGCTGGCTTAGGCATTTTGGGATAAATCGTATAAATGGAACTAAGTCCCAGAATCTTGATCCTGAAAAGCCTTGCTAAGCTACTAAAGTCTAGAATCTGTTAACATTTTTCAATGCTAAAGATCCATGAGCTTCTAGATTTGCTGATCTTTATATGCCCAAGCTCTTCTGATGTTGGCAGGACTGAAAGGCTCAGAATCTAAACTAGAACAAGATTCAGGAATTGTGTCTTTTTATATATATATAGATATATACATCACCATCTAGTGTACTCAAGAAGGCTTTTTTGGTTCTTCATGTGGATTCCAATATTTAGTAGATGTTTGAGGCTAAAGATACATATTCCGAAAATCATATCCTTACAGATCTGAGGGGTGGAATTAAAGATATATTCCTGTTCTCAGTATTTCCTATAAGGCAGCTAGACAGCTGCACCTTTGATTTTACAAGGCTCCCTAATGGTGTGCTCACATCTTTAGATCATACCTTGAGGTTCCAGCAAAGCCCAGGTGATGTACCCACCAGTATGAGACTACACCAGAACTAAAATTGGAGGCATCTATTGAATCTAACCCCTTGTTTCAGATATTAAAGTAATACTGAAGTCAGTAGAGGGGACAGCAGCAGTAGCAGAGACAGACATGGGCAGCAGTATCATTTGCCCCAGTATTGTCCTTGGTAGAGCAAAACCACTTTTTTCCCCATTGGTCCAATAAAATCGCCTCAATCTGCTCCTTTGGGCGATCAATGCTCATCTGAAATTTTATCACTGTCCTTTTTAGAGGATAATTTAATTGTTTTACATTTATAGAGGCAAGGTAATAACCTTAGATTTACATAGAGCTAATTTCTTTCTTTGTGAGTGGGTTCTACAGGATGTGAGCAATTAAGTTTCTGTGGGAGGATACAGGAAACATGATTTATGGATCAAAGAGAGACCATCTAAGGGAAATGGGTATAATACCAAGGGAGATAATGCTCTATTTCATAATACTTATGCAAATATGCCAAATGTTGAAGAATTCAATTAATATTTGACAAATGGATTCTATGTGATGGAGAGTAAACACATACTGGGGAAACAATAAAGCTTTATTGCACATTATCTGTTAACTTCCTTTCAGATAGGCTGGATTGCTTGGTCAGGCATCTCATTCCAGTGCAGGTGGCAGAGAACAGCCAGGCACAAATCAGTGAAAGACACTGAGATTGTTTGGATGAGAAAGACTGACCAAGGTTGAATTCTTTGCACACATGGCCAATCAGCACTTGTCAATGTGCTTAGATCTGCTGCTCAGTTCTCTGCCAAAAGTTAAATTTTATTCCATGGAAATGAGCATTGGTTTAATAATGAAGGAGACAGAATTAGACAATGTTTATGTTCTTGATTTTATTTCTAGAAAAGCAACACTAGCAGAAAAAACAATTATCAAGTTAAAAACAGAATGCCTGAGCTACTGGGACTCAAAAAAGCTGAGCTGCAGTGACCAGTATAAAATTAGGTTAATACTAATGCTATATAAAGGCAATAAATCCTTCAGATACTGCAGTATTGGGAGACACACAAATATGCAGATTTACTGAAAACATAAGTTTCTTGTTTGCTTGCGAGCTACCACTCCATGTGATCTTTTAATCTCTACTCTAAAATACTAAAGATTTAATATTGTTCTGAGAAATCCTGATCCATAGAGGGAAGACATTCAACGAGTATATTGAAGCATACTGTCCATTTCAGACCATACAGACTGGGAACTGGGCTAACAAAATGTGGAGGTAAAGTTTTAAGTATGAAACTCAAGTTTGTCCTTTGGTTGCAATTGCTCCATAGCTGGTATAATGCTTTGCAGCCAGGAGCAATTCTAGGGACATCCTTTCAGTGCCTAGAGACAAGAAGTTCGGAAGAACACAAGAAATTCATCTTCAAAATCCCAAGTTCCACAGAAAACCTGCTCTTGGAGATGGCATGCCCCTATTTGACTTGGAAGCTCTCTCAACACTTGAAATGAGACTTCTGTGTATTGTTCTTTTCTGTGAAAGTAGGTTCCTGCTTGGTGAAAACAGAAGGTCCACCATGATGCAACCAGAAATGACTATGTAAGCTATAAACTTAAATATACATCACATAAGGACTGTATTTTTTTCATTATAAAGCGTGACAGTCAAGTTACCCTTTACAGAAGTGATGCTGCTTTTTCTTCTTCAGTCCTGTTGCTTAGTGGTCAAAGCAGTTACCCAGAGCAGTGGAGATTTGGGGTTAATCCTTAACCTGAAAATACCCTATGTCAGGCTAGAAAAGTCTCTTAGGGGCACATCCTGTGCCAAAGGGGCTGCTGCACATCCAGGAATGAGACTGGAAAGAAATCAGACAGGGCAGTGCCAGAGAGAAAGGTGAGGGGACCTGGAAATCAGGCCAAGATTGAATTCTCTAGTGTGCTCTGAATGATCATTGCATTTTACATCAGGCAGTCATGAGATGAACTTTCAAAGCGAACGAATGAGTCGAGACTCCAGGTTAGGTTTGTCCTTCAGCCGTTCCATTCACCTGGAAAGAATAAATGCTCAGCTAGGGCCACTGCAGTGGGAGGAAGGCTTTGTGCAGTGTGTCCTGAGCAGAAAGAAGCTCTGAGGTGCAGGAACAGAGGACTGCTCAGGCACCTGTAATCCTGAGGATCTCATATGGCCAGCCACTAAGCCCTTGTGTAGCATGGGCTACCCTGCACGGTGTCTAATTATTTTCTCCGGGAATATGGAGCTGACATGCATCATTTAGTTATTTGGGTTCCCCTGCTGAGCCCAGACTTTGTGATGCATAAATAGGCACTCTGGATCTCATCCTCACATTATTTAGTTGTTCATTTTCGCTTTGCTTTTGACTGTAGGGGAGGATATTAGCCCTATTTTCTACTTGCAAGGCATGCGTTCATTCATTTTGATTCACTACGGTCAAGCTGCAAAATCTTAAAAATACCTTAATCTCTTCTACTAAGCCATCTGTTTAAATCAGAGATAATAAATTTTAATAAAAATCTACATTTTCCCAAGTTTATGATTTCTTTTAACATGCAATTTTGCTGTGATCTTTGAGTTATTGCCTCTAATAGATTACTTCCCTGTTGTCAGGGCTGATTCTATCTCGAAGTGTATTAATTTTAGTTAAATGTATCTTGGCAGACATCCACCACTGGAATCAGTGCTGAACACCACAGAGTATTCTTTTAATTGGATATAAAACTCAGAGATTTTTTTTTTATATGACTCTTTGCTATACAGTGTGTACAATTTGATTTAATGAGCTCATTTTAAGGACAAATTGGCCAAACCAGTGCTATTGCTAATTTATAGAGGCTACTGAAAAAGTTACTTGATTATTTTCTTTTCTAAATTAAAACTTTATAGGAAATATTGTTGCTGCTTTTCCTTTTAGCATGGGAATATACAAAAACTTAATTTTGGAAATAAAATGTTTTCTCAGTGTGTAATTTAAAGTGATTGTTGTAGAATTTTTGGGTTTTCCTTGGCAAATGTTTTGGCAACAAAGGTAAGTCTAGCATCTTCTTATGTCATGTGAATAAACCCAGGCTGTGTATCATGATGACTGAGGAACCAGCAGCAGTGTAGCTCTCACGGCATGAATGGAACAAGCCAGCTTGAAATCCTGTGTAAACACTTGGCAGCTGGTGCCCAAAGCCACTCAATTACACTGCCAGCTCAAGAGTTCCATGTAAAAATATTATTGGTCAATACAGAACTGGTTTACAATGTTTTTCTCTGGAAATACTGTCTCACTGGACACAGTCACATGGCTAAGACAGAAGGAAACTTTAACCATTACTGTTTTCACCAGTCCTTGCAGACGGAGCAGAAACCTGAGCTGGTCTGTGCTGGAAAGATGTGTCCTACAGACCTGATTCAAGAGAGAGATTTGCTCTGGAACGATTACAAGATGAGAGCTGTTCAATCAGCCTCCTCATCATTGCAGCACTAGTAGAGGGGACAACAAAAGGAGACTGGCAGGTTGTTAGTTGAAGATGCAATGCAGAACATCTGTGTTAACACAGTGTTGAGAAAAGTAGCACCTGAAAACATCCAAGAGATCCCAATACTTGGGTTGGTCATTCATAAGGAAGAGCTCCTTGACGCTATTTTATGTGGTATCCTTCTGTCCTCTACCTTCAATCTAGTGTCAGTGGGTAGATGATGGGAGCTGGTAGGCCAAGTTTCTCTTTCTACGTGAGAAAGTGGGTATGGGAGTGGCTCTGTGGGCTGCCTGCAGCTGGAAATGCAGCCCCCACTCCTGCCCTTTTCTTCTCGGCACGCAGCTACATGGCTTCCTCGCACCTCCCTCACCGGCTCTTTTGTTCAGGCAAGGCACTTGCCCCAGGGCCATCCCTTTTCACATCTGCAAAATGGGAATAATGCACCCATTTGTGAAAAATGCACTGAGAATTACCAGCATGAACCTCAGAACAAGGGTGGAAATTACTGTTATTGCAGTTTTGCATGCTTCTACTTGCTTTGTGACAGCGTCCCATGAGTGCTTCACAAATTGCTAATTCTGAGTTACTAAGAATTACAGTCATGTTGCTGTTTGCATTGGAAAGGCATGTACCAGGGCTTTCATGCTGCTTCTTACAAAGACACTTCTCATTTATATACAGAAATAATGAGACAGAAAAGTGTTGAAAGGATTGCCTGAAAGCTGCAGATCACTTCTGGCAGTAATTATTTATCTGTCCACCATTTTCTCTGTGTATATTTTATTCTCTTTCAGTCTATATATAACAACAAATTAGTTAGCAGAATCAAAGCTGCTTATTTTAAATTTACAATGTTCTCCTTGGACCGGTACGCAAGCAAGCTGCATAGTGTAGGACATATGCACATGCTACGCTTGGTAATCTTTTGGTGTTAATTTATTTACATGCATCTGGTTGCTTTCCTAATAGAATGGATCAGTCTTCCCTCCCAAATGAAAGAGATAATGGGAAAAT
This sequence comes from Pyrgilauda ruficollis, assembly GCF_017590135.1. Classification (NCBI taxonomy): domain Eukaryota; kingdom Metazoa; phylum Chordata; class Aves; order Passeriformes; family Passeridae; genus Pyrgilauda; species Pyrgilauda ruficollis. The sequence continues at coordinate 12,887,384 of NW_024529932.1, forward strand.
TGTTTGAGATGTTGTAGTGAAAGCCAGTCTATCTTTAGCAGAGTGGGTTAAGCATGAGTATCTTGTGTGCTGTTTCTTTCACCTGTAAAGTACAAATTTTGCACTAACAATTAATTAGCATTTTACAGAGTCAACATTACCTAAATATTCTTGACATATTCCCCAAGAGAGGATAATGTCATTAACCTCTTTTACAGATGAGGAAACAATATTGGATTAGCATTGTAACTCCATTGAGTTCTGTGGAGTTATTCCAGATTTACACCAGTAGAAATAACACTAACTTTAGTCCCTGATATAATAAGTCGTTTGTTCACGGTTATCTAGTCACAAAGCTGCACACTCAGGATGAGAAACTGAAAACATCCACATTTCCTTTGCTGCCATAGTAAGATTTTCTACTGATATAGCATCTATAAACCTTTATCTAGGATATTTAAAAAAAACCAAAATAACACACCACCACAGAATCTTACATTTTTCTCCTGCTCATGTCTAGAAACAATTGTTGTGTCTAGAACAGTCTGCATCCTGTGAAAATAAATGAACAACAATAAAATAAACTTTTGCTTCCCCAGAAATGTGAAAGTTTTTTTCTGAGTAAATTTAACATCAGAAAAGAATTATGGGCTTCCAAAGACTGCCAATGAGCAAAGAATGTAAGTAAGTTAAAGGTCTTTTTATGTGCAAATGCTTCATTACATTTGGGGGGATTTCTTATTTTCTCTCTCTCTTCATTTTTAATTGAAAGCAAAAGAACAATGGGAAATCAGTTACTGCAATTTACTTATGAATATCCAGAATTCACTTTCACCTTCCAGAGTGCCAGTGCTACCTGTCAGCATTCGAGGTCTGGAGTAATGCAGGAGGCTGCTGACTTCTCTAGACAGAATGCTCTGCAGAAATTAGGGATCTATACTATTTCTGATCAAATTGGATTTTTTTTTTTTTACAACACGTGTTTGCTCCCAAATAACTGGTGGCAACAGCATGATTTCTAAAGGTAGAAATGCTTAAAAATACAACTCTCATGTCTCCAATTAAATTAGTTCTAATGTATTAATTATAAAAATTCTCAGCTCTCCATTTGTTGTAGACTTGCTGCAAGTGTGAGAACTAGAGCTGAAACCAGATGTTCACTAGCAAGCTTCTTCCCTAAGCCCTATTCAGAACAAGGTAAAGCCCTCATTAATCATTAATCTCCTTTCCTGGACTGGCCCTTATGCACTGGCCAGTGTCACCCTGTCACATCTCAGTGGTACCCTGAGAATTCAAACTCCTCTTGAAACCAGGTTAGGGGGTAATTGTACCCAGATCTTGAGTATTCCAGATGAAATGGTACCACAGCAAACACTGTCCCAATCCCTACATCTCACCATTTATGCAGAATTCTTTTGACAACAAAAGACAACTGGGAGCTTGGAACTGTTCTAGGATAAAGTAGTTCTCTTAGTTCAGAAACAAGAATTTTCACATCTCCTCTCTTCAGAAAGTCTCATGGGTGCCACACTCTTCCAATTTTCTTTTCAGACTTGGACAGAGCAACAAGGACTGGTCCAACTCCTTCTGTATTCAATGGGAAAAATTCAGGTTGACTTCAGTCAGATTGGTTCAGGCCCTTAATCTCCCTGAATGTACTGGAATTTGAGCAAGCAGCAAACACTGATACTACCAGAGAAAAGAAGGATGACATAAAATTATTACCCAACAGAAGAGATTTACAGGACAGTTGGAATTACAGCACATTTATTTTCTTTAAAGTTAATGAGCGGCATGATCCAATAATAGTTGTATCTTATGCTTTTCATAAAGATCTCAAGGCATTTCATAATCAATTAACAGCTCAAGCATGTCATCATTACAGAACATTTTGCAATAAACCATTAGGAATTAATGTAGAGTGAGCTTTCCATCATCACTAAACAAACTGCTATACATCTAGGATCCATGCCAAGCAGGCTTTGAATTCTTTAATGAAGATTAGACACATTCCCTGCAAGCAGAGGATAAGTCCCTGTGCCAGGACTTTCTATTTGCCTCCTCCCCACCACCTGCAAATTTTTTATGTTTAACCATTTCTCTGTATTTTCGTGAGATTAATAAAAATCCAGTGCTCTGTGCTGCATTACCTTAAATTCAGATATTTAGGACAAGATGGATCACAGTAAATGCAATATGGAGGAGTTACACTCCTGGACTGAAAATCAGTCCCTACAGCCATTTCATGTATTTCTGAAGCACTCCTTAATAAATCTGTGGGTAAAAAAATCCAAATAAAATTTTGTTGCCTCCTCACAAGTCTTGCTACTCCTGTTTTTTCTGTTTAATAATTCTGGACATCGCCCTTGCTCCTCAGATTAAACACAGTGAAGAGGGAGACAGTACCTATGTAGGTTTCTCCAAGCTGTTGTCAGACCTAGAAATAAAGTCTCTGCCCTTCACGGGTATTTCAGGGCAGCAGTTACACAATTAGGCTCCTTATATTCCAGAGATAGTGTCTGGATCTAAAATTCAAGCTTGCACCTAAACAGCTCCCTCGGCTGGCAATAGCAGGCTATTCCTGCTCCACCTGAAGCACTGCCGGCTTCCCCCACTAATCTGCCCAGCAACAGTTTGTCCCTTCCTATCTGCAGCAGCAGTCTCCTGCAAGCATCGTGCTCCCAGATCAGCTGCAGCAATTTATGGTATGATTTACAAGGGAAAAAAAAAAAAAAAAAAAAAAAAGCAGCTGCTTCTTCAAAGATTCGACTCTTTAGACGTCTGACTTTTGGCCCCCACCCTGACAGCATCACACGGGGCGTAACTTTTAAGCTGTTTAAGGGAGACGTGTTTTTGTTTAACAAAGACAGCGCACAGTCTATGATTAATCTTTTGCATGAGAGACATGGCAGTTTCCCCACTGTTTTGCAAGACAATATGGTTTGATTGCTTCTGCCTCCTGTCAAGCCTCCAACTGGAAATATGTAATATGAAATGAAGTGCAGTAAAACAGATAAGAACTTGCTGAGGTAGTTAAAACAATACTGGAGTAATTAAGGCTCTGTATCTGTATTAGAAACAAAATAAGCCCACTGTTTGGTTTGATTAACACTGCAGGATTGTAAGGCTGCCAATGACATCTCTATACAAAGCAGAAGATGTGAGGAGTCCAAGAGTTGTCCCAATGGGAAGATGTGAGAGTAGAAAAGCTGTACCAGTAGGAAGATGAGAGTTACCAAGAGCTGTCCCGGTGTGTAAGAGATACCAAGAAGATAAGAGATACCAAGAGCTGTCCTAATGGAGATAAGAGAGTCCAAGAGCTGTCCCAAAGGGAAGTAAACAGACCAGAGGCCACAAGTCTGGAAGTATAATGGTTGCACCCTGCAGGTGCCAGCCAGTTCCAGTTGGTTCCAGCTGATTCCAGCCTGTTCTGCTCTTGTCAGGCGTGGCCCTTTGTGATAGAGGAGTGGCCCAGCTCCTCCATGACATACCATGCTCACGACAGTGTCCTGTGCGCTCACAGGCTGTAACAGTGCCCTGCACACTTGCACACTGCCCTAAAAGCAGGAAAGTTTGACAGAAAAAGGTGCACACTGGGAATATTTGATTTATTTAAGGGTTTTTGGGAAAGGTTCTCCCCCTGCACAGAAACAGCAAGAGAAAACTGTTCTTGTAGTAGCTATAGCAGCAAGTGACAGGTCACTATATTTTGACTAATATGTATAGTATTGTTATTATGCACTTAGAGCTGTGGCAAATGCAGCAAAAACAAAGACTGAATGCCACTGGCAGAAAAAAATCTAGCAGCAACTGACTGTATAAACCTGAGGAATTCCTCCTGTGCGTGACACGTTAAAAAAAAAAAGAAGCCAAGAGCTCATTGTTTCCCTGTGCCAAAAAAGATTAGGTACTGCCTAGAAGAGCAGTACTGAACTGTGAATTGTTCTTATTCATACCATATCATGCAACCTGATAAAACAAAAAAATCAAACCAAACAACCTGCTCTGCTCCAGACGGCTCAGAATCCAAGCAATGAAGGGAAGCTTACTGCTAGGCATTTGATCCATGAAATCTGCTCTTTTTACACTGTAACCCAATAGAGATTGGTCCCCTCCTGTGTTTAGCTGCACTTCTTTTACTCTCAAAAAGAGTCATTAATTCCGGAGTCTTTTGCAAAGTAATGGTCCCTCTTCTTTGGAGAAGAGATGCAGTCTGGGCACAGCTGTTAAGTTACACCCATATCTGTGCCCTCTGTACAGTGTATTTAAAAAATAGGGAAAGGGTGGAATCATAGAGTCCCATTGGCTACAAATGGGATACATGACAATAAAGGAAAAAACCCCAAACCTTCAAAAATATCAAGGGAAAATGAATGAAACTATTCTCTCCCAAAGATATACTGCCTCTCTTTCTTTTCCCTCATGCTAATCACATCTTGTCCTGTAGGCAGCCTTCATCTCTCTTTCCTATGAGGGAGATACTCGTGCAGTGTAGCCTTGCTCACACTGAGAGTATTCTTACTATGACTCCCAAAGTGAATGTATCAACTGACCCAGCTCATCCTCTGGAAATGGCTGTGTGTGAGCCAGCCCCAGCTTTCTGAGTTGCCAGCCGAGCGATGCTCATTGATGCCAAGCTCGGCAAAGCCGGCCCTTTCCCAGTGGTGAGCTGCAGAGTGATGGAGCGGGTGCAGACTTCCAGCAGGAGCTTTCCCAAAGAGCTACTGCTTCACGCTCACCTTTTGGGAGTGACACAGCAAATATGAGGGCTGCTCTACCCTCATTCTTTCTGCTTGATCCAAAACCAGACCACTGCAGCCATTATTTCTAAATAATTATTAACTCCAGCCGTGGTCTTGTGACCAGTGTACTGCTACCAAACTGCTTTGGATTAGGTTCAAGGCTGAGCTCTTCTGGGCCTGCTGGATAAGTGTTTTTACCTAACAACTCACTGATAAGGATTCCAGTTTGAATGCAGAATAGGACAGAAGTGCCCCAGTTACTTCATTTGCCTTAAAGGTTTGAGCTTGTTTTCCCATGAAGGTGCCTTAATGTCAAAGAGCACTCTGAATGTCTGTCTCACCACCTTTGCTGAAGCTGTTCCACTCTATGTAGAACAACTGACATACACAGGGACCTGAGAGAGTATGACTTGTAACTTAGTGATTAAGGTGGGGACTGGAGAAGGAATGGGGTTTCTTGTCTGTTCTCCAGGTAGTATATGAGTTTTAATTTACTAAATATGTTATGGAAAACTTAAGATTAATGCTAAGCAGGCAATGCACAATGGCACACACTTAAATTTGCTCATGACATTACGTTATGAGATGAACAGCTGTGGTAGAGGAGCATCTTTACCACTCACTTCTACATGGATCACAATTGGATTCTGGTGCCTTTTGAAGTGACTTCAAACTGTGATCAGTGTGACACACTGGGATAATCCACAATTTTGGAGGATCAAGTGCAATCATACAGGTGTAGTGCAGTGGAGTAACTTCCTCTAACTACAAGGGGAAAAACCAACATCTCCATGCTCCTTGGATGCAGACTTTAAATCAGCTCCTGTTTCATTGCTCCTGGGCAACGATGTCAGGCTATAGTAAACTTCAGTAGGTCCCTAAGATGAAATAAAACCTATTTAAAGTTGATTTTTAATATGAGCTTGGCTTTAATATGGGTGGTTTTTTAATGACCTTGACACATAACACTTAGGAAAAATAATTAATATAGTGTCTGTAAACTCGAAGATTCCCATTGATTTCAGAGGGTTGCAGATATAACCCCAAACCAACAATCTTCAATTTTTAAGAATTGTTGATAAACTAGACTAGTCACACTTTTTAACATAAATATTTTATTTGGAAAGCAACATTTTTACAGAAGTGTGTGTGTGTGGGGGGGTTTATGTAAAATTATCAATTTCAAAGCAGTTTCTATTAGGAAATAGTAAAAAATTCCTCTTTCCATATTCTCCAAATTAGAAATGTTTAACCTCAATATGGTTTGCCATTTAGTGATGAAACTCATAAGAAAATTAAATTGAAACAAAACATTTGGAATAGAATAAGGTAAAACATGAGAAGTAATCTAGAATTATTTTTATATAAATAAAATATGAATAAAATTTTAATAAAATATGAATAAAATTTTAATATAGACAATTTTTATCCCACTCATTTCCCTGGCCCTCAAAACCTTTGTCCCACCCCACTTGGAATAAGAAAACTTCAGTCCCATTGGGAATAAGAAAAGGTTATTTCAAGATTTTGTCAGAGAGAAAAAAATATTTCCCAGCGCTACCAAATAGGCTACTGTGTCTCAGATCTGTAAATACGGTTTGCAAATCTTGCATCTGTTTTTTGTTTACAGTGATGGTAAGATATCTGTGTAGGTAAGTCAGGTTTTCCATGACAACAGTGTGTACTTCTAAATTTCTAGCTACTGGTGGTTCCTGAAAACACAAGAATAAAAGCATACAGAAAGAGAACCTTAAGAAAAAAAAACCTAGCAAGACTGTCAAAAGACAGACTTAGGTAATGCATTGAGTAACTGAGCTTGTTCAAGTAGGTAATTGTATTAGTATTGACTCAGTGTAACCATCTCTCTTTCATAAACGAGTGCTTTGCATGACTGGTTTTCTGTGAGTATAAATGCATTGGATTTTTTCTTGTTATTGAATTTTATAGGAAAAAAATCCCAGCTACACAGATGGAGGTGAAGAGAACTAATCTCTAATATTTTGTATGAGAGGAAGTATCAAACATACGTAGCAGTGAATCCAAATGTGACTAGAGATTATATAACACCTGCTAGGGTGTATAATCATGTTTACCTCCACTGGGAAAAGATCCAAAGCCAGAACTCCAAATCTGAAGCCATCAGCAATGTACTATTTCAAATACCACCACCCCTGACTGTGGGCTTCTATGTGGGTCCAGTTTCAAAATAGAATTTCATGCCCAGCCCAGCTTGGTGAGATTGCTCTCATAGTCCCTCATGCTGAGTAGCACCTACTCATGGAAGTTATTAGACTGAAGGAGAAGGGGGCCTGAAGGAGGAGGGCAAGAGTATCTCTCCCCTTCACTTCTCACAACACTGAAAAAAAAGAAAAAAAGAAAAAGTGCAATATATATCTTTGCATTATAAGTGTAGAACCTTGAGGGGGAAAAAAAAAGAAAGTTATGAATTTGGCCTCTGGGATCCAAGGAACTGAATTATTAAGAATGTCCACAGATGTAATATTAGATATATTCATGGATACAATGTGGAGAAAGACTTTGGAATTGAGCCCAGAAAGAACTGCTGATATAAGACAGTTCCTTATGCTTCTCCTAAAATCTCCAAGTCTGGTATTAATAAATAAAAGGTTTTGGGGGCTGGAATTAAGCCTGCATAGTTTTATGAGGAACAGGTCTTTACTGCCTAGTTCAATCTGCATAGCAATATAACCCTCAGACTTTACAGCTGAGTTACAAACTTCTTCTCAGAGGCAGGTCAACAGGAACCACACATTCTCTTTGAATCATGTTATGTATGAAAATGTCTGATAGTGACATAATTAGTGATATTACTGGAACCCATCTGCAGCCAGAACCTACTCCACTCCTCCACCCAACTGTAAGCACAAACCCCCAGCTCTTCCTTTCTGACAGAAACATATACATTCATCTTATGACTGATCTCTCTTCCTTAGGCCCAAAGCTGGGTCATGAACAAGAAACTCCAGCCAGCCAGTGTGAAATCTTCACCCTCTCCAGCCACCAGTCTACGCTATCCAGCGTCTCACTTTTGATGGGTTTGGTGGAGGGAAAGATAAATAAAAGTACATCTGGCCAGTTTTGCCCAGGCAAGTGAGGGGGCAAGGTGGAGAAAACTTCCTAACCACTTCAGGAAATCATCTGAACTCCTGAGAGATGACTTTTAATTACACACATTAAATGTAATACAGAACTACTAGTACCATGAGCAAAGCAAGGACTATGGGCACAATTCTGCTCACTATGCCACGATACACAAAGAAAAGAAACTCTTCACGGATTCATGGTTCTGGAAATCAAAAGGAACTATAATGTCTCCAGCCCATAATCTCAGTACAGGGGCTGTAAATTTCTTCCAGACGATTTAAGCATATTTTGTAAAAAATATATCAACTCTTTGAAAAAAGCAAAGTTATAGTGATCCACCACTTTCTTGTGAAGGCACCCTCCTGTTTAATTATTCACACAGATTGCAATTTATTTCAAGGTTAAATCTATCCCACTCTGCTTTTGCAATATCATCAAATGTGAAAGCCCATCACAAAGAATCATAGTGACATCTATGTCAAAAAGCACAGAACCCATCTTTCCGCTAAACTTGCTAAGCACAAAGCTGGATAATCCTGCTATGTGATTTCCTAATGTTATCTGGAGATACCCACACTCCCTTTAATTTTATTATTTTACTTCCAGAGTCACTGTAAGGTGATCATCAGGGAAGCAAGAGGAAGCAGAAGGCTCTGTTATGTGCCAGAGAGAATGAAGGGCATGCTGTAAACAATATCTATGTGCCAAATGCTACTGAATCTTTCAACAGATCATTAAGCAGTCAACAGCTCTGGTCTGGAAATATACTGATTGTTTAGAGAAAAGTTCACAACCAAATTGCTCCTTTGGATATCTGGCTGCTATGATTTTGGAAAAATATGAAATAGCTCACAGCATTAGTGCATTTATATACGTAAGGAGAGCAGATAATTTGCTGAAATTCATGGCACTACATATTAACTTAAAAATCTAAAGCTTTTTACACATAAGTTCCTCCAAAACATTTTGTCCCCTAACATCAACAGCAACAGAAGAAGCTGATGGCTGGTGTGAGAATCTTAATTGAAGTGACAGCAAGACTTTGCCAGTTAAGTATATTTTTATGTCAAGAAGAAAAAATAGAAAATGTCAAACTATACCTAAAAGTAGCTACAAGCATGTAAGCTAATAAAATTAGTTTGCACTTCATTCTCTAAAAGTCTCAGCTCTTCCTGTAAATAGTCAACTTCCTATAATTCCTAAAAGTTCAGTAAGAGTTGAAAGCACTTAGTAACTTGCAGGAAGTTGCTCAGCACTGCACCATGGTGTTTATAGAGCAGAGTTTGAAAGTCTAGTTGGCATGACAGGTTCTTCAGAGAGAGACATCTTCAAACAAAGAATATTCTTTCTCAAGCGTAAATCTTCAGGGATTCACTGTAAGTTACATAGCTGTTAACACATTTAGGTTGATTGAATGTGAGGGTGTTATATGTAGACATCAACTTTCAAAAGGGCTGTGATTTAGAGAGCTGCAGGTGTTGCTTTTGTAAATTTCATAGAGTTCAGTGCCAAAAGAGGACACAGCGTGAAAAATTATAAGCAGATCAACGAAAGCTTTTTTTTTCAATAAGAATGTACTGAAGAAAGCCTTGTCAATGTCTGTGACTTATCTTTCCACTTCTGTAAAACATGGTACAGATGTAACTGTCTGGTCTGACTTTTAGTCACAATATTTAACTACCTGAAAAATAAAGTATAATGAGACACTATACATTTCTCCTTGTTCGGTCTTCCCAGTTTTGGAACTGTGAGCCTTTGAAAGGAGATGACATACTCAATTATTATCAAGTAAAGTTTTTATCTGTCGTTTGATCACTTTTGACAGCAGATGAAATATAAAAAGACTAAACTTGCACTACTAGAATTAGCCTGCAAAATATACTGGTGTGTATCCAACACACAAAATATAAATTATCTCTCAGAAGCCTCTGACTAATATTTTTTCGGTTTTCAGGTAAGATCAGCCAAAGTTGTGGTGACATCACATTTCTGTAATATCTTTCAGAATGTTACATATCATGTTCTGCTGAAAAAGGAATCTTAAAGTCCAAGAGTTCTGCTGCAACCTGGAGTACTAGGGAAAAAGGATAGTGTCTTAGTGTGTGTTAGTCTTAGCTTCAAATGTTTATAGGTCATACTTGCTCCTTTTGTAAATCAATACAATTCCACTGACTTCAATGGAGCTATGCCAAGTTAGCACCAGCAGATGAATCCAGTCTTTTGTTTTGTATCAAAACTCACATCTTCTAAAGGTTATTTTAGGCTCTATACTGGGCAAATTGTTGTGACTGTGAAAGTGTTATTCAGGTTTCAGAAAAGATTTCTGCAGGATGGTGACAGTACAAACCAGCTTCTTCTACCTTGTCAGTATGGCTCAGCTTTCTGTTTGAAGAGCTTTTTCGGTAATTTGTAAAGTCAGAAGAAAGCACTGTGATAATTTACTTTGACTTCTGTATAGAGAGAGGTCATCATAATTTCTGGGCCCAAATCAGGAAAGCATCCTACCTCAATTTAGACATTATTATTATTGACAATTTTACAGGATGTATATTACTTTCACTTTTTATTTGCTTTCATGTTTTTAATCTCATTCTTAGTGTGAAAATGTTGAGCTTTAACTTTAGTTAACAATCTCTTCCTAGGATCTTGTTTCATACATAGTTTCTTCCAGTCCTGAGCTGCTGTGCTCCTTAAAAGCACCTTTTTGATATACTTGTTCTAACACAGACGGAGCTCCAAAGATCTCCTCTCCAGAGGAGAAGGAGCATTGTGGTCTCTGAGACAGTTCAGTGAGTGACATCTATCATGAAGCAATCACTGAAAACACAGACTAAAAGCCATGTGGATTTCTCATTTGTCCAAGAATACCAAGCTACTTACAAATAAGTAATGGTCACTTGTGTTTTGAGGTAGCTGCTGAGTTAGAAAAGAAAGCATTCATTATCCATCCCCTCAGGTACCACTGTTACCAGGACATAAAAAATTCTTATCTTTCAGAACTGAAATGACTCAGTTTGTCTTTGACTTCACTGGCAACAGAGAAGTATCATAAGATGGAATTAATCTCACCCCACTTTGTCTAAATCTGATCTACTTCTTATGTACTTTTCATAGTCAGAAAGAGATAAATAGGCACTTCCATGGCACCTCTGTCCCACACAAAGCTTGACAGATCATCTGAGTGTTGGAGGTAACTGTGAGATTTCCATGTTGAATCTTATGAGAGAAAGAAGACTATGATGATGAGATTTAGGGGAAGTCTCACAGGAGATTGATATGAACAGAAAATGAGGAAAACAAGAACTCAGAGTAAATATGAAGGAAGTGTGGAACCAAAAAGAAATCAAAAGAAAGGCAAAGGAGCTCTTGGAAGGCAAAGACACCAGCAAAACCCAGGGGTGCAACTGCACAGAGGTGGAAAGTATCTGTGCTGTGGTTCCACCAGTCATTGGAGAAGAAGTCCAAAACTGCCAGAGACTGTGAAAGTCACAAATCCAAAGAGTCTTGGCAAGCAACATCTGTTTCTTATTGTCACAAAATATTTTGCCAGTTGTGAAGGATATCATCTGTAGGGTTTTGCCACTGTAAGTTTCCAGAGAAGGAAACAATATTCAAGGGAAAGGGCCTTGTAAGTGTACATGTATATGAACCCATTCAGTTATATTTTGTATTAGAACTTGTAATGAACACCGCAGTTTCTGCACTTCTGTTGCACTTTATGTGTGATTATTTTTCTTGTTCTCTCCATACATGCACATATGCAAAACCATATGTGTTTATTAAAAGACTAAGCTGCTACTGTCACAGAAGTAGAATACAACAAAGGGACAAAATACTGAATTTGGCAATAGCATTTCCCATGCTCTTACAGTACTGCATAAAACAAATCTATAAATTCTCAGCAGGTTCAGGGGGAAATTACTGCACACTGATAGCTCAACCTGAAAAGATTTTTTTTTCTACATTAAGAATAAATAATAAAGATTATAATCCTGGCAGATTTTTACACCTACATCCAAAGGACATGTAGGTTTATTACCACTATTACCTACTACCTAGAACAGTGTAATGTCTTAAAATGTGAACCAAATCTTTTACTGAGCTGTACTGCAGACTCCACTGCCGCAATCAATACTCCGAAGAGCCCTATTTTTCTTGGACAAGAGACATACATATATCCGATATTTGAGGAAGCCAGGTGAATAAATCAATAGCTAAACAAAAATGCACTTAATCATATCTGTTTTGGACAGCTGCAGGTTGGAAACCTATATGGCCCACACAATGTCTTCTGCCTAAAGCTTCGACAGGAATCTGTGTTTCTTTCCTAAATGGCAACATCCTGTTGCTGGGCATCACTGAAGCTGGAGTGATCACAGTAGCAAGTAACTGTGTGCCAGCCAGGATCTACTGCTCAAACTTTTAAGTTCCAGTATAGTTTGGTGTTGGAGTTACATATTTAGCATAAATATGTAACTTAATAACTACCAAATTATGTACTTTTTAAGTTTAACAGCTTTCCTGGAATAGGTAGCAAAGATTCGCACATTTACTTTAACCTTTTATCGACTTGGCTGCATTTTCTTACTTAGAGTCAGCCCAAGGAGGAATTGAATATACACACATAATTTATCTTTCCTTAATGGTTTTAAGCGGTGACCATTATTGGATATTTCTCATGGTACTGCAAGTGATCATTAAACATACGTAATGGCCCTACTAAATGAGTAGATGACTCTAATGCCAAAATTTTCCCCGTTCAGAGGTACGTTTGTGCATGGAATTGCTGCTATGCTTAAAGGTGCCCCTTTACTTGACATTACTTAATAAAGCCCTTTGAGATAACCACAGTGCGAGAGATGTTTTAGAAAAGCACAATTTTATTTCTTCTCTGCTTTAGCCCTAAGCGGTTCAGCATTATTTGAACATCAGCAACAGCACTTCTTTATGACTTCAAAGTCAGAACCTAACCTCAAATTGGCAGTGCACCTCGAGATTAAAACTGTGCCCAGCACTCTGAGAAATGGATGTTTTCAGCAGAAAGAAGAGCAATAGGAGATAGCAACATGACAGTCTAAGACCACTCAATTAGAAGCTTTATTAAGGTTACACTAAGGTGCCTGTCATGAACACTCTCACAGGAAACACTTTAAGAACGGCATGAGGAAAAGGATGAAACCACTAAGCTTGGAAAAAGTTCTGCAGCTGTTATTAACATGGAAGAAGGGCACCATTCCTCCCAATCAACTTTTTCAGTAGAAGGCTGCGTGTCAGGCGCACTGCAGCCAATCCCAGGCCAAGAAACATCTTTTATTTTCAAAACGTGTAATCCTGACAAGAAGAAAAGACAAATAGATGTCTAAGGTCTTCAATTTTCCACCAGTTACAGCTACTGTCTGTTTAGGAACGCATGAGAGGTCCCTTCTCCGCAGTAAGAGAGCAGAGTGTCTCCGCGGCAGCCTAAGCCATGGGAGCTGCGAAGCGGCTGCAGGGGTTTTGGGGTGTCGCTGGTGCAGAGAGGCGGCTGCAGGGGTTTTGGGGTGTCGCTGGTGCAGAGAGGCGGCTGCAGGGGTTTTGGGGTGTCGCTGGTGCAGAGAGGCGGCTGCAGGGGTTTTGGGGTGTCGCTGGTGCAGAGGTGACAGCAGCTCAGGCTGCGTGTGACAGGGCTCCTCAGCACCCCAGTCCCGCCGCTCTGCCCACACAGCCCCTGTTCCCGGAGGACGCGGAGCCGGCCCTCCATTTTTATTATCGGCCCGTTATCGCGGAGTTTGATCAACTCAACAGGCGCTTCCGTCCTGCTGGTACAAGACAAAAAAAGGAATTGCACTCCTGATCCCACCTATTTCGGCGTTCTCCTTTGCAAACCTCTCTCTCCCCCTCCTGCGCGCTCGCCCCACACGGCCAGCGAGCCGACGCCTGAGGGGGCCGGGCGTGCCGCACGCAGCTCCCCGGCCCGCGGGGTCCCCTCCGGGCGGCACCGGCACCGGGCCGGGCTTCCCGGGGCGGCGGGGC
>NW_024529933.1:0-220958 GCF_017590135.1 Pyrgilauda ruficollis
TCTTATTAATACTTGGGCTAGGGAACAGAGTTGACCAGAACATTTCTTACCTCTTACTAAGTGTCTGTGTCTGTGATGGAGTCACTTCTTTGGGCTTTTTTGACTTCTCTTTTTTCTCCTTCTTTGATTCCTTGAGCTGTGTTCTGGATTTTTTGCTTGAAGGTGCAAAGTCTTCATCTGTTAGAAAACAGCAACAAGCTCTCTTGAGTTTTCCTATATTCCTAAAATTTCATAATTTTCATTGCACTCTGAAAATATATCAAGATAATATTTTCTGGAAACTAATCCTATTTTAAAAGAACACAACAACTATAACTGCGCTATCCTTAAACGTATTTAAAATGAAAATTCAACAGACCCTCTTTTACAAGTACTTTTATGTGAGAGGCAATGATTTCAAATTCTTGATGTACAAGAACACCCCACTTACCATCATCTTCCAAATCCCCAAACTCAGAATAATCAACAACTTTCTTGTTCCTGTGGCAAAAAAAAAAAAAAAAATGCTCTCCAGCACTGGTTGAGGCAGAAAGGGAGGCAGATCCTTTCTGACTGAGCATCTTGATTTGGTAACACTTTTGGGAAGATCATATTTTACAAGGGAAAAAATAGCAATACATGTTCAGGTGGACAGAATCTCAGAATCATGGATTATCCATGAGTTGGAAGGGATTCACAAGGATTATCCAGTCCAGCTCCTGGCCCTGCTCAGGACACCCCAACAGTTCTACCCTACACCCAACAGTTCATCCTTAAGAGCACTGTCCCAACACTCCTGGAGCTCTGGCAGCTTTGGGGCCGTGACCATCCCCTGTTCCAGTGCTCCACCACCCTCTGGGCAAAGAACCTTTTCCTGATATCCACCCTAACTGTCCCCCGACAAAGCTCCAGCTGTTCCTTGAGTCCCTGGGACACAGACAGCAGAGCTAAATCTACAACCAGTGCAACTGTACACAATGGCTTATTAGGAATTGTAGAGGATTTTGTGGACAGTTGGCTAGCTGACAAAGGTCACTATGACCCTGCTGCAACAGCTGCATGGGGGAGAAGTTCGTTAGCTAGAAAAGTGAAGAAAGGATAAGAAAAGCCACAACAGAGGAACCACAAGAATGTAGAAGTAGGCATAGTTAGCTGATAAGCAACTAACCAATAATGAGCTCGCTTTTTGCAATATGCGTTAGCCCTATTAACACTAATATAAATATGTATACCTATTCAATAAACTTTTGAGACTTGCTGATCACTCATATTGCGTGTCGCATTTCTCCTGCCGATCTCAACAAGGAATAACTTGTAGATTTTTTAAAAAGACTCCACACCTTCTCTGGACAATCTGTTCAGTCCTCGGTCAGTGCCCAGGACAGAAGTTCTGCCTCTTGCCCTGGTGGAACCTCCTGGGATCAGTCCCTGCCCGTTCCTCTAATGCCATTTCTGGGCCACCCAGAGCCTGGGCCCTGCTGAGACCCCTCCCTGCACACAGGGACGAGGCTGGACAGCTCCAGCTCCCTCAGCCTTTCCCTGCCAGAGATGCTCCAGGCCGTAAATCATCTCTGCATCCTCCACTGGCCCCAGTCCAGGAGCTCCCTGTCCCTCCTGTGCTGAGGAGCCCAGGACTGGACACAGCACTGCAGATGTGCCTTCCAAGGCTGGGCAGAGGGGCAGGATCACTCCCTGACCTGCTGGCAATGCTCTTCCCAGTGCACCCCGGGACACCATTTGCCTTCTTGTCCCCCAGGGCACTGCTGGCTCATGGACATGTTGTCCACCAGGACCCCCAGGTCCTTCTCAGCAGAGCTGCTGGCCAGCAGGTAACCCCCAACCTGTGGTGATGTGTGGGGCTATTCCTTGTGCAGAATATTGCACTTGCCTTTGTTGAATTTTAGACACTTCTCTGCCCATCTCTGCAACCTTTCCAGTCCCTCTGAAGGGCTACACAGCACTCTGGGGTATCAGCCACTCCTCCCAGCTTTCTGTCATCTTGAACTGCTGAGGGGACATCAAACCCTTTTTCCAAATCATGGATGAGCAATTTAAACAATACTGAGCCCAGTATTACCCCACCTGCAGGGCTGCATCCAGCCCCGAGGCCAGCACAGGAAGGACAGAGAGCTGCTGGAGCCAGGCCAGAGCAGGGACACCAAGGGGATCAGAGGGATGGAGCAGCTCTGCTGGGAAGAAAGGTTGAAGGAATTGGGAGTGCTCTGCCTGGAGAAGAGAAGGCTTTGGGGTGACCTCGTTGTGGCCTTGCAGTGCCTGAAGGGAACCCACAGGAAAGATGGAGGGAGATTCTTGGCAAGGGCCTGGAATGACAGGACAAGGGGCAAAGGCTTCACACTGACAGAGAGAGATTTAGATTGGGTATATGGAATAAATTGTTCCTGTGAGGGCTGGTGAGAGGCCCTGGCACAGGTTGCCCAGAGAAGCTGTGGCTGCCCCATCCTTGGAAGTGTCCAAGGCCAAGCTGGATGAGGCTCGGAGCAACCTAGATAGTGGAGGCTGTCCCTGCCCATGGCAGGGCGTTGGAACCGGATGGTTTTTAAGGTTCCTTCCAACGCAAACCATTCTACGACAGAACCCTGCAGGACACCACTAATGCCAGGCCTCCAGCACGGCCCTGCGGCACTGATCACGACCGCTCCGCTGGAAGGGATAGGGGCCACCCTGGAATCCCCCCGAGGAGATCGGGCGAGTCCCTCGTCCCTCAGCCCCGGCATACGCACCTCCTGACCGGCCGCGCCATCCCCACCGCCGCCGGCGCCGCTTGGCGCCTTCGCTACAGGCGCAGCGCCGAAAGTGCCGCTGCGAATGCGCAGCTGCGATGATGAGAGCGGGTAGGCGGAACATCCCGGCTCCCCCTTTCCCGAGACTCGGTTAACCCGCGGCTGCCCGCCCGGAGCCAGGTGAGCCGGGACGGGACGGGCTGGCACGGCCGGGAGGCTCCCGGTGCCCGCGGGCGCTGCCGCTTCCAGCGGAGGGCATGCGAACACCGGGAGCTCCCCGCGGCTGGGGGGGAGGGGGCGGATGGACTCCCACAGGCCATGTTCTGTCGGCTTTGAGCCTGCGATTTCAGGTCCTCTTTGGAACAGGGGGTTTGTCCCCCGCTCCCTCTGTATCAGCTTCCTCCCCACCTCCTCGCTGCATCGGGGAGCAGCAGAAAGAGCGTGGTCGGGTTTGTGTTTCCCCGTATTTCCCTTTGAATCCCACTCCCAGAGAGGCCGTGACACCGCCTCGCGTTGGTTGTCCTGAGATGTTTTTAAAACTGACTTGTTTCGTCTGTGTCTAACACATATGTTTGTTCACAGAAAAATCCACACCCCCCCCCCCAAAAAAAAAACCCAAAAAAAAAAAAAAAAAAAACCAAAAAAAAAAAAAACCAACAAAAAAACCCCACCAAACCCTAAACCCGTGTTTCCCTCGGGGTGTGGCTTTTAGCACTGGGGCGGGTTCGGCTGAATCAATGTGTCCAGCTTTGTAGGTGGTGTTCAAAACAGGGGGATGTGAATGAGCAGAGGAGCCTTTTGGAGGGTAAAAATACCAGCACGGTTGTCCCAGCCTGTATTTTCACTCTACCCCTTGCATCTCTTTTGGCTTATTTTTAATGCAGGTTACAGAAAGACAGAATCAGCTCTTTCTAAAAATCGTTGCAAACATCTGCTCCCCCACTCCCCAGGCCTTGCACCTGCAGAAAGGAGGAAATAAAATCTGTGTGCACTCTGCAGGATTTCAGCTTTTGAGGCATCCATGACCAGAAGTCAGAGTGTTTCGGTTAATTTTCTATTTATCAGGATTCCCATCTGGCTGCTTCTGCTTTTAAGTCAGGAGATTTATGCTGTAATTTTTAAGAGCAATTACCCACATTTATATATTGACCCACTCAAATACATTTTAGAAGCATTCAATATTTCGGAAACTGGTATTTATGCTTCAGTTCCAGATGCATGTATTGGAAGTCAAAACTGAGTATCTATGAAAATTTGGGGGGTTACGTATTTTTGGCTGTTAATTATTAGCAAAGCCATGGCTTTTCATTACCATTTTTTACTTCTGAATTTACAAAAATGTAATTCTTGTTACTTTCATTTCTGTTGCAGGAAACAAACTCAAGAGGATGAAGCCTGATAAAGGAAAGACTTTAACTAGAGAGAGAGACTATGTGTACAAATTCAGTGCTGGAAATGAACATTTGGTGATTACCGTGCCTCTCAAATTCCCTGTGCAAGAGAATATCAGTCATTTGCATGGACGTCTGATGGTTCTGCACAACCTGCCATGCTTTATAGAAAATGGTATGAACTGATTTCTTAAATTAATCTCACATATCCTTGTCCACAAGTATCTTACAGCTTGCTCTAAGAAACCAAAAGAACAGTGTTTTACTGGAACAGTGTTTACAAAATTGGTTTTTTAAACAGCAAAACATCAGAGAAAATTACTATCAGTGCTAGCAAGGAAAAGGTTTTCAGATGAAAAACTTTACTTACAGGTTTCGTGGGTGATTGTTGATGTGTTCTGTTGATGGACCATTTTCTTCTTGTTACAAAATAGACCTGAAGCAATCTCTTAGTAAATTTGTAGAAGAGGAAACCATAAAAGATTATGACAGAGAAGCTGAAGTGGCTCTGGAAGCAGTGAAATCAGGAAAAGTAGACATCAACCAGCTGGCAGATACTTGGGCTAAAGCATATAAAGAGGTAAGAATAAGGCTGGAAAGTTAATATTCAAGGCTTGTTTTGTGAGTATGTGTGTATGTGCAATCACAGTTGGGAGGATGAAATATTACACTAAAATTCACTGCAATTCTTGCAGTTTTTTCTTTCTATCTGAAAGTGAGCATCGAGTCTTCATCCTACAAGTACTTAGTCAGGTTTTTCTTAAATTTAATTAAGTAGAAAGATAGAAAATGGAGAGGCAAAAAATGGAGGTTTGTTCATTCAACAGTTGATACTCAAACAAAACATAGGTGTAAGGTTTATAGTAGCTTAGAATTAAAGCAAGAGGTAATAAAGTGACACTCCTATCCTAAATCTCAGTAACAGCAATTAAGGTTAGAAGGAGAAAGTGTATAGTTGAGAGAGACTTTTCAGTTCATTGTTTGGGTTCATATTACTATTTCATATTAATTAAGAAGGATGAGGCTTTAGTTGGAATAATGTCTTCAGTTTCACATGGGATCTTAAAAATAGTGGAGTGCAAACGAACTGGAGGAGTTCTACTGAAAAGAAAAAATGAATGACGAACCTGCAGCATCTGAAGAAAAGTTAATAGGAATTGAATTTTCTTCTCACGAAATGTAGAAAAAAATGTGGAAAATTCCATAAAAGGTTTGCAAAACTGGCATTCTTGGGCCGTTCTTTGTTGAATAAAAATGGCCTTTCTTCAATCAGTGTTGTTGATGGAATTCTTAGTGACATCAGCTGTTAGTCATCCTCACTAGCAAAGCATTTCTGTTTGTACAGCTGGTGTTCTGGGCCTTATCTAAAATTCATCAGGTGCAAATATTATTGTGGATATTGCTCTTCTTTCCGAGCTGGTGTTGTGTGAAAATTGGTAATTCCTTACTGTAGTCCAAGCCTTAATGATTCTGGCTTTAGTTGCTTTGAAAGAGAAAGAATGGGAGAGGAGAAAATGGAAAGCTAAAGTAGAATGCAGGAAACTTAAATTAGGGAAGATAATTTATGTATGGCACAGGCTGTGTGTGGGCCCCCATGGTTTTACCCCACCATTATGAGGGATCTTGATATGTCCTAAGAGGTATCTTATCCTTTAAAATCTCTTACATTTTCTTTAGACAACATTAGAACATGCCAAACCTGAAGAAACCAGCTGGGATGAAGATTTTGCAGATGTTTATCATGATCTGATCCATTCTCCAGCTTCTGAAATGCTGTTAAACCTGGAACACAATTATTTTGTTAGCATTTCAGAATTAATAAGTGAAAGGGACGTGGAACTGAAAAAGCTACGTGAAAGGTATTACTTTTTTTTATTTAGGTTTTCCTTTCTCTTATTAAATAGGGGTACATGCCACTGGGTGTGTAAACTCATAGGACAATGTGTGTAGCTTATATTTGTCTGTGTAAACCCAAAGTCAGACAACACTTGGCTGGCACAAGAGTATTTAGAGCAAGGGGGAATGGCTTCAAACTGAAAGAGTGAAAATTTAGATTGGATATTAGGAAGAAAATTCTTTACTTAGGGTATGGTGAGGCCCTGGCACAGGTTGCCCAGAGAAGCTGTGGCTGCCTCATCCCTAGAGGTGTCCAAGGACAGGTTGGATGGGGCTCTGAGCAGCCTGGGTCAGGTGGAAGGTGTTCCTGCTGATGGCAGGGGTTGGAATGAAATGAACATTCATGTCCTTTCCAGCCCAAACCATTCCATGATTCTATGATGTCATTAGGGTCAGCTGCCTTATATTACTTTGGTGGCCTTCTGTTATTTTCAGTGACTAAGGAGAATTTGAGTTTTGATTTTCAGAAAGTGTTGAGTTTGTGTAGGCACACAGTTTGTAGAAATGGGGAGTGGGGCTGTGTAGCCTCATCCCCAATGGGCTACAGCTGTGAAAAGCAGATGAACAATATTGAAGGTAATGAGACATGGAGTGCCCAGGTGCACTGACCAGTCACCAGAGGGACACACAGGTGCAGTGCATGTAAGGTGAGGGGTATAAAAGGTTGGGCTGAAAGGCAAGATGAGAAGATGCTTGCAGCCTTCTGGTGTGATGTTGCTCTGTATGGGTGAACTTCTTTGAAGTTGTGTGGTGATGCTTTGTGTATCATGGTACAGTCACGGCTGTCCTGACTGCGGCATATGCTGTGTTAAGTTTGAGCCCAGAGTTCTCCCATAAGCTTGCATAGCTGCAGGTGGCTCCTTTATCCACAAGAGGGAACATGTTGAGTGTGGATTTTTCTTTTCGTGCCAGAGTAATTTCACTAGGTCTGGTTTAGCATTCTGAGTAGCAATATTCCTCTTGAGCTGTGTGTGTTTAAGCTCACATTAGACAGTGCATAATCAGTTCGTGCTATGGTTTCTTCTGCAGCAAATTGTATATATTTCTAGTTTGGGGGTCAATGTTGCCAGTAAGGTGTTAGCAAATCTTTTTGCTGCTATTGCCTCTTCTCAAGTATGCATACAGAAGAAAGAGCAGTATTATTGATAGAGCTCAGGTGTAATGTAGCTGTGTATTGACTCTGCTGGAATTTATCACATCCCTATGTTGGTGGCAGCTGAGACTGTCCCAAATGAGGGTAGGTGGTGTTCCGTTTACACAGGAGCTGACTTGTGTCCCTGACCCTTAATGCCAGTTTGTGTTGTGGATTTTCATTGCTAAATCTGTGACTGTTCATTCTGTCAGTAACAAACAACCAAATCTGTTGTTGTGTCACAGTAAAGGGTGTTCTGCTGCCAGTCTTCTGAAATCTGTGTTTGCTTCTCTTTCAGGCAAGGAGCTGAAATGGATAAGGTGATGCAGGAGCTTGGGAAGTCACTGACTGACCAGGATGTGAATTCCTTAGCAGCTCAGCATTTTGAGTCTCAGCAGGTAACTAAAATGTGTCCTGCACATCATCACCTTAAAAAGAACACCCACACCACTCAAATTATCACTGCTCTTCTGTCAGGATTTGGAGAACAAATGGACCAATGAATTAAAGCAGACTACTGCTATCCAGAAGCAGGAATATCAGGAGTGGGTGATAAAGCTTCATCAGGACCTAAAGAATCCTAACAACAGCTCAGTCAGGTATTTAATTCCTCTGTGATGCTTAATTTCAGCTGAAATAGTTCAAAGGATTTGCGTTTGCATAATCTTCTAAATAGGATACTATAGTCCTATTTATTATGATGTTATCATATCTCTAAATAATTTGCACAGGATAATCAAAGCATATCAAAGGTGAATAGACCATCACAAAGAAATATGTATCATTTTATGAGTTTCTTCATTGTGTGATGTTACAACCTCTCTGTACCAGAAAGTGTTGTAATGAACTAAAGTACAGCTTGACATGAGTGGAATTTCCTCCTATTTTGCCTTTCTCTCCTATGTCTGTCTTTTAACACTGTTTCACAAAGCTTCCTGTTATCACGTAAGCATGTTCTGGAGAATAATGGTACTTTAAAAAATGGTAACAATGGTTTAACTTAACAAGCCTCTTTTTTCTTTCTATATGTCTGTCACTGGACAACTAAAAAATGGAATTTTTTAGTGTGAGCACTTGTGGAGAGAGTTGAATGAGAAGCTTTTCTCTGAGGAAATGCCAGGGAATTTAGAATTTGTAAATTGGGTGGGATCCTTATTCTTTATCACTAGTACATTGCTGCTTGGCAGTTGAAATCGGTAGAATTGCTTGCAAGCTTATAAGAGATTTTTGGAGGTGAGGCACTTTGAAAACAGAAATGTCTCACTAATGCAGAAACAAATTGGATGCTGTTCTTTCATGTATTAGAAACAATATTTGTTGTGTCACTACCAGACAGTTGAATTTAGGGAAAATATTAAAACTGATACCTGAAATGTTTCCTGGTAGTATGAACACTGTGGAACATTTGATAAGGTGGTTTTTAATCTCGTCTTTTGTCTGGGAAGAAAAAAAGAACTGCTTTATTTAATAACTTCATAAATTAGGTTTTGGCTGCTGTAAATAGGTTGAAGAGAATTCTTTTTATTTTCCTTTTATTCCTGCATTCTTACTATGTTATAGCTAGGTATTGTGACCTATTTTTATTTCTCAGTCTCGGAATGTTTTACAAATGGGGCAAGTAATGTAAATCTAATAGTGAAGTCTCCTCCTCCTGCTGCCAGGAAGGCAAAGGTGAAACCTCCTGAGTGGAGCTCATGCTCATAGGTTTGGTCTCCTGGTTTCCACAGTCCAGCTGAGAAAACTTGGGATAGCTTTCCCAAAGTTGTTGGTCTTGAATAAAAATTAGGATTAACTTTTTGGTAATTTTCTTATTATTTTAGTGATGAAATTAAAGTTCAACCCAGCCAGCTGAGGGAATCTGTGGAAGGAAATGGGAGAATCTATGAAGAGCAAAGGCTGTTAGAAGAAAGCTTTACTATTCATTTAGGTAAGTGGAGTAAACCAAATAACAGCTGGTAATAAATAATGTGTCCAAGGCATGTATTATTTACACTATTTAGCGCTCAGTGTCTATAATCCATAGTTTGGAGTTGTTTTGGTTTTTTTTCTTTACATGTGTAAGAGAACAGCATAAACTGTATGAAGCAATGTCTGAAATAGGTGGAAATCTTAATGGAAAATATTCTAGAAGCAACTTTTAATCCATTTTGGTTGGGTGACTGATGTGAAAAAGCACAACAACAGCAAAGCATTTTGCCTAAAAATGATGCTTCGACTTTTCTTACATTTGGTGGAAAAATGTGCTTACAAAATTCACTTCCTGTGATCAGTATACAGCAGAATAGATACTTGGAATTTGTATTTTTGTTTGTGTAGTAGAGTCTTCTTGAGCTGTTTTCACCATGTTATGTTGTGCAGGAGTGGTTTAGGTCACTTAAAAAATCATCAGCAAAGGCATCAGCTAGAGGAGGTTTGATACAAATTTGCAAAATAGTGGAAAAGTTCAAAGGCAAGGTTCACTCTATTACTATATAGATAAAACACAGAGAGGAAAATTGGATTATAACAAAATCTAAAATTATTTAGGCAGAGATGGGCAGCAACAATCCTCCCAGTATCACAAACTTGGGAACTTGCAAGCTCTGAGAGCATCTCTGTCAGAGGGAAATGCTGGTGCAGCCTCCTGTGCTGCAAGCAAGCTCCAAGGATATCCCCTTAGGACCACTGTCCATAGGGTCATAAGATGATTGCCTTGAGTCATTTGGAAAATGTTCATCCTCAGGTTGAATTGCTGGAGTTTCCAAAAATCCAACAGCAATGGTGCTGTTGCCCTTGGGCCATGGATCAGGTAGGGGGTGTTTCCAGGCTGTCAGGGGCTGACTGATGATCCCCTCCATGCAGCTCCCATTTCAGCCATGCAGGAGTTCCTGGGATGGCCAGGGGATGCCTCAGCACCCAGCTCATTGCACAAATGCTAAGACCTAGCAGGAGTTTGAGCTTGTGGCATGGTTCTGGGGAGGGTGGGGAAGGATACACCACCACACATCAGTATTTCATCCCTAGCCCTGCAGTATTCCTCAGGAAGAACTGCTTCACAGAAAGGGTTGGAAGGGTCTGCCGAGGGAGGTTTGGAGTCCCCATCCCTAGGAGTGTCCAAGGAATGCCTGGATGTAGCACTCGTGCCCTGGGCTGGTGACAAGGTGGGAATTGGGCACAGGTTACACTTGATTTTGGAAGTCTTTTCCAAGCTTAATAATTCTGTGATTCTACAGTGAGAATAAGGCTCATTTTGGGCATGGACAAGTCTCACTTTGTGAAAACACTGCGTTTTTATTGCTACTTTGTGAATTGTTGATGTGTCTGTAAAACTGAATGTGTGGCTGACAGCTTCCTCAGGGTGTTACTGGTTACAGCTCCCTTCCAGATTTTTAGGGAAGCACTTTGTGCCCTTGCATTTCAATCTGAGTTTGGCATATTGCACTAAGTTAGCCTTCCACTGGGATTAAGCCATGTGTGCTCTGTGCAGGAGCTCAGCTGAAGACCATGCACAACCTGAGGCTGCTGAGAGCTGATATGTTGGATTTCTGCAAACACAAGCGCAGTCACCGCAGTGGGGTGAAGCTGCACAGGCTTCAGACTGCAATGTCCCTCTACTCAACTTCCCTATGTGGTCTGGTGTTACTGGTGGATAACAGGATCAGCTCATACAGCGGAATCAAAAGAGGTGAGCCTTTTAATGGAAGGTATCGTGTCAGGGAAAATGAATAAAATAATAAATTAGAATAAAATCTGGCTGTCGTTTCTCACAGAAAAATACTATTTGTAAAATTAAAATTCAGTGGAGGGCACTCATGTTTTGCATATGTTATGGCAAAAGGGTAAAAAATACAAAAAGAGATGAGGATGGGGATTAGTATTGTGCTGTTATCTCTCATCTCTTTCCTATATTTTGTGTCTGGGTAACAAATAATATTGGAGAGGACCCTTCAATATTGATTTAGACAAATTTATTGTAGGAGTTCCTAAATCTTTAATACCAGATTATCACACTGAAACCTATTTGCAAAAATGAAAAAGAAATATGCCTAGATTTTAAAGTGATAGGTAAATATATAAAAATACCATGTTGTTTTGATACTGTGAATGCCATTAAAAATGAACAATAGGAATATGACTTCCCTGCTCCTGGAAAGTTTGATTAATAGCAATTTGAAGTGCGTGTCTTTTGAGTAAGTGGGCACTATTATGGTGTTTTCTATCAAGGTTAACCAAATAAACTTCTGTTTATTCCTGGTTGACTCTCCCACTTGTGTCTTGAAGTTTAACACCACAGTTTGTGGTAATTGGGAGTGGGGCTGTGGAGCCTCATCCCCAGTGGGCTACAGCTGTGCAGGACAGCTGACCAGTATTGAAGGTAATGAGACATGGAGTGCACAGGTGCACTGACCAACCACCAAAGGGTACAGAGGGCACACAGGTGCAATGCATGAACCGTGAGGGGTATAAAAGGTTGGGCTATAGAACAAGAGGGGTGGACACTTGAAACCTTCTGAAGTTATCTGGTGTTACTGTGTATGGGCTGATGCTTACAGCTTTTGCAAATTGTATGGTGGTACTCTGTGTATCACAGCTGACTCAGCTGTGGCATATGCTGTGACAAATACGCTTGGAATGTCTTTTTTTGACTATCACTTGCCATTGTTCTTGCAGACCTAAAAAAAATGCACAGTAGTGCTTGATATTTCCTGGAAAGTTGGAATCAGGCTTGTAGCAAGAAGGAGAGGGAAGTGTACCAGGAAAAACTGCAGTTGCATTTGTTGATTGCTGTTGATGGTTTCCCAGTAGTTTAACTGTAACAGTATTATCTTGTACTTATTTTGCAGGTACTTTCTTTAACTGTTTAAATATTTAAATGAATAACAAAAGGAGAGTATCTGGTTTTATGCTAAATTTTAGGCAATGAGAGAAAACAGAAATTTAAATAATGCCATTAAACACAAAATTGCATCTTGTAGCCACTAGCTAGATCCTGCAGCCACAGTAGAGGGGAAAGTATGGAACCATGTCACAATCTGTCAAATATAATCCTCAATAAATTTTGGAAGAGGAGTCCAGTAGGGCTTTATCTGCTTTTGGAGAGTTTGCCTTTATAGCTGGATTTACTTGATCAGTAGAGTAGAATTACATAAGGTTACTGAGCACAACCTCAGGACATGCATTTCAATCTTTTTTTTCCTAGATTTTGCAACTGTTTGCCAAGAATGCACAGATTTCCATTTTCTTGGAATCCAAGAACAACTTGAAATTGTCCAGAAAGTTGTGCTTAAGGCCAGAGCACAGCGTAGCAGCAAGACAAAAAGACACCACGGTCAGTGACAGCCAAAATTACCCTCCTTGAAATAGAACAGTGGTCAGTGGGATGTTTGTGGGCAGGGCAGAATTGATGCCACTTTTTTGCAGTTATTTAATGTGTAAAATGGAATGTTTGGGTTCATCAAGAAACTGTGTGAAATTCACAGAGAATGTGATGTTCGGGTGGTGTCTTTGCTGCTCCTTTAAAATGAATCAACATATAAAACTCGCATTTTAACAGCATGGGAAGTATATCAGGCCATTCTGCTTTCCTTAGCTGCCTGTAGCAGCACAAACTTTATCTGTCTTTACCTTTTTATTGCCATTTACATTTAAATCTTCAAAAATTGCAGAAAAAGGAGTTTACTACTTTTTCCCCCTTCCTTTAAAGTGAATGCTGAAAACCAAATAAATTGACTAAATGTGTATTTAGCTTTCTTGCACTGACCAAAGCTTTGGGAATGGTTTTCCTTATATTTGTGTTTGCAAATGGCTGGGAAATGCTCTGACCACATGGTGTCAGTGCATTAGGCAGTGCAGTTGTACATCATGTAACTTTTGTTTTCCCTCCAAAGAGCTACTTACGTGATTTAAATGCATCAGGAATGTGAACAAATATGGGTATACAAAAAAACTTCCCTTGAGAACCTGTGTATTGCTCCATCTCAAGGGAAATGGTGAAAGCTGGTTTTATGCTGCTGATTTATGTCAATCTCTTAGGAACAAATTTGTTTGAATTTATTACGTTATTGAAAGTAATAGCAAGATACTATGTGGTTGTGGGGGCAACTTCCGAAGTTTCATGTTATGTCTGAGAATATTGTTTGCTTTTGTCCAAATGAAGAAATATCATGGGATGGTAAGTAAGACGGGCAGGGATTTGTGGTTGGATTCAGTTTGGGGTATATTGAAGACAGCAAAAATTCTTCTACCCATCCCCCTTGCATTTTGGGGACTTTATGCTAACTTCATGGTCAAAATTCAAGCCAGATATCTGTACACGAACCTTTTCATGCCAGAGTGTAATTAATAGAGGATATGATTAATATTTGTTCCGTGTGTTCATATACAGAAAACAGAATTGGTGGGAATGAAGATAAATTAAAGAATATTGAACGAAACCAGTCGAACATTTTACCGGGTGAGTTGTGTGGCATTGACCCCCTCTTCCTGAAGCAAATTGTGTTTTATACGTCCATATTTTTAGCTCTAAAGTCAGAACATAAATTATAAACTGAACCCAAGCTGACCTCAATCAGAGGAGAAGGATGTTCCTGTGGCTGAGGTAGAGAACTGGGTGTCAGGACATCTGGTTTCTATTCCCAGCTTTGCCACTGCATCACATGGTGTGGGGCAAATCACTTCTCTTTGCCTAAAATTTCCTTTTGGAATTTGAGGGTGGAAAAAAGAACTCTGAGCATCTTGGGGGAAAGGTGAAACTTCAATACTAGCAGCTAATTTTGTTTTTGAGAATGGCTATATGTATATCACTGCCATGGTACAGAAAAGCAATTTTGAGTGGATTTTTTAACTTTCAGAAATCCTCTCTCAGGGAAAGTATCTTCTGTGTATATTGTGATGTTTAGTAAGGAAAGCTGCTGTTGAATTTGAAGATGAATATGCCTTTGGAGGGGGGAGGAGTTAAGTCCATACAACCCATGGTTGAGTGAGGTCTTATTAAAATTGATTTCATGACTGTCTTAAATATTTTTAGTATGAGTGGATTATAAATCAACTTGGACCAGATAAATCCAGTTGTCTTGTAGTAGTGGCCTGTGTTACTACTTGTAGGTGGCCACTGCTGGGTATTCCTGCCTCCTTAGGAATCATCCAGAAGGCGTACAGACCCATTCTGCAGCTGTTCCAGTTCAAAGACAGAATCTTCACCTCAGTGGCCAGTGGGAATAGGTTTGAAGGAAGATGTTCATTTGTTGACTGAAACAGCGGGGGCATTGCACACCTGCTTTTCCTTGACTGTACTGTAGACTTTAGATCTTCAGTGCAAAGGAACAATGGAGAGACCTGGATTTCACTGCCTCTCACCTTTGATAAATGAATATTAAGTCTGAAAATACCCCCAACAAGATGTCTTGGTTCCTTTTTTCAAACAACTCTGTAACTCGCCTTCCCACTACTCTGAATTATTTTAAATTCTAATTGTCACTGATCCCTTTGTGTTCCAGTGCCATATCTCAGTTGTTACATAACCCACTATCTTTTTCCACAGGCTCTGCATCCTTTTTTGACCTTTCCGCCTCCCACATCTGTCTCCAATTCTGTGCTTGCATTGTGTATTTTGAGTATTGCACCTCCTCTGGGTTTGTTTTTCTGTTTTGTGCTATATAGAGATCATATCCTGTACTGGCACTGTTATGGTTTATTACACCATGTGGCCATGATGCCAGTGGAACCCATCAAAGCAAGGGAGAGAGGTGTGGGATGGATGTAAAACAGTGACAGTCCAAGAGATTTTAGATCTCCTGTGTACGTCCTCATCTCTGCTGTATATTTCTATTTGCCTTTTATCTTTCTTACACTTCCAAACAATTGGATTTCAGTACAGATCACTACCATGATTTCTTGCCTTCCTGGTTTGCCTTATTGTGCAGGAGAGTTCTACATCACACGGCACTCAAACCTCTCAGAAATCCACGTTGCCTTTCACCTGTGTGTGGATGACAACGTCAGGTCTGTGAATGTGACTGCCCGCGACCCGGCCATCATGGGGCTCAGGAACATCCTCAAGGTCTGCTGCACACACGACATCACCACCATCAGCATTCCCCTCCTGCTGGTGCATGAAATGTCAGAAGTAAGTAAATGGAAACATATGGGCTGGTTTCATATCCTTGGATTTTTGCAAGTGGTGTGTTTCATGCTGATTTAGGCCAAATGGGATGGTTTTTCTCACTCACAGGCTTCTGCCACACCACATGGTACTTGTATCTACATGGTGACCCAAATTGAGGAGCTAGACCAATTAAAAGCATCTCAGCCAGCTGAATCACTCGAAGTTTTTATTCCCACCCCTCCTTTTGGACAATTCACTTCCTGGATCTATCTCACTGCAGTGGTACAAGTATTAATAGAAGATGGGACTACACAGCTGGGAGCTCTTGCTTAGAAGCTCTACCTTCAGAGCTGCTGATGCAGTAGTGATACCAGATTCCCTCTTTTTATTATCATTAGCTGTAAACATTAAAACTAAATTTTGGGAGCAGCAGAACTGGCAAAGCTTGACTTAGAGTTCTGTAGATCTAAACACTACCTTGGCCTTCTGTAAATCTTCTACCACCTCAGCCCTACACAAGAGCAACCAAATTTCACCTTCACTTTGAACTGTCTCTTCCTTCACTGCCTAATTTCTGTCCTTGTTTCCTCTTTAAGTCCCCTCAAATACTGTCTGGGTAAGAGGCAGCATATTGCTGATGCTCTTGGTGTTCTTACTTAACTGTGCTGAGTTTTGTATTTTCTTCTGTAGTGGCACTCTGATGTAGGCCTTGTCTCGCAATCAGCTGTAACATTTCTCAGTGCACAGCAATTTAAAACTATTGGCAGCCTCTTTGTCTCTGTCACAACTGGCTCACAGAGAAGAAAAGGGGTGGGAAAGCAGGGAGTACAGCCATATGCCTTATATCCTGAAGAGCTGGAAAGTCTGTAAACCTAAAGAAATGAGAAAAGGAAGATAATTCTGTCATCCATGTAAGGATATCAGTAATAATTACAGTCTGTTGGAGAGGTTTCTTTTTTAAATTAACGCTTTGATTTTTCACTTTTAGATTCAATATTGCCTTTCCTTTGTGGAAAGTGGCTAACTCACAGCAAGATAAATGCTCACCAGTGGATTACCTTTAACAGTGACACATTTTATAATAGAATTTACTGGAACACAGAGTAGAAGTCACCCTTTTTTGCAGGATCAGGGTCTATTACCATGAAAAGCAAGCAATGAAAAAGGTAAAAAGACACAATAATGAAGCTTCTAAAGGATGTATTTCCGTACATAAAAGTAGACTTTTAGGAACAGATGAGATTTTTTAATGAAATTTTTCATCTGTTGTACTGAGATCTTTCTTTGGGCACAAATGCAAGTAATCAACATGCAGGACAGCAGCCTGGGTCACTCATTGGGACCCAGCTGCTGTGTTTCAGAAATTTATTAAATATATTGACCTTTTTTTATCAAGGTGCCACCTGATTATATTCTTCTGGGTTTTGTTTCCTTTAAACCTGGTTAGTTCTAGCTTTACATATCTGTATTTTAAACTACAACTAAAGCACCTGACCAAGTGTTCAACATGCCTTGAGATGTGTGAAACTGAAGAATTATCTTCTTGTCTAGTGCT
The DNA here is from genome assembly GCF_017590135.1 of Pyrgilauda ruficollis. Lineage (NCBI taxonomy): Eukaryota > Metazoa > Chordata > Aves > Passeriformes > Passeridae > Pyrgilauda > Pyrgilauda ruficollis. The sequence continues at coordinate 16,778 of NW_024529933.1, forward strand.
GGATTCTTAAAAGATCCTGGTGAAACAATTTACAATTAAGCTGTAAGTCTTTGCAGAGTAAGCAGAAAGTGAGCTGGATGGTAAGTGTGTCTTAAGGCACAGCTGCTTTGTATGACTTGCATTAGCAGCTTGCTTATTACAGTGCTTGGCAGCTGGCTGACCTGATTTGAAACACACAAATCTGTAACTCCTTGTTGAGGGAAAAGTGAGTAATGACAGATTTCTGAAAGTTACCCTGAACCTGGTGCCTTTGGCAGCCGCAGTTCTGACTCTGCATTTACCACCTACAGAAGAACGTTTTTGTGGGGTGGTTAACCAGGAGCCCAGCTGCAGAGATGTTTCCATGCTTCCCTGGGACAGGCATTCATTAGCAGGGTTCTCTGTGCTTTTTCCAAATATTTTCTCCTAATGTAGATGTAAGAGTGGTGTTTATATCCTCACAAAAGTAATTACAGTATCACAGACGGCTTTGGGTTGGAAGAGACGTTAATCTCATCCTGTCCCATCACCTGCCATGGGTATGGACACCTTCCACTCTCCCAGGTTGCTCCAAACCCCATCCAAACTTTCCTGAAATACCTCCAAGCATGGAGCAGCCACAGCTTCTCTGGGCAGTCTGTGCCAGGGCCTCACCACCCTCCAATCTAAACCTGCTCTCTGTCAGTTTGACTGTCTTGATCTCAATGAGGCTGTTAGATTTCATTGTTATTTCTATTTTAAAAAATCAAGAATTCTGTTTTCCTTTGTTTTTCTTATGGCAAGAACAACCAAAACAGATCTCTCTGGTCTGATCATTAAATTAAATGAAGGAAAGAAATTTGATTTGATACCTCACAAAGGCAAAAGCAGGCAAGTTTGATTTCAGGCCAAGTGAGGTGTTACTGATCACTGGAATCTGCTATAAACTGGGGAATTAAATGGCTCTAACAGCAAGGCATTGCTAAAAATGCCAGAGCTGGCACCCTCCCTTGGTAGTTTCAACATTGCTGTTGTCCACACAGCAACAGTGACAAAAATGTGACTCTTCAGTGATCTCAGTCTAGTTGTCTCTATTACCATAATTTAAGACAAAATTGTTTTTTAAAAAAAGAAATGAAAGGAGTATAAGCTGTGTAACAAATATTTATGAACGTAGTTTATGTCCATAGAGAGGTTACTGATGGATGTGTTGACCTCAAATGTTTCTCAGCTGAGATTCATGCCTTTTAAATTTATATCTGCTCATCCAGTGTTTAGGATTTACACAGATGCACTGTGAGTTAAACACCTTGCTAATTCTTACTGAAATTACCCATTGAAGTTTAGTTTGAAATATTTTTCCACATGATGTATGTGGACTTTACTGTTTTACTTACTTGATTATGACATGGTTCTGCAAAGGCCCAAGCCCTAAGCAGCCCCATGTAGTAAGCCTGTCATAAATGAAATGAAAATAAAATCAAAAGGATTGCAGCATATCTTTCTCACTGTGAAAAATATGTGAAAGACCAGTGAAGCTGGTCTCTCCTCCCCTCCTTTTTTTTCTAAATGAGTCAAAGAAATCTTAATTTGACAGAATGATTGCATCTGAAAAAATGTTGATGTGTCTCTGCTAGTGAAAAACACCCGAAGTTCCAGGTGGGTTTTTTTTTAACTTTCTTGAATGCTATTATTCAAAACTCCCTCTAAGAGGTTGGCTGTTTGCTTTTTTGCTTTCTTATGTCCTTCTCTGTACTTTGCATTGTTGCTTAGCTGATCCTCCATTTCCACACCAGAGAAAACTCCTGGTGGTGTGGTGAATTCATGAGAACTTTGGTGTGTGAAGATAGATTAGAATTGAATCACTGCTATGTCATTTTCAGTTCTTGTGGCTTACATGGAGCAACATTGTTATTTCTCTGAGTGCCCACAAAATTTAGTCTCTCTGTTCCTCTAAAATAGTCCAAGGAATGGTGTCATATCCTGCTGTGTTGATCAGTCTTTTTAAGGTTTAGTTCCCATCACTGATTGCTCAGGTGCTCCTGTGAGAGAATGTTCTTCTTAGTGACTTGTTTTTACTAAGCCAAAACAGTGATCAAAACCAGGTGTAAACCTTACTTGTGACAGAAAGCAGTCATGGGCAGATGAGTTATAATAAACACCAAGTGTTGCTTCCAGAATGCTTAAAAATTTAAAAAGTCAAAAGGCAACCACAACAAAAGTATAAACCCAAACTTGTCCAGCACTATTCTGTCTGATTAATGTGCTGTATACTTTAAAAGCAACATGTAGGGATGCAGTGATTTGTATAATGAAGGCTTTATGAAAAGATATTTCAAATTTACTCAGTTTTTAACGTAGAGTGTATTTTGGGGGATTGCAGGAGATCCTCCCACCTGAAGAGGAACTTTGGCTTTCAGTAGTTGTTTAATGAAGTCACACATCCAGTTTCAGTTGTGTTATCACTGAGCATTCTTAGATTACCTTGCCTCTCAAATAACTTTAATCCTGAAATTAATCTTTCTGATAACAACAGATTGCACTGTGTGTTTGACATTTCGAAATAGAACTGGCTTTATTGAATAGAAAAATATGTAAAGCTTAAGTTTGAAAACGTACTTGGAATGATAGATTAGTTTCCACATCTATATTCCTGTATTCAGAGTAGGAAGTGCTCATCTTCATGTTGAAGATTACCGCAGAAACAGATACTGTTTTCTTCTTCCTGAGAAGTGTTTGCAGTTAGTCATTCTGTCTCTGATGGAATTCCATCATCATGGTGTAATTGGCTTTCTAGCATACAACCAAAGAATATTTAATGAACTTTATTCTCAAATTATTTAGCCCAGTGCTTTTAAACCACTGTGGTTTTCATGTCATGTTTTGCTATTTAAGTTTAGGTAAGGATTTGCTGGCTGTTGCTATCTGAAACTCCTTCATCAGATGCAGGTGATTTGCTTGTTCTCACTCTTCCCCTAAATGCATCTTGAGGAGGAAGAGCTTCTTCCCATTCCAGTATTAGAGGGAGGGTTTTACTGAAGGTTGTGGGTATGCCAAGAAATACTAAACAGAACCAAGAACAGTTAGAAGTCATCATTGTGCTTTCAAGATTTGGTCAGGAGCCTGCCTTTGATTTGCTGAAGCATGAACCTGACAATTATCAATTGAATATTAGACTTTTTTTTGGAGCTCCACAGGAGAATCAAACAGCCCAGTTTCCAGTGGGTTTGACAGCATTTTTATTCAACACCTCAGTTAAAAAATGTTTAATATTATTCTGACACTGGCTCTCCTAGCAATAAGGAGTGGTGGTGCTTTTATGGTCACCTGTAAGGTATGTACTCCTGCCTAGAATGTTCTAAAAACTACGTCCCAAATGCTGCTTGAAAATTATGTTCTAGGGCAAAAAATGTATTGCTTTTAATAATTCCCCTATTCTTGCTGGTTAGATTTGTGGGGCATTGAGGCTTTTTATTTCTTCATTTAGGAGATGACCATTCCATGGTGCCTGAAGAGGGCAGAGCTCGTGTTCAAGTGCGTCAAAGGTAGGGGAGTGGAGCCTCAGTGGGTTCTGGGGAGCCAGTCCAGAGCCAGGGACATGAATTCATTAAAGGGCTGGAGCAGCTCTGCTGGGAGGAAAGGCTGAGGAAATTGGGATTGTTCAGCCTGGAGAGGGGATGGCTTTGGGGTGACCTCATTGTGGCCTTCCAGTGCCTGAAGGGAACCCTCAGGAAAGATGGAGGGAGACTCTTGACAAGGACCTGGAGTGACAGGACAAGAGGTAATGGCTTCACACTGACAGCAGGTTTAGGTTGGATATTAGGAAAAAATAGTCCTCATGACTCAGCATGGTTTTCTGTCTTTCTAAGTGGTGTTTTTACTTTCTGCATTTTTTTTGTGCTGCACTTAAGTAGTTGAACCAGTCACTTTCTTTCAACCACCTGTTTGAGGAACCTCTTCCTATAGTAATTGGCCTCTAGTTCACAATGGATATATCATCTATATCATCCACTTCTATTAAACAAGTATTTTTCTGAGTCTCCTTATTTGCCACAAGAGGATTCCTGTGGCCTTTGGTAGTTCATTACTTGAGCAATAAATGAGTGCTGAGCTTTTTCCCTATAGAATCATAGAATTGTTTGTGTTGGAAAGCACCTTAAAGATTTTAAACCCCTGCCACAGGCAGGGACATCTTCCACTATCCCAGCTTGCTCAGAGCCCTATCCAGCCTGGCCTTGAACACTTCCAGGGATGAAGCGTCCACAGCTTCTCTGGGCAACCTGTGCCTCCCCTCACAGGGAACAGTTTCTTCCTCATATCCATCTAAACCTCCTCTCTGTCAGTGTGAAGCCATTCCTCTTTGTTCTGTCACTCTGGGTCCTTGTCAGGAGTCTCTCTCCATCTTTCCTGTGGGCTCCGTTCTGGCGCTGGGAGGCCACAGTGAGGTCACCCCTGTTTCTCAGTGAAAGGAAGCATGGAAAGAACTACTGACACACTGTTTTGAGAAACCCTCACTTCTGCTGTGTATCTCTGTGCTGCACAGATGGACTGATAATTCTGTCCTCAGTGTAGGTATTGTGCAGAACTCATCATTTGATATTTCTACATTTCATTCAGATTGCCCAAGTCTGATTTAAAGGCAGTTGAGGCCATCCCTAATTAAGGCAGTTCAAGCCCTACTTGCATGTGAAAGCTCCCTCACTGCCTGCTCATGCTGTAACTGCTGGGGAGTATTGCACAGGTACTCCAGACAGTGTCAATGCTGGTTTTTTAGGTTTCATGATGGAAATGGCCTCGTGGGATGGAGGAATTTCTCGGACTGTACAATTCCTGGTACCACAGGTAGGTGAAACCAAAGACTTATCCAACCTAGGAGACTGCTGGTAAAAAGTCGCATGTCAGCAGATCTAGTTGTGATTTTTTTTTTGCACTTGCCTGCTCCTTTTGAATGAGTTAAATGAATCTATCTAGTTTTGTTTCCTTGCCTATAAAATAGGAGTAAGGGTTGATTTATATTTTTGAATACCCAGTAGTATTTTTGAATACCCAGTAGAGAGGATGCTAAAATTTCAAACTGAGAAATTCACCTTTACAAACAGTGAATTCATCACCTTTGAAAAAGGTACTGTTTTTCCTGTTAATTACTTAATTACATTAAGTAATTAATTACTTAATTACATTTTTCTGTTAATTACTCTGATGCGCTAACCTTGTGTTACATAACTTGAGTTGTTTATTAGTCATATTGTCTAACATGGAAAGCTGCAATGCAGAAAGTTCAGTCATGCTTTCACAAAAAAATAATTACACCAGGTATTTGAAGTTAGTTCTGATTTAGATTCTGAAATTATTTAATTTGGAGTTGTAGCTGATCTTCAGAAAAAGGAAGATGTCCAAAGATGGCCAGCATGAGGTTTGTTCTAAAAAGCAGTAAAAGTAGAGTTAATGTTAGGAAAGGAGTAACGTGTATTTCTTGACAAATTAGAAAGTTGCTGAGCAAGGAGGAAGCCACAAATAAATTCCAAATTTGAAGCTAGTCTTGAAATGCAGAGAGCAGGAGTCCTGTAGATAACAAGCAGCACAGTCCTGCTTATGTTTGGCAGAAGTAATCAATCCCTGGAACAATAAATCAACTGGAAATGGTTATGTGGGTGTGTCACATAAATATACAGCCAGTATTTTTAGGTCAGTCTTTTAACTGAATTCAGTCGGATTATAACATGGTTTGAAAATTATTTTTGTTATCTTCTGAACAGCATCAATTCTCAAATACCAAGAAACAAGATTGAGAGAGACTTAATTCTTCCAAACTACAAAAAGACAAAGCTTACCTGTGTGTTGTTGTTTTTCCCAGACAATTTCAGAGGAAATGTTTTACCAGCTGAGTAACATGCTGCCACAGATCTTCAGAGTATCCTCCACACTGACTCTGACCTCCAAGCACTGATTTCTGTGGGGCACTAACCTGTATCCTATCGGCAGAGGATGAGATTAAGGAGATTCTGGACTAGAATGTCTCTTTCCTGTGGACTGATGACGCCAAAGTGGCATTTGTTGTAATTTCAAGAATTGTGTTGTAATAAAAGATAAATGTTGTCTGTTCTTGGCTGGTAGCAGCTGATTTTGACCTCTTGTTTTGTTTCAGTACAGGATTGATGATTAATTCCTCACCTTTATCTGAAAGACATTCATTATAACTTGTAAGAAATCTACAGAAATATGTAGGTAATTCTCATACACAGGTAGTAGCAATAAGAGCTTATGCTAGGAGTAGGGTCTTCTGGCTTCTACAAACATTTGCTGCATTTTCTTAGTGACTTTTAGAAGAATGTGGAGCACATCAGAATAACCAATGGAATTTGTCATAGTGTCCATGGAATAAAATGTATTACTGCCTCATTTTACTGCTGCAAAATGAAAGACTTGAATCAAACATTTACCCTGTTGCATTTTGTAGATTGTGAAAGTGTTTAAAAAAATTAATACACACTTGTGACAATAATTACAAATTTTTAAGTATAGGTCTTCCTTTTTTATTATGCTTTTTGCTTTATTTTATTTATTTTCCTTTATTTTACATTGAGAACTTTATGGCAACACTAAAGTGTTCTGGACACTTATACAGATAAAATTTGCTGCTTATTAATTAACATTTTATGACTAATCAAAAATGCCAGGGAGACAGCTCAAGATGCAGCTATGACATTTCTTGGGACAAACTTGAATCCAGTCAAAAAAACCCCAACCAGATAACCCCTGCATCCCAGTGATGGGGGATAAGAGGGACCCTGGGAACTGCTTTTCCCCTGCATCCTGGGCAATCTTGGATCCAGGAGCTGGAAGCAGCTTTTCCATGGACAGGGAAAGTCCTGTCAGGAACTGGGGTTCTTGGGATTGCCAGAACCACTGGGCTCACAGCAAAGCAGCTGTGGGGGTGAGGGTTTCCAGGTGGTGGGATTTCCAAATCCACAGTTTTGCTTTGTGGGAATCATGGGGATCCTGGCAGATCTGGCTTTGAATCAGAAACCTCTTCGTACATACTGCTTAAATTCTGCACTGGAAACTGGAGAACCTGGAAGCCAATTAAAATCCAAATTATTTTCTGTCTTCACAGTTATTTTTTTAAATGTTATTTAGCTTAAAAAAGGCAAAGATTGAAATGCTCTGTTTTGGGGAAGCTGCATAATTTAAATTTCTCACAGAGAACCAAAGGAATATTCACTGTTTCATGATGATTGTAAAGGCACTGTGTAATTAACAGACTCAGCTTAGTATTTTTATCAAGTCTTGCATGCTGCAGGAAGCCGTGTAAGTGACCTAGCAAACATCTCTTGCTGAACTGTCAAATACTTTCTTTTCCTCTGCCAGCAGCTTCTAAAGAAGAATCATGCAAGTAATGTGACCTAATTTGATGTTCTGGAAAAGAAGGATGTACATTTCTCTAGAAGGAGCTGGATTAATCCTGTTACAGCTCATTTTACATTGCTGGCCTTAAACTGAAATCAAACTCTGGTCCCAGAAAAGCAAGTGCTCTAACACTGTTCTGTCTGGGAAAGGTGTGGTGGCAGAGCTATTCCTTTTTAGAAGTTGTAATGTTTATCTGTGTGTGAAAAAGATCTGTGTTGCCTACTTACACTAGTTTTATATTTTCCTTCAGTCAGTAAATTTACCAACAAGGAACACCAGCAGTTCTTAAGCAAACATCTTTTGTGTACGTTGAGACTCTTTGGTAATAAAAATTATGCCTTGTATTTTTGCCAAAGCATGAAGACTCCATTTCATTTAGTAGCACTTGGGTGAAACTGCCACTAATTTCTAGGAAAATAACTCAGCTTTTTGCCTTTTATTTTTGAAATATTTGTTTTCAGTCCTCAGCAGATTGCATCTAAACTTGTTATCAGAAGAACCAGTTTTGTTTCTTTGGGGTCTTTGATACTGAAATGAATCAACAAGCTCTAGTGCTGAGGTTTTGGAAAGCCAAAATGGAAGGAATGGTATGGGAAAACTATTAATTCTGCTTGCTGAAGTGTGACCCTTGTAAATGCTGAATAAGCCTGCCAAAGAGAATCTTTGTCTGGAGGATCTGTGACAGAGCATTTAATATTCCCATTTTTCATACCTGTTTTCAAGGAAGAGGTGCTAACAGCAGAATTTTAGCTGTCTTTGGAGAAAAGCAGAATATAGAGACGGGCTGACTGAAGCTGTACCTTCTCTTTGGTCTGTGCCTGGCAGCTGTAAAATACAGTCTGCAGTTTATGGTGTAAAGCCACCTTAGAAATTCTGTTTCAGTCATGAAAAGCCATTCAAGATTAAGAAGAAAATGACTTAATGGGCATGAGGTTTTCTTTTGTATATGCAGTGCAGATTCCTTGAAAGGGTGACAGTATTTAATGCCTTGAAAATATTGCGTAAAATTATATGCGTGGCTTGAATTGAATAAAAAATTCTTGCTACGGGGAAAGGTGAGGAGCAAATGCCACTGTTTAGCTTCTTTAACTTGCTCACGGTGACCACTGTAAACTGCAGGTGCCCTTTAGAGAGTCTGAACTAAGGTTATTACAAGGAAAAAAATGCCAAGAGTCTGGATTTGTCAAGGATATTACTTAGTGCCTTTCACCTCTTGTCACCAGCTCTGCGACGTGTGTCTGCTTCTGTGGGAACTGGTGACAAACAGGAGGAGAAGAATGCAGGCAGTTAAACACATGTACAGACCTTGCCCTCGCCAGGTGCTTCTACCCTGCTGCAGTGCCAGAAATGTCACTGTTAGAAGGTGGCACTGCCCAGACAAGTGGGAGTCGTAGCTGAGGTCCTTTCTTCTGCAACAATTCACTCTGGACAGCAAAATCTTAATGATGAAAGAGTTATTTTATAACTTTTCCTGTTGTATGAGAGGTGAATGAAGCCACAGAAGGTGGTTATGGAGAGGGGATATAATATAAGGGAGGAAATTATCATGGAATGATTTGGGTTGAAGGGGGCTTTAAAGAACAACCAGTTCCATCTGAGAGGACTGAGATTGCACATTCTAACTCCATTCTGGTATTTCTGTGAGCTTAAAAGTTGATCAGTTTATTGCATCTGTACCTCATTTTCCCCTCAGAGGAAAGTTTAATTTATACTTGTATAGTATTTTGAGCATTAGTCTTTCGTGCCTCATTTACTGGGTTTTTTTGCCAGTGCTATACCCAAAAATACAGAGCTATTCTCTGGTATTCACACCAGGTCAGCTGAGTAAAGAGATGCCTGTCCTCTTCTTGTATCTTTACCTCATGGAGCTCTCAGAACACACCATCAGTGCTGCATAAAAATAAATTCATTACTTCATACTATATACTGGATGTGGTAGAAGTCAGTAGCAACCACAGGACTGTTGTCCTATGGGACCACAGAATTAGAAGAATATGTTGTTATTATTATGTATAAGGACAAACAGTTTTATTTCAGATTGCAGAAGTTGAAGAGCTTGATTTTGTGATATAATAGCATTTAAACACTAAGGTGCAATCTTATCCCAACATTTAGAAGCAAGTTCTTTTGAAGATTATTCCTTGGAGGTTAGGCCAGATTCTGGGTAAAGAATGCTGGTTCATAGTTCTCTATTTCCTTTCTCACTTCTGTCAGAATAACCTGCAAAGGCAGAAAAACAACATTCACCCTTTATAATAAAGGCTTCAAAAGAGAAAAGCCATGGAAATGAGTCAACTTAGGATGTGAAGTCAGTGTTGCAAGCTCTGCCAAATGCAGCTTGGAGAAGATGAGACAGCTTGAGCAAGCACTTCCTCTGGGCACACACTTTCCATATGACATATTTTTTTAATTGGGAAATGGACTGTGGACTTCAGTTTGTGATGCTCAGTTCTGGTCTCATTGGCCAGTTTCTCTGCTTTCAGAATATACATAGAGCAGTGTTTTCAACCAGCCCTATGAAGGGCTGAGAAGAGGTGGAGAAATGTTCTCTGTTGGAGTAATTATCAATACCCATAAGAAAAAAAGTCACCGAACAAAACAAGGTTATTGTGCCATGTTTGAAACACACAGAGAAATATGAAGTATCTAGTATCAAATATTCTATGTAACATAGAAAACCTCTTAAACTGGTGTTAAATCATGCAAGCACTCTGCATAGACCAACACACAATGATATGCTGTATCTCACTTCTCAGAGAAGCTATGGTAGGTACTGGCATCTTCCTGATGGCTGTTACAGTTCACAACTTCTAAATCTTCACTCTAGTCACTGAGAATGCAGCAAAAAAATACAATGATAGAAAAGGCACCAACCTTGTGCAGTCTGTGACCCACAGGATGTGATGTTAATTTTGATTGATATCCTGTTTTATATTTTGGCATTCACCTTCTGCTCTTGTGTTGCTTGTGTCAATTCAATGTCTATCAAGTTTGCTGAGTTACTCCAAAATAACAGAAATGTAACTGAGAGCAGAATTTGGCCTTGTGTGCCCTTCTAAGGGTGCTAAGTTTGAAGAGATACAGAGCAACACTGGCTAAATGGCAACTGAAGGGGAATGTGAAAACCATCTGTAAATATTTAAAGGATGCAAAGACTAAAGAGTAGGGGGGTTTGGACTGAATGTTCCAGTAAGAATTTCAACTTAACTAACAGGGATGAAACTAATAAAGGGAAGTAGGGAAGATTTAGAGAAGCAATATGCCTGGAAACTTAGAAATCAGTCTCATAATGTACATATATTTCTCTGAGAACGGAGTGCTAGCCACTGTGTCATTTCCAAGAAATACAGGAGGAAAAAAGCTACGCCTTTGTGGTATAAAGTACTCTTAAATTGCCTGGGAGATGGCAAGACAGGACTTCATGTCTGCCTTTCTGTTTGGTCAGCAGAAATTGATTGATTTCTCCCTCCCTCTGTTCCATCTTTAGGAAGCATGTGGATGATGATCAGGGTCCAGACAGATGTGCTTCATCTCCAGTTGGCTTAGTAAGGTGATTGATTTTAAATCTACAGAAAGGAGGATCCCATGGAGAAAAACTACATTCCTGCACAAGGTACCTTCCATGAAAGACAAAGCCTTGGGGGGAGAAATCCTTAAGTTAAATTAATTCAGGTTTAGATGAAGTGTAAAGAGAATTGTATGCTCCAAGGCACTATCAGCTCTTTCCTAATGGGCATTGGCTCACTCTTAACAGTGCCAAGTATCATCAGAGCATCTTTGAGATCCAGTGGTTTCAACAGGAGTTCAAGGCCCTTGACCCCCAGGCAGGAACAGACCCTGTACATATCAATTTAGGACTATCTTGAACTGAGGACTTACCAGAGTTGAAGCTGGTTTGGTTGTTTCCCAAAAGTCTTTATTTTAAGCTCCTTAAACTGAACCATAACAGCTCTTGCCTGGCATAAATTATAATCCTCTAAAATGCTCTGTACTCTTTCATGCAAGTCATTTATAGTGACTGTTTCAACTCTGTTCCAAAGAGCAGTTTTAAATCCCAGCAGAAATAGCCTGACCCCACAAACAGGGGCTGCTTCCGTCCGCCCCTCCTTGTGTGTGCAGCACCCAAGTTATCAGAGTGCTCCGGGCCTTTCCCACAGCGGAAATTGTACCAGCACAGGCCAGCCAAGCCTCCCTTTTTGAGAAATGAATCTCTCTCCTCACTCACCAATCAAAGATGGAAATTGCAGTGGGTCATTGGCAGGAGCTTGGCTCCAAGCTTGACCAGCTACACAAGAGGATGTGAATGTTTCTGTTGAGTAGTTGTTTGGAAACCGCGGCCTGACCACCAGTTGTTATCTTGGATGTGTTTTTAGCCATTTTGGGCACTTCTCCCTGCCCATTGGAAGTGGTTCTTTCTTTCAAGCAGTCCATCAATTATGAGCAAGTCATGCAAACAGATGTTGCTACATGCAAAATGGCACTCACCACCTTTATATCCTACTGTTGCTTACAGTGGGAAATCTTTTGCTTCAAGAGGACAACAACATTTTCTAGTTTTTCTTCTCCCCATGATTATTTTACAGCATGTAGGTATTTATGGATGAGGACAGTCAGCCCCTTTGCCTGGGTGTGAGGCCCAGCAAGTGAGTCAGCACCTACTGATGGCTGAAAAGTGGTGTCCCCCAGGGGCCTGTAATGGGACGAAGTCATTTTTGATATCTTCATTTATGACATGGACATTGGGATTGATTGCACACTCAGCAAGTTTGCAGATGACACCAAGCTGAGGGTGCAGTGACACTCCTGAAGGACGGGGTGCCATCCAGAGGGACCTGGACAAGCTCAAGTACTGGCCCAGCTCTGGGGACCCAGCACAGGAAGGACATGGAGCTGCTGGAGGCAGTGCAGAGGAGGGACACCAAGGTGATCGGAGGTTGCCCAGAGAGGCACAGGTTGCTCAGAGAGGTGGAGGATGCCCCATCTCTGGAAACAGTCAAGGTCAGAGCAGGGCTCTGAGCAACCTGATCTGTTGAAGTTCTCCCTGCTCATTGCAGGGGGGTTGGGCTATGTGGCCTTTAAAGGTCACTTCTAGCCCCAATGATTTTATGATTCCATGAAAAAGGCATCAAGAATTTGGAAGGGCAGGCTCTGTACTATACATGGTGCAGATATGTCTTTTTTGTATTTTCTTCTTTTTGCTCATGATGCTGTCACAAATAGCTCTTTAGAGAAACATTGTGCCCACTAATAACTGGCCTGCTGGATCACCTACTTCTGCCTAATCCATCTTCATTTTTATTGTGGAGTCATACAGAGCCAGACCTGCCAGACACTTAGAGAAACAAAGGATGGAAAACATAAAGTGGTCAAAGAGAGGTAAGGATGGGCCAAGCTGCAGTGGTGTAAGAGCCTTTAACTTCCTTTTTGTGTCAGGAAGACTTTAATATAAAGTACAGCAAACCAGGACCAGTGCACTTCTCTGGCCAGTCCTTAAATTGGCTCCTCAAGGTGGAGATTATTGTGTCATGAGCGCCATTCATTTTCACAACATTATTTCCATGAGAGGTTATTACACATTAAGTTACAACATTCCCATGCATCCAGGCTTCTTGTAACAGTAGGAGAAATGGTGGGCTGGAGAAGACAGCTGGCTTTGCACGTGGTCTCTGTCAGTTTACTTAACCAGAACCATTTTACTGCTGCTGGAGGAATGCAGCAAAAGGTCAGTGCTGAAACTCCACTAAAGTAAACTGAGCACACATTCCATCTGCCAGCATATGCTCACTCCTTTCTTGATCAAAAAGGAAATTTCAGAGCTCTGCTGCATGCTTGCCTTGACCCTGCTGCACACTGCCTGTCCAGTGGGCATCAAACAAACCATTCTCTAATCCTGTATGGAATATGCATTCTGCTGGAAGGATGCTTGGAATAGTTGCACAGCAGCAGCAACAACGTAATCCTAAACTGGGCCCATGCACAGGAGGAATTGCAGGACAGCATGGAGAGGGATGTCAGGAGAAGTGTTACATGAATGCATGAAATGTATGGGTTTATTTCCTGGTTCTTTGCACCCATCACAACCTGACCCTGTCCAAATAAGACTCATCTTTTCAGGGGAAAAATAAACTCAACGTTATCATTCAGCTCTTTCATTTTCTTTGCCTGTCTTCTTCAAATGTTTCATCTTCTGAAGTCTGCCTGATCTGGTCAGTGTCAGAGTAGGAATTCTGTACTAACAACATGCACAAGGAGCTGAACCAACTTAACTAGGCTGCTAAAATTTGCAGAAGTGAAGCTCTTGTAGCTACAAGAGCTTTTGGCTGATTTAGAACATGCCCTCATAACATCACTTGATAAAAATAAGACTTGGGCTTTTTAATAGAACAAATAACTTAGGCTTTATATTTAACCATGGTCACTGTTAAAGCTATAACTGGTTTTCAGAATATTTTAGGAATCTGATCTTGATCTTCCATATGTTAAAAACCATCACAACAAATACCTTACACTGTGGTTCCTGATGAAGAAATGACAAGGTGGCTGCAGCCTTAAACACAAAAAGTTTCCTTTGGACTGACATTTGCTACTGTTTAGAGTGACTACTGGAAATTATAATTTCAAGGCAAAGAAGGAGACAGCCTTGAACCAGAGAAACCCACAAACCTGCATGATTTTTGTAGAGAGGGTACTGATGTCCTAATTACTCATAGCCAGCTCTTCAACAGATCCCAGACTCCAGTAGGAAAAATGACACCAATATTGAGATCTCCTTGATGCACTGAAAGCAGAGGATATTTTGACGCAGAGAGGTGAGCTCCCTTCTGAAAACAGGACTTGCAGCCTTTAAAAATATTGAATGACCATTGTAATCAACCAGATTAGAACTGCATTTACTCATCTCACATTGTCTCTAGGCTGTGCCTTAGGGATTGTATAGTCATGGATTATGAGGAGAACATCTAAAATCACACATAGAAAAACATGAATGTAAAAAGATGAGGCTAAAGAATGAAGTCTTTGCTGGCAGAAACCAAAATTTTTTTTAATATTGTATTTTATTATGTGTGATGACCACATAGAACCAAATCACAATGAACAATAATTTGGAGAGTGGAAACAACATCCTGTTTGAATGTGGCAGGCATTTGAGGAAGAATCCATCACTACTCCCAGATTAGTTTATTTTCCCCAACCTGCAAGTCTGCATTTGGCAACAATAAATTGTAGGAAAATATATTATGAGGGTAGGGCTGGCATCCAGCTGGCCCCTGAAAAGCTGGAATAATGGATTGACAGGATTCTTGTGCAGCCTGGCATTAAGAAATCCAGAGCCTTGACCCTGGGAACACATTATTCCTAGCAATAGTCCGGGCTGGGCACTGACTGACTGGGGAGCAGCTTTGCTTTGAGAAGAGGCTGGGGATCATGGTGCAGAGAGCTGAACCCAAATTCAAGTTGTGGTGAGGCAGGACAGCCCAAAGGTGGCCAGGAGGTCAAGGGGTGAGGGAAGGGATTATTTCCCATCACTGGCACATCTGGTGTGCTATGGTCAGTTTAGGGCATCCTAGCACAGAAGTGAAGTCAATAGATTGGAGGAAGTCCAGTAGACAGCCCCCAGGATGCACAGGAAGCATGTTGAAGCTGTTCAAAGGAGAGGCTGAAGGTGTTCTCAGCAGCTTCTGAAGGATCAAGAGACTGCTAGGGGGAAAAACTTGTGTTGCCTTGGAAAGATGCCTTATGAATAAGGTTCTGGCTATCATCAGGGATATAATTCTGTCATGCTTCTGTGGAGAATTCAGAACATTGTGCCATAAATGCATTCCTTCTTCAAGCATAGAAGATGCCAACAAGGTGCAACCCTAACAGCTCTCTGCAGGAACTGTGCAGGTCTGTTCCTGCAGAAGAGGAAAGGAGAAGATATCAAAACCAGGATCCTTTCTATGGAAATTAAACAATGAATCACAACTGCTTGAATGATGAATTACAAGCTTTAGACCTTCAGGTGTTGCCTGTCATGCAGGGAAAAGAACCCCAAACACTTGAAAAATGCAGGAAAAAGTTCAGATGACTACACAAAAGGTTTCAGAATTCTCCTTTGAAATATTAGAGAGGATCCAGACCAATGGAAGAATTGGCATGCAAGAGAAAGTCCTCAACTGAGCTAACGGTGCACAACACAAGGAAGACACAATAACCTAGCAAATGACAGAAATTGCCTTTAACCTTCTATGTTCATTACATAATTTAATCTGAATAGTTCTACGGTCAAGAATCACAGCGAGGTCAGCTGGGCCACTGGATAGAATCTCATCACCAACAACAATAAAAACCAAGAGGTTTTTTTGCTTTCCTACTCAAAATGTTACTTAAATGTGGCATTTAGCATCCCCGTTCCTGCTGTAATGAGCAAATTGTGCACGGAACAAACAAACAAAATTAAACATGTCCCTTGTCATTCATCTCTCCTAATAAATAACTCCAGGCAGATTCCTGTGGGGGTGGTGGCTGTCACTTCTGTTTTCTTCACCTCAGCCTTTTACCCTTATACTGCCTGTCCTTGTGGAGTGGGAACAGCTGAGGAAGTGATGAGAGAAGCAGTGTGGGCTGGTGGGCACAGTACCAGGTGGGAAGCCACAGGTCCACTGTGGAGTCACCGCTCCCTTTTCTGACAGTCATTCCTATTTCTGTGGGACATGGGGAGGGAGACCTGGCCAGCTCAGGACAACAAAGATGGGCATATTTGACTGTCTTGGTGCTTGATATAACCTCTGCAGAGAATGAGTTCAGCATGATTAAGCAGTAAACCAAGATGTTTTTCCAAGCAAGCTAGCATCCACCTCGCCCTAAATCCTCCAGAGTTCCTTGTGGGAGTAGATCTCTTTTTCCACTTCCCTCCAAAAAGAAAACAGCAGGAAGCTGTTTTGTGATTTGGGCTTGTCTGTAAGAAATTGACACGTGAAATCTCAGTGGGAGATTTCCCTGTAGAGAAATGGGAAGATAATTATTTGCAATTACTCTAAGCTGTTAAATTTACACACTCTCCTGCCCAGGTGTGTCTGAGTGGCCTAACCAGGACCTCTGTGTGTGTGAGAAAATGGAGGTTTCTTGATAATATCTTGGCTTTCTCATGACTGGTGGTGGCAAACCATATTTGAGCAGGTCTCGTACATGCTTTAGGAGTCAGCAGCTGCAATGAAGGTATAGTTTTGGGTCAGAAGTTTGCTTGCTTCAGCCTCCAAGAGCTCATCAGCTGCCAAGGCTCTTAGGCAAGGTTGCTGTCTGTTGTCTTGTTTATTCACTTTGGGGATCAGTGTGACAACAAATCTGCCTCTCTGTTGGGTAGTGGGAAGAGAAATAACAAATACAGTGTACTACAACCCTTTCTGTCGTCCTCCTACTACTAGAGCTCAGGTCTTCTGCTGATTAATGATCTAATCTGTGGTCCTATCCAAATTAGCCTTGATGCCAACAACATCAGTGTTGCCTGATGTTGTTGGCATCAAGGGAACAACACCCTTTTCAGTGTTACCAGTTCTACAGTTTGGAGGGGTCCTTGGGTGTCAATACAGCTCTGCAACTCTTGCTCTGTTATTTTTTTATGCTGCTTTCAGATTGTGATTCATATTTAATTCATAACAGTCCTGGTATCTGTGTTACAAATCTCTCCACGCTGGCCAGCAAACCCCATTAACCTGAAGATGATCAGATGGCTCTCCATGGTCATACTTGGACTTACAGATTTTTATGCAATTTGTCCAGAGTCTGCAACACCTGCCCTGCCACAACGGGCAGATTTATCACCTGGAAATCTTCCTTCTCCACTGTCCATCATCAGCTTGGGTCTTCACAGGCAAGGTGAACAATTTTAGTCCATCCTTCTGTGTTTGAATGAGGGATTGCTCTTTACAGACCTTAAAATAGGGAGAGAATTTTAACAGATTTGAAAATGGAACTTAGGAACCTAAGTCAGCACACATTTTTTGAAAGACATGCTCTGCATCCATATCATGTTACTGCTCAGCTGCAGGACTTTTCTTAGACTATCTGAAAGTGGATCTGAACTGCTGTGCTCCAAAGAGGGGTTATTTTAATATTGTGCTGAAATACTGACAATGAAAACTTGCTGCTTTAGTTAGGCAGTGAGCACTGTCACCCCAGGTCTTAAGAGCTGGAGTAAGCAGAGTTTGATTGCTGAAGTAAATTTTTACTATTTTGGAGTTCACAGGGTTTATTTTACTGCAAATGTTATTGGTGTCTCCCTACCAGATTTCACTGGGCACATGAAGCCAGGCCAACATGGTACCTGAAAATCAGAAGGTTACAGTGTGTTTTCTGGAAACAGTCACTTCATGGACCAAGAAGACAAGTTTAAGCAGAATGAGACATATTTTAGAGCAAACAAGACTTGTCTAATTGAATCAGAAGCTCAAGAATTTACATGGCAGTTCAAATGGTAATACACAGAAACTCAGCAACCTGCTGGCCACAGATCCAACTGGAGAATGGTTCAAGACTCATTTCAACTCTGATGCAGAATTGCTGAGCAGTACACAAGACTGCAGAATGCACTTCATCTCCCAGCTGCACACACTTGGTCTGGGGCCAGACACCAGGACTCCTGGTCTTAAGAGGACCAGCTGCCCCAGTGAAATCACAAATTTTAGCTATTTGGTTTGGTTTACAGATAAGGCAACAAAAGTCTGGAATTTTTGCAAGCAAGTAATCTGTGCACCCTTTCCATACAGAATGCTGTCAGATGGACTTGCTCAGCAGGAAACTTCTGGAGCAAAACTGTCTCCTGGGTCACCACAGCTCCCAGCAGTCATTTTCCAGCTGAACTGACTAAAAGACAAATCAATGCATCCCATAGACTTGTCAGAAATTATCTTTGTTTGTTTGTTTTGTGTCTGACCATTTGGTTTTACTTCTAGGATCAAGGCTACTGGGATGAGACACAGTGCATCCTACAAAGTGTTCCTTTAACTTGGTCCATCAGGACACCTTGTGGGGAATCCACAGTGGCAGATGTGCCAGCAAAAGTTAGGGGAGCTCAGTTAGCCCATGGTTTGTCTTTGCTCTGTCAAAACCAATGAATGAGACATAAAGATGCAAAGGTGATTAAAGCTGAGGATGGAAATCCAGCTCTGCACCCATTACACTTGAAAAATTCTCTAGGGGGAAAAATAAACAGGAAAGAAAATATTACAATGCATGATTTTACAGTGATGGCTCTGAGACCAGGAAGTGTTGCCAGGAGTCACATGCATTGGGAATGGGCAGGTTTCAGACTACAGCATAAGAAAAACTGGGAAATCAGTGCTCCATGCTTGTAACAGGGACCCTGGGCTTTTTTTCCCAGTGATGCTGGCCTCTCATGAAGACTGCAGCTATGATAAGAGGGTGTAAAATACTAGTATCATTCCTTCCTAAAAATTATATATGTGCTTTATATAGATGAAAAAATCATCAGATGAAGTAGAAAGCAGGAGAGAAAAGAAAAGGATCTGAGGATTTTCTTTGTCAGCAAAAGATATACTTTGGCCACCACCCCAACCCTGCCAGAGTTCAGGGAGTGTTTGGACAAGGCTCTCAGACACAGGGTGGGATTGCTGGGGTGTCCTATGCAGAGCCAGGTATTGGACTTGCATGATCCTAGCGGGTTCATTCTAGCTCAGATTATTCTGTGATTCTGTGATAGTCAAGTTCAGCTTCAACAAAGGCACAGAGACCTTGAAATGCCACCTGGTACAAGCCAGGGCCTAGCCCTGTGGTTCCCAATTATTTTATAATTTTATAGCTGAGCCCGTCTCCTGAGAGCAATCAATATTCACATACATCCCTGACTCTGACTGATCACCTGCCTCAAGGCTACCAGGGGCTCCCCTTCACCTCATGGGGCTCATGCTAGGGAGTCTGCAGTGTCCCAGGCCTCGTATTGCACCTCTGCTGCTTAATATGAAACTCTGTCACACTCTGCTTCCACGTACTCCCCTCATTAGCAGGCTTATCAATGACACAGAAGATGCAAGGCCTGTACTATGAGAAGCTGACAGACATATTGACAAAAGGATTTGTACAAATCTGAGCCATTTTCCTCTGTCTTATGTCTTGATAAGTTCTGTGAAACTAACTGAGATAAAAGTCTAATCTGTCCAACTCCAAAGGAGCTGAAACAGCTTCAGTGGAAAATTAGGGGAAACAATTAAGACAGTCTGAGCAAATGGAAGGGGAGGCAAATTAAGATGGTCATAAGTTATAAAATAGTGAGTATCTGGGCTTGAGGAAAAGAGACAGTGAAACACTGGGAAGCTGTGGCCATCTCACTTTTTCCTCATCTAACACATCACCTAAGTCCTTGTCTTGCTCCTACAAATACTATTGCCCCCCTGCAGGAGGCACACACCCTCCCCAGGTAAATGGGATCGTCTGGAAGTCACTTCAGTGAAAAACAGGAAGACCTAATATTCCCATCTACGTGTCACTGCAAGATCAATGCTCCAGCCTGTGTGCCCTGCTCAGCAGAATTCCCACTGGGATAAAACCTGCAGGAGCTGGGGCTTCTGTCCCTGCTGCATGGCTTACCCCTCCTTTAGCCAGCCAGGAGTACTCGCTGCAGAGGTACAGACAGAGGTTAGCAGGTGGGTCACTCAGTAAGAGTTGCCTTGGCTTTGCAGGGTGTGCACAGAAAGGGCTGTGGTGCCCTCAAGACAATTGTCCCCGAGTATCGAGGTGCCCTGACAAGCACCCGCTGATCGTGCCACCAAGGAAGTGGCTGCAAACCTCTCATTGCTCACTGATGAGGTCCAGAACTGTTTTTACACCTTCTTCTCTAAATAAGGAAGCTGCCTGTGAGGCCTCTGATTCCCTGACCAATTTGACTCCTTTGCTTTCCACAGCCAATGAAATCCCACTCCTGCCTTCCGTCTTGGCTGACAGCACTCCAACTCAGCAGGCAGGGAGGATGCAGGTTTGTGTTACAGCCCTGGCAGCCTCACCTTGGGCAGGCTGTTGATGTCAGAGTGATGATGTGGGCAGGGACAGCCCCTGCACTATAAAGATGGCTCAATCAAATATAACAGAGGCTGCCCAGCGGGAAGCAGGATCTACAAACCATGGTCCCCACCAGCTGGAGTCCTGCTGGCCTGTCTCTGCTCCCAACCCAACTGCTATCGGGCTTTAGTTTCAGGTCAGCAAGCTCTATTTGCTTTCCAAAAATAAGCCTCTGCCACCATGCTGAAGGGAGAAAACCAAGAAGGGCGGTATTTTTAGGGCCATTAATTCTGAACACGTGCCCAGGAGGTGAACCGGATGGCCACGGCACAAAGACTTCTCATCACTATGTCCTGCAATGCCAGCACTCACCGGACGTTGCCTGCGTTCCTTCTCCTGGGTTTGCTAGCCGGGATTGCTGCCACACACCCAGCTGTAAGCAGAACTAATGGCACATTGCTGGAGAGAGGATGGCAATCTCTGCTGTCCAGGTCCATGGCTGGGATGTCAGGGGAGAAGGCAGATGTGAACTGGGAGAGTGACTATTTGCTAGGAATCAAGAGGCAGCGGAGGCTTTACTGCAACGTGGGCATCGGGTTTCACCTTCAAATCCTCCCAGACGGAAGGATAAGCGGAGTTCACAATGAAAACCAATACAGTGAGTTGCATCCAGAAATGAAATAGTATAGATGTCACTTAATTGCTGTGAACTCTAGTAATTACCCTTCACAGAGTGCAAATATTGTGACTTGATATTATTAACCTGTGCTACATGTGTTGCCTTTTAAAGTCTCTGGGATCAATAAACATGAGAACTCTTCTGGCTGAATAGTGGCACAAAATGCTTAGATGAATTTAGATAGAATTTATTTTTACCTGCTTTGCTGCACAGATGAGAAAAGACAAACCAGGTCGAAAAGTGACTCTCTGCTGCATTTTCTTGCTTCTCACCTTCTCATTTGCCTTTTGAATCCAGGAGGTTTTTGCTGAGTCCAGAGTGCCAAAGCATGATTCTTGAATCCCAGCTGACCAGTATTTTTGGGACACTCAGTGTGTCCCATGGAAGGGGTTTGCTGGTCCTGGTTTGTTAATTTTTGTAGGTGCTGTTCTGTTACCCTAAGAATTAAGGAAAGCATTAGTCAAGTGGATTTGAATTTCCTGTAGAGGGCAGTTGCTAAAATCTTTTGCAGCAATGTCATGTGGGACTTAAAATGCAAGCCACACTTCAGTAGAAAACCTTTTGAAAGTACAGCATATTACATAAAAATTATTTTTTATTGAAAAGGTCCAGAGTTTGACAGATCAAAAGAGTTTGATAGAGCAAAAGGCTTATAAAGAATGTGACTACAATTCTAGAATAATTATTTTCAAATCCTGTGGCATTTAGAAAAACCCAAGATCTTCTCTGTGTATATTTATTTTGCTGCATTAGGGAGTTAATTCTTATAAATAATATATTACAAGTTTGTTAGGGTTTATAAAAAAAACAGATATCTGAAATGCCTTCCATTAGCTGTAGATTCTGTGATAACACTCCTATTAAACTTCATGTTTTCCAGGTCTCTTTGAAATATCCACTGTAGAAAGAGGAGTTGTAAGTCTGCTCGGTGTGAAAAGTGCTCTCTTCATTGCAATGAACAGCAAAGGCAGGTTGTATGGGACGGTAAGTACAAGTCCAAGTAGTTTTTCACAGTTTAAACAAAGGTTTTGTAGTGGTTTTGTTTGGTTTAGCGTTTTGCTTTGTTTGTTTGGGTTTAGTTTGTTTTGGTTTTGTTTGTTTCAGTCTTTTCCTTATGGAAATCTCTGATTACAAGCAGAGAAAATAGCCCTCCTGTTACAGAGAGCCTGCTCAGCCTGCTGTCATCAATGCTATTTAATGCAACAAGTAGCATGGCTGTTACAGGGCTGGGATTTTAAAGCTTTCCTGTAAGACTGTACAGGGGACACCTTAGGAAAATGAACATATTCTGCAAATAGTACAGATTAATTAGATGGCTTCTTCTAAGGTCACAGGGCTGCATACACATTGTAGCAAAGCTGAGCCCCACTGATTCCATCCTGCATTGCATTGTGGTAGGAGAGGCACAATTATAGCTATTTTCAACAGCTACTCTTAGTAAAGTAATGACCACATGCTCCTTCCTACCAAAAACAACCACACCATCAAGAATAAATAGGAAGTCTACCCTACAAGGTCAACACGTGTGGCTGCGGTTATTTTAATGATCAGTTTTGTGAGACCAGTTGCAAAGGGTGAGAAAATAATAATAACTATTAACAATGGCATGCAAATCATACTGAAACACCATCATCCTCATCTAGATGGTTTGCTATCTAAATGCTGTTTAACCTCTGAGATGGGAGCAACACATCTCCAGTGTCAATATCCAGCAGAAAAAGTGCTTGTCAGGAGGCGCATTTGAAAGAGGCTGGCCCTGGGCAATAGGCAAAATCAGCCCACCTCAAAGTAATGAATAGCACTGGTTGTATCAATCTCTTTTGTCAAGGAACAGCAGAGTCCTTTCCTTTGCAACAGCTGTCATTTCAACAAAGCATTGCAGTGGTTTAAAATAATGCCTAATGTTGTGAGGGACCTGTGGCCATTACTAACCTGTTTCTTTCTCACACTCATAATGACAGTAGGACACTTTAAGGTCCCACTTCAGGAATATTCTTTCAATCACAAGTGATCACAAGCACCTAAAAAGTGCCACAAGTCCAACTGCATTATTTAGCTGGGTCTTTCTAAAGAAGTACAGGGTCTGGCTTCAGAAAGCCCTTTGATTTTTTTGCCCCGTTTTCAATACAGTTTTGTTTATTTTCAAAGACACTTTCAAAAGCTGTAAGAGGTGTGCATTTTCCCTGCACAGACAATGCCCTAAGTCAAACTTTTACGGGTTTTGGATGGTATTATCACACAGATGCCCAAATAGAACTGCATTGGTGGCATCTCATGTGCTAGATATTTGAAGTCAGAGAATTATTCTGCTTTCTCCTTTAATTTCCTCTGCATTTGTCTCCTGCTTGTCCTTGCACCTCCTCTCTCAGATAACTCCCCCTCCTTAGATTTTCTTGTTTTGACATGGACGATATTAAAACTATTTTCCCAGATTAGAACCAGCAGCATAGTTAAATATTACTAATGGTTTAAAAAACAAATTATTTATTGCTAATCAAATCTCTTATTAAAGCAAGCAGTTGTCCCTGGACACTGCTGTTTGGAAAAGCTCTGAAGGTTTCAACAGACAGAATATAATTTTTTTTATAAATGATGGAACTTCTGGCAGTGGGGACGTGTTAAATAAAGCTGTTGTTTGGGTGAAAAGGTGCAATGCTGACAGCAATTATTACTTGCAAATAAAATGAAGAAATCCATGACTTATAACGAATAAACTCGATCTGCCACAGGAAATACAAAGTCCATTATCTGGACAGGTGGCATCTGAGTTCATCTGACACCAAATTAGCACCAAGGAGGGAGATTTATTGTTGGCCACAGTGGCTGTGGCACCACCTGTCACACACTGCAACAAGCCCTGGTGTAAAAATGCAAGGAAGAAAAATGACCTGGGCCTTGGTGGAAAATTGATTGTACCTGATTTGTATCCCTACCCCCTCCCCTTACTGTTCCTTAGGCTGTTTTCCATGATGAGTGCAAATTCAAGGAAACCTTGCTGCCCAATAACTACAACGCATATGAATCCAATGTTCACCACGGCGCTTACATAGCCCTGAGCAAACACGGCAGGGTGAAGAGAGGGAACAAGGTTTCTCCTGCCATGACAGTGACCCACTTCTTACCAAGAATATGAGCACCAGCAAAACAGAAGATTAAATCCCAGGACAAGCTGTTTCGTTTTGCACATGGGGAATAACCTCCCAGGTAAAGTATTTATACTGGTCATTGAAAAAAAAAAGATATCTCTAGATGTATGTGTATATTTGGATAAAAATATTTGTACTAGATTCATCACATAGCATAGGTAATACAATGTTGCTTCTTTTCTACTCAATACAAATTTTACATGGCTGTGTGCCTCCTTCGGTGCTGTACAGAGAAAAATGCAAGCTGGAGTGCAAAGGAAGTTTTTGGAAGATGAAGAATGGCTGTGGGTAACCATCTAATCAATCATAGGTGATTTACTAAATATTATTTACCTCAGATAATAACCTCTTGTAGTGAACTGTTTACATATCATGGGCCAAATCACCAGATGATTTTGCTTCACCAGAGCTTCAGGCAGTTCACTCCATCTGAATATCTGCCTGTACCCCCCTCTACAGACTGTGTCCTGTCCTGTAAAGTCCTCAACCTGTTTTGGTCACTAATTGCCAATTCCACAACTGTTTCTACACAAGCAAACTGTCTGTTCCTGGAGCCCCTCTGTCTCTGAAGGGATTCTCCAGGGTCTCCTCACATGGACTGGTTGGCAAAATGAAGACGTACAATCAATTTCCCATGGGAAGGGCCACAGGATAAATCATAGATGGGTCCCAAATGCAAAACTGATTTGGAGCTGAGGATTCTGAATGGCATTTTGTGAGCTTAGTTTAGACTTATCTCAAATATAGATGTGTACATCTTTAATATTAATATTTGTATATATATAGACATGGGATGATGAGTGTGCATCTATGTAACTACATAGTTTTAATGAATCAATTATGCCAGTCTCCTGATGCCCAGGTGCCTTTATGCAAAAGAAAAGAAATATTTAAAGGCACTCCATCTCATTTAGCCTGAATGTTGTTGATCTCTAAGAACTAGAACTGGTGTGTGGGATGCATTTTATAAAAGATAAGAAATTCATGGAAGCTTCCAGCAAAGGGTTATTTTAGAAAACTCTGTTGAATTTTCACTATCTTACGTATATTTGTTCTTCTCTATCATACCTCCCTGAGGTATGAAGGACAGAGAAACAAGGCTACACAAGCATACTCTCCCATGTTGGGAGAGAGGAATTCATGCCGTAATTCCCATTTCTGTCAATTGCAAAGCATCGGTTTCAAAGACAACACAGCAAGCTGTATGAAACACTCTTCAAAGCTCTCCTAGAAGCTGTACAAATGGCACATAACCTTGCCTTGCTATTTTGACAACCCTTTTCCAGATCACCAATGAGGCTGCATTCTCTGTGTGTTTGAAAGAGTATTTTAAGAGGCCCTAAGTCAATAGTCACTATAAATGTCAGTTACCAGAAGCCTTGGGATTCCTGCATTGGTGGCGTGCTCCTAAATTTGAAACTAGATTCAATGTAATGTCAGAGCATGAGCATTTTCAGCATAGATGGACCATGCTGCTGCAGAAGTGAATATCTGAGTGCAAGATTATCTCCCATGTCCAGCCAAAATGGGGCTCGGTCCAGCCTTGACATGCCATTCTATTTGCAGGGGCTGTCTATTCATGATGAATTTGAGCCTTCTGACATGCATGAGAGACACTGTCAGGGCCAGATCCTCAGCTGAAGTAAATCAGCCCAGGAAAACTATCAGTTTATAGCTGCAGACAATTTGGCCCAAAGGACATACCCACAAGGATGTATCCACTGCCACCATTCCCAAGAAACTGTCAAGGCAATTGTTTTGTGAACAAGATACAGTTTTTCAACATCTCTAGTATGACTTATACTTGGATTTATCTGGTTCAAATGTAAGTGATGATCACAGTGTAAATGAAGAGATAAAAAAAGAGTGGAATGCTGCTCACAGTACAGGAATGGGATGCTTTGGAGGATGCTTTGGAAGGAAAGGAGTTGAAAGGAATTGCTCTTCCTTTTCTGGTCTTGCAGTATTTCAGAAAGAAAGCAAGATGACACACTTTGTTCACCCACAACGTGTGCAGCAGTTTGCTTTGGAAAAATATGCATTTGAAGTGAAAAATCAGGATGTTTTGAATGGGGAGAGAATGGGTCAAAGAAAAGTTTGGAGGGTATCAGGCAGTAGATTGGCCTAGAGTCCCTAGAGGTACAGAGAGATTAGCTGGCAGCCTGTATCCTGGTGTTATATTCCTAATTGTCTTTGAAATTAAGTTTGAAGAAGTATGGAAGAGTCCAGGGATGTGGAAGGAAACAGAGTTCAAATGCTAGCACACAAATTTGTTTCTGATCACAGCTTAATCCAGCATCCTTATGACAGGATAAAGTCTGTTCCCTCTTAAACCAGAGCAGCCTGGAGAAAGTGATTGTTGCCAAGACTGATAAGCATTGGGACAGCTAGAACAAAAGGTGGGAATCAGACTGGCTCCATTTTGCACACACTGGTCAAGCGAGGACAACCTGTAGACCAGGTCACAAGAAATCAGGACAAGAGGGAGACAGCCTCAAGCTGTGCCAGGGGAGGTTCAGGTTGGACATCAGGAAGAATTTCTTCACTGAAAGGGTGGTCAGGCATTGGAATAGGCTGCCCAGAGAGGTGCTGGAATCACCATCCCTGGAAGTGTTCAGGAAATGACTGGATGTGGCTCTGGTCTGGTTGACAAGGTGGGGATTTGTCAAAGGTTGGACTTGATGATCGTGGAGGTGTTTTCCAACTTCAGTCATTCTGTGATTCTATAAATCTGTTCAGGCACAGCCTGCTAGGCTGAGACTGCTCTTAGGAACTGCAGACCCTTTTGGATGCAATTTTGGTGGGCATTTGGAGAGCCCCATCAGTCACTCTGCTGAGTTACTCTTTACATCACTGTTTTTTTCCTCATTACACCTCAATGCCAGCCAGATCAACATGGAAGTCACAGCTGAAATCAAAGAAGGGTATGTGACTATATAAAGAAAACTCATTAAACTAAAGAAATTTCCCAAATCAGGGCCAAAGTAGGAACTTCAGAACATATCTCATCTCAAGTGTGGATTAACAGGGGTCATGCCATGGGCTGAGCTTTGAAAGCATTGCTTGTGAATGCTCCACACCAGCCTGTCATGCCCACATTTTGCACATGAGATTCTTCTGTGGAGTAAATGCCTATTTTTACAGTTTCTCCTTCCTCAGGCAAACCCCATAACATTCTAGGACTTAATTCATCCCGTTAGAAAGCAGATTTGGCTGGAACTGAATAATGTTCTTAAATAAATGCATTTTTTCCCAGACATGCAGAGACACAGACACACACACAGTGGAAAAAGCAGAGTAATATTTGTATACCTCACTATTTCAATTCCAAGATTTTATTTTGCACAGTAAAATGGTACCAAAGTTCTCAGATTACTTTTTTTCACTAAAATATACCTCATATTCTGACTCAATATGGACTCACAATTGAGACTGTAAATTTGCAAGAAACCTAAAACTGTCCAATCATTTGTTTGTGAAATTGCTTCTATTTTTATATGTATGTGCTGCGCACAATAGTTTAATGTATTCATAAAATAAAATTTTTTACATTTTTGGTAGTGTTTTGACTCTAAATCCCTCTTAACATTTGGTTTTTTCCTTGATTCAGAAACCCTGTGTTAACTCCTCCTCCAAACCTAGTTTTTATTCACCTCTAGAACCAGAGTATGTATTGGTACACTTCAAATTTTTGTAGACCTTTGTGTAATTCAGATTGTAATTCTTGCCTGGGAAGGGTCCAGGTGTCCTGGGAGGCATGGGCACTTCCAATGCTCCCTTCCCACTCTGTGCTCTCAGCTTGGGGAATGAAAAATCTCCCAGGAATTTTGGGGACAAGAGATGCTGGATAAGCCTCACACCCCTATGAAGAATAGGAAACATTTTGCTGAGTTTACCTCATTTTCTGCTTCCTCACAGGTAATTTGAAACTTAATAATATCTCTGTTTCTATGGAGGCATTTAGAAGGGAAAGGACTGTTGGAAGGTTTGAATCCAACCTCTTAGATGAGTGCAGGACCAACTTCAAAGCTAGGGGAAGATGTATCAGGAAGAATGCCATCTACCCATGTCCTGCAACAGCCCCTGCAACAGCTTCATGATTCATTAAGCTCTGTTTGAAATTCTGGATAGCAACACAAAGGGGATCAAACAGACAAATGTCTCAAAAGGGTCACCAGAGCACCCCATGCTTTGCTGAGAGTCTAAGAGAGGTTGGCATCTTCTTTAGGGTCTTGACACAAGACACATCAGTCCTATGCAATGACAGAAAGCGTCCCTCCTGCTGGAGCTAACTCTTACCAACACAAATGGCTGCAGAAATCATATGAAGGATTCAGTACCATGAAGGGAAAGGGGAAAAAAAGGGGAAAAAAAAGGCTTTCTGATAATTCACATGTACAGGATAAGCTCAGCTGCAGGTACACAAAGCTCAGGTCCATGAACTGTGTGGCTCCAGCATCGCCCGAGACCATGTTCAGAGCAAGGGCCAGCACCAGTGCCAGTGCTGGGATCCAGAATCCCCCCACGTGCTGGGCTGAGCCCCCAGTATGGGCAGCAGGGGAGAGGAAGTTTTTGCCCCTCTGCCTCACTCTGCTGAGACCCCCCCTGCAGGGCTGCTTCCAGCCCTGGGGTCAGCACAGGAAGGACAGGGAGCTGCTAGAGAGAGTGCAGAGGAGAGGCACCAAGGGGATCAGAGGGATGGAGCAGCTCTGCTGGGAGGAAAGGCTGAGGGAATTGGGACTGATCAGCCTGGAGAAGAGAAGGCTTTGGGGTGACCTTGCTGTGCCTTTAAAGTGCCTGAAGGGAACCCACGGGAAAGATGTAGAGAGACTCTTGACAAGGGCCTGGAGTGACAGGACAAGGGGCAGTGGCTTCACAATGACGGAGAGAAGGTTTAGATCAGATATGAGGAAGAAATTTTTCCCTGTGAGGATGGGGAGGCCCTGGCACAGGTTGCCAAGAGAAGCTGTGGCTGCCCCTGGATCCCTGGAAGTGTCCAAGGCCAAGCTGGATGGGGCTCTGAGCAACCTGGGATAAGTATTGGCCATCTAATTAAAGATATGCTTTTAAAAGGAAATAAACAGCCCTGCATCTCTTTTGCATTCGTCTTTTTGGGTGGTTTTTTTGTTTGTTTTACTTTTGGCATTTGCTGAAGCCACCCTGCTCTGCATCAATTTGAGCAATGGAGGAGACAATTAGGTCCCAGCTATTTAACTACAGGTGATTTTGTTCCTTCAAAAAATAGTCCAACTGCAAACTCTTGTGTACCATGTTTGGAATCACAACGACTTGCAGAAGCCAAGAGGACATTTGGTTTCCTTCTCAGAACCCAAGATTAAAGGAGGAAGTAATAATCTCTTCCAGCTGCTGGACAGCTGAGGAGGAGACTCAGAGTAAGATAAAACACTGGGAATCTCTGGGTTTAATACATGTAATGCAAACTGGAATTGCAGTGAACTGCAGTGAGCAATCCTGGCTAAGGAAATAGCTGTCATTGGAGAAAAAAATTATAAAAACAAACAACCAAGTATGCAGCCACAAGCAGAGATATCTTTTTTCTCTCCAGCCAAGATCTGCATCCTGCTCAGTCCAAAAGCATGTTTGTTTTGGAAGCCATACACTGCTGAAAAGTGTTTGGCCAAAATTCAAGGGGCCAATAAGTCCAGATGAGCTGAATGAGCTGTGTCCTTGGATCATGAGATTTGAACATATTATTCAGTCCTGGATCTCATAAGCACATAGAATTGTTGATTATTTTTTGTTGCAAGGTGTGGACCAAAATGCCTTGATTAGGACTATTTTTTTCCCCTCACAATTAATTGTTTACACTCACAATTTTATTGTATGTTTTCATGAACCATAGCTGACAGCTCCAGAATAGCTTCTCCAAGGACAATGAAACGACACCAACTTACGTCAAACAAGAAATCATTAGGGATGATATCTAAAACAACACAGTTTATAATTATATTTGTTTCAGGGCACTCTGGAGAAGAGCTTCCTTTCCTTTTTTTTTATGAAAAATGATCCATCCTGACTCATTCCAGGTGGCTGGAGCCACCAGGCTTTCTTCCTGGAGTTACTTTGCCTATGACCTGAGCCCAGGACTCATTGGTCCAACATAAATATTTCTAGCCTATGGAAGAGGCAATAAAACAAAATTATGCAAAAACCTGAAGAAGGGAATTATGCTCATCAGCATAGGTGTCACTCAGTGAGATCAGGAGAACTTTAACTACCTCAGTGATCCAGTGAGGGACAAACCAGTTTACATTTAACCCAGGGTCAAAACACAGGTGGAATGGCTTCAAAGTCACAGAGAGTAGGTGTAGATTGGATATTGGGAAGAAATTATTCATGGTGAGAGTGGTGAGGCCTTGGCACAGGCTGCCCAGAGCAGCTGTGGCTGCCCCATCCCTGGAAGCATCCAAGGCCAGGCTGGATGGGGCTCTGAGCAGTTTGGGATAGTGGAAGGTGTCCCTGCCCATGGTGGGGGGGGTTGGAATGAGATGGGCTGTGAGGTCCCTTCCAACCCAAACCACTCTATGATTCTATGATGACGATGATTTTGCAAAGGCAGTAACTACAGAAATAGAAACTGTGGGAAAGTGGATATGTATGGCGTATGTTTGTGTGTTACTTTCTGTAAATCTTGAGCAAATCTGCAGATGTGTTTGCACTTTTTAAAAAGAAACTTGCAGATTTCAAAATAAAAAGCTAATCTCCAATTGAATTTTTTTCCTACACCCCTATAACAATCAACATGCAGGCCCACAGACAATCTGGTGATTGGAATTTCTTGTGTATGACATTTCTTACGTATGTTTGCATTCTGCACAACCTCAATTCATGCTGAGATGGTCATCAGCTGCTCATGAAGGTGGTGCCTTGTATTAATTTCTATTCTTCCACCAGAAGTGGAGACTGCGAGAGGAATGGAGCAAAGGATCAAGAAGTGACATCAGTGTCAAAGAGACATAGTCATGTTCAGGGTAGGCAGATGGGCTAACCAGCCTCTGGCATGTAAGAAAGTTCATTTGGCATAATGGCAAGGATAAATATAAAAAAAAAAAAAAGTATTAAGTTGCATTTCTAAGTTTTGAAAGAATTGTCAGCGAAGAAATCTCTCTGCTTTTGGAGAACTGAACAGGTTGATGAGAGTCCAGAACTTCAATAAGGATGACAAAAACAGCCTGACTTATTTGAAAGAGAATGCATTTCCCAACCAGCCTGACATGGCACCAGCTTGTGACAGCTGTGAAAATGGCCAAAGATCAGCAGGGCCCAGGTGCAGGATCAGTGTCCCAGCAGCTGATGAACCTTTGCACAATGTGACTCTCAAGTTCCTCCTCACCAGCAATGTGGCAGGCTGAGAAAGCAACAGAAGAACTATTCTGTCTACGCTGGAAAAAAAAAAAAATTGTAGCTGCCCATCTACCTGAAAAGACATTTTGTGAAGGAAAACCTGAATCAGGGGCAGAGTTCAAGACATATTTTTGCCAGATTTCTGTTCAGTCTCAGAAATTCTCCTCAACGTGCTCCCTGTCACAAAAATACCTCAGAAAACAGAACCCAGCTTCTGAGCAAAGATGAGCTAACAGAGTTTAGCTGAAAAAATGAAGCCACTGTTACTTGTCTTGCCCTGCCCCTTACAAACTTTGATCTCCATGTTTCTTTAAAGGACTCCAGAATCATAGACTGGGCTTGCAGTGGCTTAGGGAATCTTTCTATTTTCCTTCTATTGGAAACCCTGAGTACAAGGACAATGTTCAGTCATGA
The DNA here is from genome assembly GCF_017590135.1 of Pyrgilauda ruficollis. NCBI lineage: Eukaryota > Metazoa > Chordata > Aves > Passeriformes > Passeridae > Pyrgilauda > Pyrgilauda ruficollis. The sequence goes on from NW_024529933.1 coordinate 48,737, forward strand.
CTATCTTCATTTATTGCTTAGGCTTTTGTGTTAAAAAAAAATTACTCTTAAAACTTATAGAGAGCAAAGATTTCTCCAATTAAGTTTTCATGTAGAAGAGATTCCACAAAAAAAGAAGTCCCAGAGCTAAAGAGCAACACCTGCAATTGCACTGAGCCAGCTCTTACCACATCAGTCACATGCTGTGTTATTACTGTCCCACAGTAAAAGTGCCCTTGGCTGATGATCACGTCTGCATATTTTGTCTTCTTGTTTCACTGCATTCCTCTCTCCCTCTTTTCATTTTCCATTCCTAATTTCTTTAACCTAAGCCTTTTTTATGTCTTCTTAAAGGAGACAGATCTGAGTGAAACATGTGAAACCAAGAGACAGGAGTAAGTTTAAAATTAGGTTACAACAAAGTTTATTATCGATCCTTGTCTTCTGCCTAACAAGGGGGAAATGTCCATTTAGTTTATTGGAAACTGTCAATGAATGTAGTGGCAGATGTTGTTGAATCCTAGAAATACTTAGATCAGAAGGGGCTCCTAGATGTTCCTAGTCCAAGGCTATTTCCCAATGTTGGGAAATATGAAACTTTACATAAACCAAAGAGTTTTCCCAAAATAAAACCATCAGCCTGCTCTTAGGCACATTGCAGCGTATTACAATAGGAGATGCATGACTGAAGTGACTTTCTTGTTGAGGCTGTGTATCTGTGTCCCTAGGATTCCTTTGCAACTGGAAGCAAGCACATCAGGAGAAAGGAGATGCTTTCTCAGACAAGACACACTGCCTGGGCAGGCAGGTCAGCAGGACTGGGTGTGCACAGGGCAGATTTCAGAATCCAGACCAACTTCAGGCCTTGTAAGCCTTAACACCAAACTAGAACATTTTTCAGCCTTCCAGACTTGAGGGGAGCCTACAGGAAAGATGGAGAGAGACTCTTGACAAGGGCCTTGAGTGACAGGACAAGGGGGAATGGCTTCACACTGACAGAAGTGGAGGGTTATATGGAAAATTAGGAAGAAATTGTTTGCTGTGATGGTGCTGAGGCCCTGGCACAGGTTTTCCAGAGAAGCTGTGGCTACCCCAGTCCTGGCAGTGTCCAAGGCCAGGCTGGATGGGGCTCTGAGCAAGCTGGGATAACGGCAGGTGTCCCCGCCCATGGCAGAAGGTTGGAATGAAATTATCTTTAAGATCCCTTCCAAACAGGCCATTTTGTGATTCTATGATTTTTTTTTGAAATTGAGGATATCAGCAGCTCTCACCACAAATTGCACCCATCCTCTCTCCCACAACACCTAAGAAAACTCAGACCCCTTAAAATGACAGAAACACTCCCTGTTCAGAAAACAAAACCTTTTAGGGACTGGTTCTGCTTTGCCTGGGAGCTGTGCCAAGGATTTCAGCTGGAGGAGGAATGAGGCCCTTCATTTCAGTTCATTAGAGCAGGCACTCTGCAGAAACTGCTGGTACACACTGCGGTCCCAAACCCAGTGGGCTGTGCTTACCTCATCTTGTTCACGTAGGTGAGCTGAGCCAGGATGTTTTCTTTAGTCGTGGGCAGTGTGACAAGAATGGGGCCTCCAAATAAGGTCACTCAGGATGTGTTTAACAACACTGGGTGAAATCTGTGGCAAAGGCAACTGCACACACCACACACACACACACACACACACACACACGCACACACACACACAGCATCCACTGTACATTCCCTCGGCTCAGTGCATCAGTATTCCTAGAATAACTGCTGGAGAGCACTCCACCCTTGTGCTTCCAGCGCTGGGGGTGTGATCGTCCCAGAGCCACTTGTAACAGCGATTTTAAGGAAGCAGAGGCAGAGGGACAGGCCCCTGATTTCTGTGACCTCTTTTGAAGAGATCCAGTGCAAAGGAAATTATTAAGAGCAGAGGTAGTTTCAAATCTATCAACCCAAACTCCCGTGTGAGCGCAGCAGCAGAGAGCAAAAGGTTCCTGAGGCCAGCACAGGCACTCAGATGGCACAGAATGCTGCAAAAGGGCAAGCCACCCACCTGTTTACATATAAGTCAATATGCTTTATTAGGCAAGAGTGCTACAGGTGCTCCTACGTGATGAAAGGAAGTCCAGCACTGTGAAGCAACGTGTAGTTTTACTCGCAGGAGAATCCTGGAAGGCAAATCCATTAGATTGAGTAGAAAACTTTTTTTTTTTAACCCACAAATTTCTGATGGTCCACAAAGCCCTTCTAAAAGATAACTGCAAGTCAATTCTAGTAACTTCAATCTGTTGTAAAAAAAAAGCTTGCCTTTGCCTTGTGAGTCCTCTCTAGAACTGAGGGGATAAGCAGTAAAAGAAAGCAGCACCAGGAATGACATTTAGCTGCTGAGGGTTTTACAGAGTTTAGGTGGTAAATTTTGACTGCAAAATGACCTAAAGCTGAAACTCAAAGCAGTCAAAATGGGGGAAAGCCAGAGCTCCTGTGACCCTCAGTTCCTTCTGTGTACCCTTTTGCAGTTAAAGGATGATACCAGGGAAGCCTGAGTGTCATCTGTGTTCCAGCTGAGGCACCTGGCCCAGGTGAGTGCCCAGAATACCTGGCTAAACCTGAGCTGAGCTGCCTCTGGAGCAAGGAGCAAGAGACAGCAGGAGCAGGCCTGGGACAAAGGCATGGCAGGGAGGGAGGGGAGTGAGACTCACTAAGGGCTGGAGCATTAATCACAGAATCACAGAATGATATGGGTTGAAAGGGACCACAAATATCATCTTGTTTCAACCACCTGCTATGGGCAGGGACACTTCCCCCCTAGACCAGGTTGCTCAATGTTTATCTTGAATAAATTTCATTCTGAAAGCTGGGGTCTGTCTTATCCATATTTTCCTTTCATCTTTTGCTTTGGAGTGAGGATTTCCTCACTTTACCTTGGTTCCTGACATTGACAATAGGTGGTAGCTCCTTCAGGCTGTCTCCCAGCTCCTTTTCCAGGATATGTCTAATGAGCACCCTGCACTGCTGTGGCACCTGTCGCTGGCAGTGTAGCACCTCTGCAGTGGGAAGTGGAGAATGTGGCAAAGTGAAATGGTTGTGATATTTAAATTCAGCCCCATTTTTCCCCTTTTATTTCTCCCTTTTATTTTACAACAAGCAATTTCTGTTAATTATCAGCAATTTCTTAGCTGAGAACTGAGAAAAGCCATCTCAGTTCATCAAACACCACACAGCAATATAGCAATCTGAAAAATCAATACCAGCTCCTGTGGTAAAAGTTGCAGAAATATTGTTATTGCTGATGCATCAGCAAAAAAACATGCAAGACAAGAAAGGTTGTCATCACTTCTATTATAACAGACTTGGCTGAAGAAGTAAAGAAACTTTAATACACCTGGCTACCCCAACATTTGAATGAATACAGGATAAGAGAAATAGCCACAGAAGGAATAAATGGATCAGCCTGAAATAAAAAAGACATGGACTGTAAAAAAAAACAAAAACAAAAACCCACAACAAACCCCATGTAGTGGGCATTTATAAGTTTAAAGCAAAAAAGTCTATAAAAAAGCAGCAATTGTATTATTCTCACAAGCAGGGATTTAATAAATTTATTTTAGCCCAGCAGATTAAACAGAACTTAGTAAAGTCTGGAGTTTTCTTGATGCTGTGGGAAACTTTAGAAAATGCTAAACAATTTAACCTTGTAAAAGTTATCTTTGCTTGTCTGATTGTTATAAAAAGATAAACAGATGCTCACAACTGGCATGTGCTTAAATAAGGTTCAATAATTTTTTCACACATCTGACAATGTTTTCTGTGCCACCAAGGCACTGGAAAAAGATCAGATCAGTGCATGCTGGCAAGCACAGCAAAATGTCATGGTTAATAGGAAACATCAAACCAATAGAATGTCACAAAATGTCACAAAAGAATGACAGAATATTCCAAGAGGGTACAATGCCTCTATGAGACACTTCTGCAACAGAGGTATCAATATCCACACTTCCCTAGGAGTCTAATCAAGGGGGCAAAGAAAAAACCAGAACAACCAACCAACAAACCCAAACATTTGTTCTAAGATCAGAGTGAAAAATATGGGTGAATAATTTCAACAGTAAATAGAGAAATTTCTTAAAAAAAAAAAAAAAAAAGAGAGAGAAGAAAAATTAACTCTCCTTTCCTTCTAAGCTACCTTTTCATTAAAAGCATTTCAGATGTTATAACCAGTAAAACATCTGAGGCCTGGATTGTCTTTCAGTGCAGCCAGCTTTGTCAGCCTGCTCAGTTTAAGATCTGACCCTTATACACTTTGGCTAAAAAGTGCTGTCACAGTGTCATTTACACTTACTCTGACGCAAGTCTCTGGATTTACACAGGTGTGGCAGCAGAATTTGGCAGGGTTTTGCTCATTTTAAACAATAAAAAAACCAAAATCAGATCCACTTTTACAGTGGGTTACAGCTGTATCAATCCATTAATGTTATCAATCCATTATATGCTGATGGTACAGCTCCACAGCTTGTCAATGAAACTAAGAATTTTTCATGCTGTATCCAGCTAGAGACTGAAACTGAACCTAACACCGCTACAGTTAAAATCCTCGGGTTTCATTAAGGAAATATGCATTTATTGTTTGGTACTTTTGTCAAGTTTATATTAAATTTTGAAAGGAATCTTAACACAGTCCAGTTTTGGAACCTATCACTCCTGTCATTGATTCACCCATATACAGTGTCCCATTAGTACAGCGTTTTCATGTAATAAATTGAACCATCTTTTTTAAATCAGAAAATTTGTTTGTAAAGACCCACAACATTGGCAGGATACCTGAGAAGCAGTCTTGTATCTTGGAATATTTTTTACAAACTGCCAGCCAGATGTGCAATGCAGGAGCAAACATCCAGCTTTTAAGTGTTTTACACATTATTTTCAACTGCTTTTGGCCAACTTTAGATTATTTGTGTGACTCAGAAGGAAACAGGAGAAATAAAAGGGACAGATTATTTAAGCAGGCTCTGCTCATATCAAGTTCCCTTCTCTTGAATGGAGTGACACAAGTATCAGCCCAACAGGCTTAGTGTGGAACTTAGACCATAATGAAGGGGGAATCAGGCTCAGGACAACTTAATACTAACTTTTAGTACCTTTGCAACAAAATTTAGCTGTATTTGATGTTTCCACTAAATCAGAATGCAGCTTGGAAACAGTGAGAGGAGGTGGGAGTCTGAATCAACACATCTGGCAAAAAAGAAAGATAATTCAGGTCCGAAGGGTCATTCCCTTCAGTTCAAGTGCAGCGGTTGCCCTTCCTGGATCCAACAGCAGAGGCGTGGGAAGCTTTCAGATGTCACAGGGTTGTAGATAACATTTGAACATATGATTAGCTTTTGTGAGCTGTCTTTAGAAACCTTACATTTTTCCCCCACACACCTTAGCCAGAGATCCTTCCCTTGAGGTTTCGGGACACTTAAAATGTTGCTTTGCCAAAAATCAAGGATGTGGAGAAGGTTTCCTGTGTGATGTCATGTTGCTGCCCTTTATAAGCCTCTGCAGAGAAGAAGGGACCCTGTCTGAGGATTCACACTCCAGGCACGAGGGGAGGTGAGGAGCAGCCGCTGACCCACCATGGAGCGGCGAGCCATTCTCCAGGGCATTCCCTGCAGCTCCCTGCTCCTCCTACTCTGCAGCCTGAAGGCTTCCCTTGCCTTTCCCAACTCCTCTCCACTGCTGAGCCCCAGCTGGGGCAATGGAGACTACCTGATGCACCTCTACACCGACACTGAGAGGAGCAGCTTCCACCTCCAAATCAACACTGATGGCTACATCGATGGCGCTCCTCACCAAACCATCTACAGTAAGTGGCTTCCTACAGACCTCCATGGGAGCAGGGGAGGGACAACAAGAATTTTTTTTCCTTCCTCACCACCTGTAGAAAATCCCCTCTTCTCATTAGGCAGGCAGAGGAGCATAGCCATGGGATGGAAAATACACATCATTATAATTCTTCTTTTGTTTAACAAATAAAATCGTTCCAAAGAAATCTAGTCGATAGGGAATTTCATTCCTTGCCTAGGACAACTAAAGTCCTGTGGTTCCTGTAATACCCTGCAAGGAAAAACCACCTGAATTATCCTTCATTTCATGGTTTTACCTCCAGTTTCTGGAGGAACCTCCTATTAGAGGTTAATAATCCTCCAAATAGCTGCTTCCCACTGCTGGTGCTACCAAAGGAACTGCACTGAGGGAACTCGCCAGAGCAGTGCTGGAAAACTGATGGCATCCATAAAATCTGTATTTTGGGGTGGAGGGCTGAGAACTACTAAAAGTTAAGTTTCAATATGCACAAAACATGGGCATGCAAAGATCAGTTAAAAAGGGGGAAACTATCCAAGTCCAAACTAGCATAAAAGAAGTGTTGAGCCTTTGGGGTTCATGAGAAGAACCTATACCCTAGTATCACTAAAAGGTTCTCAAATTATGTCTTCAGAATCTATTTAATTATGTATTTTATTATTCTATTTCAACACAGAATAGTTTATTCTTCTTCCTTTGCTAAATACTTTGCCCAAAGTCTTTAGTTAGTAGACAAATGTGGGAGGGGTCTAAGAGTTAGGATTCTTTTATAGCATTTCTTCTATAAATAGAAATATTTTCTTTCTATAAAAGAAAACATTTCTCTCTTAGCAGCATTCAAATCACAAGGTATGCATCATAAAATCAGGTTTTTATTATTATTATTATTATTATTACTATTATTACTACATCTATTCTATACACTCAGTTAAAAATCTAAGCCTAGGTAATGAAGATTTTACATAAGTAAATAAGGATGGTTTTTAAAGTTATAATTTAATTAATGAGGAAAAAGTATCACATTCTGCTATTTTTTAAAGGAATTGATAATGCAACACTGACAGAAATGCTGGCACTGTCTTGTTATTCTTCCTACATATTAAAAGACTTTATGAAACTCATTTTAGGTATGTTGGTCAAGAACCAGTGTGGGATTTTAGAGAACAACAGACAGCAAAATATCACATTTTCCCATATATGCCATGAAACAAGCATAGCAGGATTTGGAATGGTGGAGCAGGAAACATGGAAATCAGACAACAAAAGGGATATTGAGAGGGAAGGTGACTGATTTGCTGCCACCAGACAATGTGAAGTGCCTAGTTCTGCACCAGGGTAGCATGGCCTGGGTGTGCACAAATCTCCTGGGTGGGACAAGGCAACAGTCAGATGCAAGGATGAGATCAAGGAAAGTTGTTATTCCCACCTTACCTGGTACCAGTGACAATGGTCTTGGAGCACTACAGCAACCCCAGGTCATGTTGGATGAGTAGAAGATAGAGTTGGTCTGGCACAGGGTTTTCAGGGGGCCTTGATCATGATCTATTGTGGTTTTAGTACAACAAAAAAGGATGTTAAGGGCAATGTAATGGCAGAATCACAGACTGACTGAGGTTGGAAGGCACCACAGGGGGTCACCTCCCTGCTCCAGTAAGGCCATCCTAGACTCAGGGCACAGAATTGTGTCCACATGGGTTTGGAATATCCCCAGTAAGGAGACTCCACACCCTCTCTGGACAATCTGTTCAGGGCTCAGTCACTGCACGGGACAGAAGTTCTGCCTCCTGTCCAGGTGGAACTTCCACCTAAGTATCGGTTTCTGCCCATTCCACTGGTGCCACTGCAGGGCACCACTAAAAAAATACCACATGTCACAAAGATGAGGGGAACAAACTCCCCCTGGATGTAGGTAATGGCAGAACTGAGGGCAATGTCCTCAGACCACAATTTGGGACTTCAGAGGGAAAAAAAGTTGTCTTTGGGAGGTTAGTGCCACATTGGAACAGGGCACCCGAAGAGGTGCCCTCCATCCTGGGAGTTTTCCAATGCCCCAGCAAACCTGATTTAGGGTGGGCAACAGTCCCAGATCATGTGGGAGGTTGGTTTGAACTCCCAGAGGTCACTTCCAGCCAGAGCATCCGTGGGTCTGTAAATGCATTGTTGAAATGGATTTGATGTTTTTGTTGTTCTGAACAGGTGCCCTAATGATCAAGTCTGAGGATGCTGGCTCAGTAATAATCACAGGTGTGAAGAGTGGACGCTACCTGTGTATGGACATGAAAGGAAACATATTTGGCTCGGTGAGTGACCTCTTCTAAGCCTTGAGGCTGAATGGCCAGTGCATTCTGCTGCTGTGGTGCCCATTTCCCCAGCCAGGGCAAGCCTGGGTAGCTGCAGGTGGAGGGGGAAGCGTTAGAGAAGATCTGACACTTAGGTCAAACTTTGCTCTCTCCTTTGATTGTATTAAGTTGTAGAACTGACAAAAATCATCTGAGACCCTGCCTGGGTAAATGAGGACAAAAAAAAAAAAAAAAAAAAACCCAAAAACACAAAAAAAACCCAAAAAAAAAAAAAAAACCCCCCAAAAAACAAACAAAAAAAAAAAAAAAAAAAAAAAAACCACAAAACCAACCCAGGAAAAAACCACCACCACCAAAACCCCTACTTTTCCATATTACAGAAAGGAACCAATCTGTCATGGCACAGAGCCATGGGTGGGGACCCTCTGGAAGAAAACAGGGTTTATAATTAAAATTCCTTTGCTGAAAGCATGGAAATGCAACTCTGATCTGCATTTGGGTCTGACACAGACCTGAGAGATTAGAAAAACACCTGCTGCAAGATCTCACCTTTCTTTTCCTCTTTAACCAGTGTTTGCAATTCACCAGACTCCTCTGCTCACAAGTGTCCTATTTTTTCTCCTCAGCATTACTTCAGCCAAGAGGACTGTGTGTTCAACCACAGGACACTGGAAAATGGGTACGATGTGTACCAATCCCCCAAACACCACTTCTTGGTGAGCTTAGGCAGAGTTAAACAAGCCTTCTCCCCTGGTATGAATCCACCACCATACTCCCAGTTTTTGTCCAGGAAGAATGAGATCCCTCTGTTCCGATTCAACACCCCCGAGCCCCACAGACACACCAGGAGTGCAGATGTTGATCCTGTAGATCCTCACCAGATCCTGGTCCCACAAAGGAAGACCCCGGTGTTTGGCTCCCTGCAGCAGCAGCCAGCAGACTTTTCCCACATGCCCAGGGAGCCCATGAGGATCAACCAGAATGATGTGGTGAACCCTGATGATCCCCATGCTATGATGGAAGCCAGGAGGTACCCAAGCCCCCGCTTCTATATCACGAGATAACCGTGGCCCCCACGCTCACCAGGTGAAGACAGGGGCAAAAGGAACTAACTGTCTGTCACACTCAGCCTGAATGCCAAAGTGGCTCTTAGAAACCTGGGAGACACTGCGAAAAGTTCCTTAGCTTCAAATCTTGTTTTGTCAGTAAACTGCTGTCTGTAAGTACAAGTCAGATTTTTCCAGCTCAGGCTCCACACAAAAGAAGATCCATTTTTGAAAACAATAACACAAACCAAACCTTTTGGGGTCTGAATCACTTTAAGTCTGCATCAATGATGAAAACAAACAAAAAAAGGAATCTCTTGTATGAAATGGGAAACTGATTTTATGTTACTGATGTAGAGATCTGGAGCATCCAAGATGCCAGCAAAGACAGGGAATCTCTTACTAGCATCATCCTGTCCAAGCACAGCAGACAAACTGCCAGGTGGTGTGTTATTTTATTCTATAAAAATTATCATGTAATGTATCTAATATCTGAAGGGGCAACAAGCTGGAGAGAGACTCTTCATCAGAAACTGCAGAGACAGAACAAGGGGGAATGGCTTCATTCTGACAGGAGTAGGTTTAGATTGGATATCAGGAAAAATTTGTGTCCTGTGAGAGTGGTGAGGCCTTGGCACAGGTTGCCCAGAGCAGCTGTGGCTGCCCCATCCCTGGAAGTGTCCAAGGCCAGGTTGGATGAGGCTCTGAGCAACCTGGGATAGTTACAGGTGTCCCTGCCCATGGCAGGGGGGGTGGAGTGGATGAGCCTTAAGGTCCCTTCCAACCCGTGATTCTTTGTTTTTAGCTTTTAAGTTGAAGTTTCATTCTCTCTTCACCCACATGAGTCAAAAAAAGACACTCTGCTGTTGTAGGAGCAGCAGACATGGAAAACTGGAGGAATTGACAGGATAACAGCACAGGACTAAAGGGTCCTGTGGAAAAAGAGCAATTCTGACACTGAATCTAAGCTGAGGTTTTGAAAAAAAGATGAGAGTCTCACTCTCTCTCAAGTGGTTCTCTATCACAGTTCTACATTTACTAAATTCTAGAATCCAAATATGGAAATAAAGATCATTAATTCTGCATATTTCCAACTCAGAGAGAAGTACCAGGATTAATAATAATCAGTAGTGTGTTAAACAGGACGATTTGTTTTGCATAATACTAAACTCTACAGGGGGGAAACAATTTTACATTTTATAAGGATCAAAGGATTAATATTGAGACTATAATGAAGACTCTCATCTAATGAGTCAAAATTAGGTTTGTATTTAGAAAAGGAATGTCCAGTTAGCATCCATGCTTGTATTCAGCTCTGAGCAGGTATCAGATGCTTTATACTTGTAGGAGTGAAATTACTGTTAATCAGATCTCTAATGGCGACAAAACCCTTTCCCTAGCTTGGTTTATGCTTTGGGTAAGTTCACTTTGAAAAAGCTGTTCTTGATGAACTCTGCAGAAATCAGGTGCAAGGCAATGATGAGCAGCACAAAATCCAGTGTGGCAGAGATTTGTTTTTATTTTGTGGGGTTTGTTTGCATGTCAAAACACAGATTGTTCTGCTCTGTTTATTTAGAGTATTTATCAGCCTGACAACAATTTGAAGTGATACACTGCTCCTCACTGTGCTCATAGCAACATACAAAAAAAAATTAGGTTGGATGCTGTTCTTTTTCTCATGAAGTAGTTCACTGAAGCCACTGGAGTTACATCAGTGCAACAAAATCAAAATAAGAACCCCCTGTGCTTCTTGCTTTCATTTAATTTTTTTCTGGATTTAGCATAGCAGCAGGACTGCTGCCAGCTTTTAAAATAATCTCTTTTCCCCCCCATATTTATATATATACACAATATCTCTTTATCTACCACATCAAACTCATTATGTTGGAAAAGTCATAGGTCCCTGATTCTGCTCTTAGAATAGTCTTCCTAGATGGAGAGATTCCTAATTAGTATAAATATTTAGGAGCACAGGACAAGCCAAATGATCAGGATTAGTCCAAGAGTTCCATCTCCTGGAATTTGTTTTTCTGAAGTTATTCCTTTTTTAATTAATTTCTGAAGGAAAAGAGCGATTCTAAGGAATTAAGGAATTGCAGGCAGGCAGACAGTTGTGCTTTTTCTTGCTTATTCAAAATACAGCAAGACTTTTTAACTTGCTATCTATACAGTGGAGAGGTGTGATTTTATTTATGTCCTATTTTGATCTTTTTACTTGATTCCTATACCATTATTCTTGGCTTTTGCTCTTTGAGAGCTCTGGACTTCAAGTTTGCATTTTGCATTAATTGTTGGAAGCTCCTCTCTAGGACTGAGGCAACTGCCCTACAACAACTGGAACCATTAAAAGTTCTGTCCACATTAAATTTTGATGGGATTTATTGGTGGGGTTAAATCTATAGACCATCTCTAAATTCCTACACTAGAACAGAGTAAGAAAGTTTGCTCACTCTATCAGTAGCCAGGGGATAAGTAAGCTAAGACTGAATACACGGTGGATTTCCACCAAAAAAACCATATATGTAACTACAGGCAACTTTATCAAAACTTAAAAGAATTTATTCTTCAATGGAAATGCTAGCAATCATCAGCTAGTAAGAAAGCATTACTTATTTATGTCACAGTATTTATTTATTTATTTGAGTGGGTCTTAAATCCTGCAGAATATTTATAAGTATTTACAATAATGTATTATAGAGACTATTTCCTTTTTAAAAAAGTACCAATAAACTTTTCCATTATCTCCAAATGGTGGACTCTGCATTGTCTGTTCAAGCTCCCCCTTCCAGAAGTACTTGAGTGAACAAATAAATGGTAGCAGCAGTGTCTGAAAATTTTTGTGTGCTGCTGTCCCCTGTGACTGCCAGCCTCACAGGTTTCAGATTCCCAAGTGTCTCATGCACCCCAAATATAAAAGTTATGTGAAAGATTATGAGAAAAACAGTGTCTTAGTAGGTCTAGACTGACCATGAAGGGATTTGAACCTCTATTGGGAAATGTCTTATTCAAGCAATGGGAAATCACAGGTCAGTCAGTTCAGTCCTGCTGGGAATTGTTTATGATCCTGGCTCAAAGATCTTGGGATAAAAGATACTTGGTAAATTAAAAGCCTCTGCAGGGAGGGCTCTGAGCAGGGCCCAGGCTCTGCTCCAGGGGCCCAGCAATGGCACCAGAGGAACAAGCAGGGACTGATCCCAGAAATTCCATCTGGACATGAGGCAGAACTTCTGTCCTGCGCAGTGACTGAGCCCTGAACAGGTTGCCCAGAGAGGGTGTGGAGTCTCCTCACTGGGGATATTCCAAACCCATGTGGACACAATCCTGTGCCCTGTGCTCTAGGATGGCTCTGCAGAAGCAGGGAGGAGGCACCACATGAGCCACTGTCAGGGTCCAGCCGGACCCATTCTGTGAAGATTCAAACAGTTGTAAGATTGGAAGTTCATCATTTCCTCCTCTGCATGCTATTCTGCCGCACATAGTTATTGATGATGCCTTCTCACTAATAATTTACATTCCTGTATTTTTATTTGAAGTCGTTAGAAAAAAAATTGCCCCCTAAAGGCCTTAAATAGCAGCTTTTCTCCAGTTCAGTGGTTGACCTTGGACATTCCTACTTCTATGCCCACTAATTCCTTGCATACCTTCTTCACCATGTTTTTTCTCCTGAGCAACATTGATCTTTACCAGCTGAGCTGATGGTTTCTATTGTGGCATTAAGCATTCAATTAAGATTCACCTAGATCATATTTAATTTTTCCCTTGCCTATACATTAGTTACTTCATCAAAGAACTACCCATTTAGTCGAGTGTGAACTATTTATGGTAAAAACTCATTTAATTAGATTCCAAGTTTCACTTACCTCTCTTGTCTGTAATAACTCTTTCCTTCAGAATTGGTTGCATTAACCATTATTTAAATTTCTTTGGAGAATTAGAATTGTGTGATTCTTGGGAGTGTCCCATGTAGGGCCAGGAGCTGGACTCAGTGATTCGTGTGAGTGCTTTCCAGCTCAGGATATTTCACTATTCTAAAACTAATTTTGTGATTCTTTTTTTCACCTCAGCTTTTACATTCAGTAAATTCACTTTTCAATGGCCAGCTGTTCCAAAACACATTCAGGACTTTTTACAGTCAAGTGTGCTGCACCACATCATCTATGGCTGGATGACCCAACTGGGCATCAGAGGGAAAGAGTTCTGCCTGGAGCATTCCTTTGGTGACCAGTACCAGCCTGGTACTCAAGATTCCTGGGTTTTATCCCAGTATTCTCCTGTGCGTTGTGCTCTGTGCCCTCAGAGCCCTCCTGCCAGGCTCTGGTACTCAGGCAAGTAATGCACTGCCACATGGGGTCCCTGCAACCTGGGAACCCCAAAGCTGTTTGCAGGTGACAGCAGAGCTGTCTGTCACATGAGACCCTCCTGAATGGCACTGGAGTCACCACACACACAGATGCCCCACAGTGGCTCTGCCATATCCATGGACACCAAGAAGCAGCTCACAAATCACCGTGCAGTTCATTTGTGCCATGCAGCTGTGCCATTTGCCTGGGACTACCAAGATCTAAAAACCTCCAGCTCATGGCCAAAGCCCTCAAAAGCAGGACACATCTGGGGGAAATCTGACATATTTTAAGTCCAGGCATGTAGGTTGTGGATCTGAGGCAGCCAAAAGCTTGGATATAGAATGCATCTATTTAAATTATGTTCTAATTTTTTTTTTTTTAAAGGGAAAAACCTCCTCCTTTTGCAAAGGCATGGCTATGTCTGCACAACAGTCTTCAACAGAGAACTGTGGGAATAGAGAAAATATCTTTGCTTTAGAGGAAGGAAACTGATACTACCAGAGCCCTCTGCCTAACAACTGCTTGAGGAGAGGCAGACCTGTGAGGAGATGGAGCCAGCATCCATTGCCACTACTGAGTAGCCCCTCAAATATGTTCTGTTACTATTCCTAACAGACCTATCTATTGCTGCAGCTCTCCTTTTCCAGGATCCCAATAAACTGTACAGATTTACTGTACACATGCACAAGAGTCACTTGACCAAAAAAAGATTTAGTCTCAGTGTTGATGTAGAAACTTAAAAGAGAAGTACTACACACAGACCGCAAGAAAACAGCTTTTAGAATTAGCTGCAGAAGCTTCCAAAATTAGTGACTTTTTAATGCAGAGAGAACCTGACATGTGCCATAACAAAAGAGAAATAACAAATGCAACTATTTTAGGGCAGGCTATAAACCCACCTAGACTGGTGTCTTGTCTCCAGCAATGTCAACAGCAGATACTGAGGGAAAAAGCACATCTGGGCAACTGTAGGACACTCTTGACTGCTTGTACTCCCTTGGCCACTGGCAGATGTGTTTGCAGCATTTTAGTGTGTTTTACAAAGCATGAATTGGGAGATTCTGATGCATTTTCACTGAAAAATGTGACTCCATTAAGATAGGGGCTGTTCAGAAAACCTGAGTGGTTTCACCCTTTCTTATTTTTCCTTGTTAGGCACCATGGTATCATCTACTTGCCCTGTGTGAGACTTACAAGAGGAAAGAATTTGGTAACAGTAAGTTAAAGAAAACAATCACACAGGCTTCTTAGGCTGGATTTAAATTTTAATGACCTAAAAATTAAAAAAAAAAGGAAGGTAAAGCATATTATAGAAGAAGAGTCAAAAATCCCTCTGGGAATAGTGTGACCCAAGCAGTGGCAAAGCACTTAACAAAGCAGATGTTCTCCTAAGTTATGGCATCAGCAACAAGAAGAAAATATTAATTACCTGCTTGAGAGCAGGCAAGAAACATAAAGAAACTTTTTAAAGTGAGAAGCACCCCAACCACTAGTGTGTTTTGAAATATTTGATGAAATGACAGACTTAGGGAGAAAACTGTGTCACGTCTCCACTCATCCTCTCACATTTTCAATTCCATTAAGTATTGATGATTGATTCCAAGAAGAATTGATGGAATGACTGGCAAAATTCAGGACGTTGCAGTTCCAGGGGAGTTTCAGCAGTTTAAAGCACTGGCAGGAGAATTCCCTGCTATGTAAGTGGCGTGCCTGAAATAAACTGGCACTACCAGGAACAGGCAAATTCAGAATGAACTCCTGCCCCATTCTCCTACCATTAACTCTGTTAGAAGTCATAATTAAGCTTTTCTATCTTCATTGGCTCTGACCATCAATTTGGTATTGAGGAGCCTTCCAGGAAGATGCATTTCACAAAGAGCTTGAGGAATCCATGCAAAAGTCATACTCCCATTTTAGCTTCCTGTGAAGAATTAACTCCTTCAGTATATTGAGAAGGAATTATTTTTTTACTGAAAAAGAGCTATGGAAACTTTTAAACAACATCAACCCTAAGAGTCTTTTTCACAGTAAAAGGCCAGGAAGGAAAAAAGTTATGTGATCTGAGCAAAGCTTCACAGGGCAATATTAAGAAAGATTTTTACCTCAAAAGAAATACATATGAAATGGGAGTTCTATTCAGGAGCCTTTAATTTTTTTTTTTTTTTAACAGGTCTAAAATATGCAAATGAAGGAAAAATACGTGAATCTTATAAATAACATAAATCAGATAAGCTCACACTGTAACACCACAAACACCCCAGTGGGGAAAGAATGCAGTATTAACACCAACAGTCACCAAACAATCAAACTTGCCTCATTCTAGGCAAAAATATTCATAGAATCAAGTGCATGACTGCAGTTGACAGAAGGATTCCAGTCAAGTACAACTCACCCCAGAGAGAAAGTCCCTTTTCCAGAAAAGAGACCATTACTATGTGCACACAAGGTTCCTCATCCTGCTCACAGCTAAAAATAAATACTCTGTGTTTATGTACAGTGCTCTTCGACAGAGATCTTGACAACCTGAACAATTTTTTAGGAAATACTTCTGGCGAGGTAGGTTTATTCCCACATTACAAACTGAAAGGAGACTTGCCCAGAGTCTCACAGATATTCAGTGTCAGAGTCACATCCCTTGGCTCTGCACCAAACCTGTCCCACTGGGCAATGCTCCTTCCTAGGTTCTACTATTGCATTCAAAAATTTATTTTAAGACAACATGTACGTTTCATATTACAATATAGCATTTTGTAATAAAACAAGAATACAGTATAGCTCAGCTTTGAGGTACCACTCCTCTCCTCTCCCCAACCCTTTCACTTGGAGGTAACCAAAATAATTATGGAGTAATGCAAAGGAGTTGTTTGAAATATGTGCTGTAGGAGCAGATATGCAAGTGACTGCAAGTACTATGCTTCTGAGAACAGAGAATATTTGTTTTATTTTACTACTGCCAACTTACACTGGGAACTAGGACCATGCAAATTGTGTTTTTTAAGATGGCAAGCAGTTGCATGTCTCCCTTTTTGCAGTTTAGTGTCAGCAATTCCAGTCAATCCCAGTATACTACAGATACTTTTCCCAAGCTTAGCAAAATTGTGATCTAATTCCACTTTCCCCCCACAGAGAGTCTTAAAACATTTTTGAAGCTACACATTCAGCTCCCACATCCACTAAGTGAGAGTCTTGGTTAAGACAGACACACATGATATTGGGTTTCAACAAATTCCCGTTTTCAAGTTTTATAATGAAATTACTAACTCCAGTATTGGGACTGACAGAAGACAGTTGGGACTTGGTTAAATTTGCCGGTAAGGTACAGTTGAGATCTGAAACCATATAGGCAATCCAGTTCCTCATGTAGGCTCCATGACTCACCACCAAAATATTGGCATCTAATACCGTGGAAGATCCGCTGCCTACAGAGCTCGGCTCCGCCTCACTGCAGTGGCTTATCCAAGGGAAAACAAACTGTTCTCCAGATGTTCCTGAGCTCCTGCCAAGGGCACCAGGCTTGCCATGCTCCTTCTGCTCCAACTCAACAGCCAGCTGGCAGAGGAATTCAAAAAAATCCCTCACACGCTCTCTCACCTGCAGGGACAGGCCAGAAGGAAACATTGTGAAGAACGAAGAGATCGTTGTGAAGCAAGCACAGATTTGGCCTTTCAGAAATCTGACACAAAACTACTTCAGGTAAAAGCCAAAGATTTTTCACAGACAAGGCTCAGAAGTCAATACAAGTTACTGACTGCTGTGAAAACTCCTCTGCCTTCCAGACAACAATTGCTATCATCCTCCTGTAAGCCAGAGCTTCACGAGGAGCCAGTCTCAAAATCAGTATTTTAGTTATAAAGAGTTCCCCATTTGGCAGCCACAGTTATCAGACCAAGAAGTACTTTTTAGCTTAGAGAATATCTCTGGTTGGACTGAGGTCTCAATGGGAAGCCCCCAATAGCTGCAACTGCACTGCTAAAAAAGCCTAGAAAGCAGAGCATAAATAAATAAATACCATACTTCATCCAGTGTTTCTCCTCCAGAAGGTGTGAATGAAGGACATTGCTCTCCAGCATCCTTTGCCATAGCCTTGAGCTCAGCCAAAGGCCTTCCTTCTGCAACACCATATTTCTGTAAAGGAAATGGGGTTTGGCAGGATGAGTCAGGTCTCCTGTACCCCTTCCAGAGGCTGCAAACAGCTCTTCACTTTGTGAAGCTTCAGCTTTGTTTTCTTGTATTCCCAAGGCATAGCTACCTTTTACATTTTATCCCAGTTTTGAGTGAGGAAATATCTTTATAGGTACCCTTTTAAACAGCAGATATATACATACATATATATATATATATGCTGAGTAGACAAATACACTAAGAGCAGCATCTCATTTAAAGCATCTATATTCAAAATATGACCCTCAGTCTGATCTTTGTGTGGAGATTTTTTTCTTCCAATGACACTCATCCCCAGTATACAAAATTCAAATGTCTTTGTGACTGAGGTCACACTGCAAATGCTTCTGTAGGAAGCCCTTCACATGAGGATAAATTCCATTTTCCTTTTGCTTGCAAAAAAGCTACAGGGAATTATTTTTCACATGTAAGAAACCAGTTATTTTCTCTAATGACCTGTGAAGTCTTCACAACAGAGAATGGATCCATCTTCAATTCAGAATTTTTGAAATAGACATAAAAAAAGGAAACAAAACCACACAAGTACCATTGCAATTAAAAGTAAATAATGCTGATTTCAAGTGAAGAACTGGAATTTCCGAGAGAAAAAAGATTCAAACGGAAATGCTACAATCACATGCTGCTCCTTAAACACTAAACCTTACCTTATTTAAATCATGAAAGCAGTTACAACATTCATTCATTTATTTTGGCTCTGCTTCACCCTTCTGCAAACAATTTATTGTCCCTCATTTGAATTATTCAGTTTCCAGTGATTAAAACCACATCAAATAGTGCTCTCCACTGCTAAACCTACCATTCAATAAGCCAAGAGACCCATCAGCAGGAAGCTACATTTTCAAATTGTTCAATATTTGATAACAAATTATTTTGGCACTTACTCTCTCTCGTAGTCTTGCATCGTACTTGATTTCCAAATCTTTGCAAAACCTGTTTTTCCCTAGAATGGCAGCAGCAGTCTAAAAAGTGAATATACAGTCACATCAACTGGACAGAACATAGACACACCACCTTACACCCCCAGAGCCAAGGTGAATCCCACCAGCAGCATCTAACAACCCAAATCAACAAAGCAGAAAGTTTTTCAGCTATCAGTCTGGCAGAATTGGATAGACAGTCCAGGCCAGGCCATAAAAATACAAAAGCAGCACTCTTCTGGCAGTTCCTTCCCAATTCTATGTCCAGAACAGCTGAAGAAAACAGCACCCATGAGAGGTGGCCAGCAGGGTGTACTGGGGTAAGAGCCACATCTTCTCTTGAATAGAACACAGAGCAATCGTGTCCACACATTCTTTACATGTAGCACATGGACCAGACTCACAGCTGTGTTCCCCGGAACTGCTAAGTTAATCCAACTGAAAAAACATCTGACACTGTCTGGCTGCCACAGCCAGTCCTTAGGGCTGGAAGGGACCTCTGGAGATCATCCTGTCCAGGCAGGATCACCTGGAGCAGGTGACACAGGAGCATATCCAGGTGGGTTTGGAATGTCTCCAGAGAGGGAAACTCCAGGCCCCCCCTGGGCAGGTTTTTCAGGGCTCTGCCACCTTCAATGTACAGAAATTCTTCCTCATGTTGGAAGGTGGAACTTTTTGTGTTTTGGTTTGTGTCCACTGCTCCTCATCCTGTCACTGGGCACCAATGGAAAGATCCTAGCACCATCCTCTGACACCCCTTGGAGATATTTCTATGCATTAATGAGATCCCCTCTCAGTCTTCTCCAGACTAACCAGGCCCAGCTCCCTCAGGCTCCCCTCATAAGAGAGACACTCCAGACCCCTCATAATCTCTGTGGCCTCCACTGGGTCCTCTCCTTGTCCTTCTTGGGAACCAGAGGACAGCAGCTCCTGGTTCTTACATGCACCCAAGTGCGAAGGCTGCACTGGCTTCGCAGACAGTTTGGGCTGTGCAAACATCCACACCCAATCAATCTGACATTTAAAGAACTCATTTTGAAAACGCTCCTTGGATTCTAGCGAAAATAAGCAGCCTTGTTGTAATACTGGCACATTTAACGTATTGCTTAGGACAAATTTGTTCTTAGAACTTTAACCTTCTGTCAAAGAGCAAGGCAGAAATAAAGACAGGGTTGAATCCACTTCCTTGTGTATATGCATAGCACAGTTATTTGTATGATTATATGCAGGAATTTCCTCTTTTGCAACAGAACTTGTACATTCCTCTCATGTTACTACACTGTCACTTGAGCTGTGAAGTGACAGTGTAGTAACAGGCCCTTCATAGAACTGCAGCTGCCAAGAAAGCTACACATGGACCACATGGAAACTTCAGCTTTACACATCTTTGGGAAAGCTTTCCCAACATCTGGACAGCTTGTCAAACAAATGGCAAAACAAAGACCTGAATTTTTCCTTTCCTGTATGCAAAGGAAAAATTTCGATCTTTCCCATTAGGAGAGTGCAATTCTGAAAGTGCTCTTCATGGTAAAGGCTGTCTGTAATATAAGAAAAAATATCCCAAATCAATTCCCATAAAGCAGGCACACAGCAAAGACAGCTTTATGAAAGTTAGAAAGCACTCTTAATGTTTTAAAATATCATCACTGCCATTCACACACATAAAGGAAGTGACTCAGGCAGCTATTCTGCATATTTAAAATATCCAGCTATTGCACTCTTCCCTCCTTGTCTCTTTTGTTTTCTGCTTAAGTTGTGCTGCTAGAGCAGTTTCTGGAACTGTGCTGCAAAACTGAGGAGCAGTGTTGATGGTGTATGTTTCGAAGGGAAAAAAAGGAGATTTATACTACATTTGGTTGATCTGGTTTACAACACAGCCTCATAGCAGGACAACACAGCAAAAAGCAAGCAAACAAGAATTGCTTATGAGTTTCAACCCCCTACATGAATACAGAATCAGTAAGAGAAGAGAGAATTAAAGACAGGGCCTCCACAGGAGACATGATCTTCCTAGAACAGCCAACCTCTAACTTTAAAAGTTTTGGTTGCCTAATTTTGAGTATTTCATAATTCTGCACACAAGGTCACATATAATCCCATGTAGTAACTTTTCCTCTTTATTTAATCTGAATTGTATATTTACTGCATCAAAGCAAAAGGTGTGAGATGCCTGACAAAATCCAACATCTCTGCCCATTTAAT
This sequence comes from Pyrgilauda ruficollis, assembly GCF_017590135.1. Taxonomy (NCBI): domain Eukaryota; kingdom Metazoa; phylum Chordata; class Aves; order Passeriformes; family Passeridae; genus Pyrgilauda; species Pyrgilauda ruficollis. The sequence continues at coordinate 69,536 of NW_024529933.1, forward strand.
GATCCTTGTACTGATTTCACAGCAAAACTAGATCTTGCCTGCATTGGTCTGCATTCCTCAAAAGAACACAGCACACAGCCACAGTGCCTGGGACAGCACAACAGTGTCACAGCCAATCTGGTTTGCTTCTTTGGAGAAAAACTCATTTCTGTCTGTGATGATGGGGACCTCAAAGTCCCCATTACTCCTTCAGCAAGAACAATGCTCACGTAAAATAACAGCAAATCATGGAACCATGGACTGGTTTGGGTTGGAGGGGATCTTAGAGATCACACAGTTCCAACCCCCTGCCACAGGCAGGAACACCTACTATCCCAGGTTGCTCAGAGCCCCATCCAATCTGGCCTTGGAGACTTCCAGGGATCCAGGGGCAGCTTTTGGCTCTGTCACTGCATTGTTTTTGCATCACCAACAGCAAGAAAATGCCAGATGTGGGAGCCAGCTGTTGCCTCAAGAAGCACTTACCTGCTTTGCTCGAAGGAGGTCACTTGAAAAGGCGTGGGTAAACTTCACATTACTGAGAAATGAACCAGCAGCATCTGCTTGCCTGAAACCAGTTGCAGAGAGTGGCTCATCCACTCCTTGACCTACAAAATAAAAACCCTACAACATTAAAACATGCAAATTTTAGACCATTTAGCAGCTGACCAGGCATGTCAGCAATTAAGAAACTGCCCAGTCATAAGAAAATCTTTCTTCTTTAGCAAAGCCAGTCCTTAGGAAAAGTCACTACTCTTCTGGTCTTCCCTAAACTCAGCCACACACATTTAATGTTAAAAATGAGTAAAGCCTAGGAAGACAGAAGGATAATTATCAATGATAATTACATTAATCTATATGTTTGACAAATTTAAACATAAAACAGAGACCTACATTTAATAAATGTGACCATTTTTAGAAGGGTCATTAGTCCCTGCAAGAGGTATCTCACAGCTGAAACTTCATAAACAGATTTGTTAAATGTAAATAAGAAAGATGACAATACTGCTGAGAGAATGAGATGCAAACGCAATCTGTTGTGGTCTCTTCCTCTCCACCTCACACACTGACAGTAATGCTCATGCAAGCTGGAGCAAACCCAGTTGCAAAGCAGCAAACCTCCCAAAAATTGTTTCCAGCCAGGAAGTCTGTGAGAATAACTGGTCACAGAGTTCTTGGACAGTGTTGAGAGAAGCAGCACTTTGGAAATCCAGCCTGAGTTGAACAGGTGTGCTCCTGTCACAGCTCAGTCTGCAGGAGAACCCAGAACTGTGGTGGGGGGACAAGCATATAACAGACTGATACATCCACACCTTTCACCCTTTCTAGCTCTGCAAGGAGCCAGAGCAGAGAGAGTGAAATTCCCATCAGATTCAGAACAAAGAAAATAAACTACTTTCACACAGAAAATGCACAATCCAACAGCAAAAGACAGGACACCAGAAGTTCAGAACCTGAGTTCAGAGCACCTCGTCTGTAATTCAGACATGTGAGATGCCTGACCCCAGTGTGTTGGTAAAGGCTTACACTTCTCAATTCATAAAAGGCTTGCTCAAAAACAGAAGCTATGTTCTCTCTACACTGGAGAGGAGCCCTCTACATATCATTTGACCCAAGGAGCTAGGAAATCAAAAGACATCATCAACATTTTTAAGCAAGTAAAGCAGGGGAATTTTCTTTTCTCATTTTATTATGAGCACAAATCCATGTTGCAAGAACTGTAAATAGCAATGCCAGAGGGAGGAAAATATGGAAGCACAATTCTCCTTCACAACATGAAGTATTGTAGGAAGCTCATTTATTCAGAGTACAACCCCAGCTGTGATTTTCCTACAGCAGACATCCAGGCAGCTCAGTGTGTTCAGTTCTGGGTGTACAAGCCAGCAGCCACAAGGATGAAATCCAGTTTTAAAGGCGTCTAATCAAGACAACCTTCCCAGAAAGAGCTGGGATTGAACAATTCAAGCACTTAAACAACCTTTACTTTTCATTCTCCCTTGCCCTCCTGCAGGTTTTTATTGCAAGTAACAGATTCCCTTCTTGATGCAACAGCCCCCTTCACATCAGGATCTTCACCCATTCTTCTGCAGCTCCTTTTCCCAGCCCTTTTGCCAAACTTCCTGTTACTGGGATTTAACACAGTGAGATGGAGTCCTTAGTAAAAGGTGCTGCTACCATTTTATTTGATTACATGCAACATATTTTTTCCCTGTGTAGAAAAAAGAACTCTTCCTGTTAAAACACAATGTGCATCAGCATCTGTTGATATTCTGTGGAGGGAGACTTAAAGTCTTCTGTAACATTATGAAAACCATGTTCTGGCTTACACATAAAGTCTCTAAAGGCTTGCAGTATTATTGCTTAATGACATCTGAGCAGTTGGTGACAGGATTTCACCATGATTTTCCACCTCTAACCAGCTAACAGAATAACTCTTACTAACCTTGCAGTATCTTGTCTTTGTTGTACCTTGTTTCTCCACTGAAAGAGATTGTAAACAACAACAAAAAATTAACTTGTCATACTTTAAGTGGATTTTCAAAAACATTGTTGTATTAAATACCAACAAGAGACAGCAGCACCTGAATGTAAAAAAAATGAGACACGATGCAGCATAAACCCTTTTCAAAACAATGTACACAAACATTTTATAACAATAAAAAAACCATTTTCAAATCAATTCCAATCATGCTGCCAGCTTTTAATGAGACAAAGCCATCTGGAATAAAAGTAAGAGAAGTGATTTCTTAAATTTATCACAAATGCAGCACAATTTATCTGTAACAACTACACCTCCATGCTGGAGAGAACAAAGCTGCAGGAAGACTCTGGAGCCTTCTTTTGACAAGCATGTGTTGCAGCTGATTCTCTGAACTTCACAGGGAGGCAGCTCCAGAGATTATCAAGGGTAGCAGCAGAGCTGCATACCTGGAAGAAATAGAGCCTAGGAAGTCAGAGCAGAAAAAATCATAGACTCATGGAATGGGTTGGAAAAGACTTAAAGATCACCCAGTGCCAACCCCCTGCCACAGGCAGGGACACCTGCCACTATCCCAGCTTGCTCAGAGCCCCATCCAGCCTGGCCTTAAACACTTCCAGGGATGAGGCAACCACAGCTTCTCTGGGCAACCTGTGCCAGGGCCTCAGCACCCTCACAGAGAACTTCTTGTACCTGATAGCCAATCTAAGCCTACCCTCTGTCAGTGTGAAGTCATTCCCCCTTGTTCTGTCACTCCAGGCCCCTTGTTATGTGCCTCTCTCCATCTTTGAGATCACTCCAAAGCCTTCTCTTCTCCAGGCTGAACACTCCCAATTCCCTCAAAAAAAAGTCCAGCCTTCCTACAAATTAAAGAGTTTTCTCCTGACAGCTGCGGAAAGCTGGAGTTAGTAGGTTCAGTCAGCTACAAACCTCTGTCAACAGAGTGGGAGAAAAAAAAGTCACCTTAGGAATTTCACCTGAGTCACAACCACTTTAACGTCTCACGGGAAAAAGGTTCACAGTACCTTTGCCCCGCCTGAGAGCTTTTGCTCAGCTTCCCCCTCCCGCTGCCCGTAACCGAGGAGGGCACGCAGCCGCCGGGGCACGGCCACCGCCGGGGCTGCGCGGTCGGTACTCACTGCCGCACGACTGTCAGCCCGAACCGAACCATGGCGCACGGCAGCTCAGGTGAGCGCAGGTGAACGCAGACGCGTGCCCAAAAGTGCGCGCAGGTGAGTACAGATGTGCCCAGATGTGCGCAGGTGAGCGCACGTCCCACTGCCCGCACTGCGGCGCCGCGCGCCGCGCGGTGATGTCATGCCCCCGCCCCGCGTCCCGCTCTGACGTCACCGGAGGCGGCTCCCGGCTGTAAAGGAGGACTCGGGAAGCGTTTGTGGCTCCGTGAGGGTAGGAGGCAGCTGGCCCTGCTCCCACGCCACAAGCGACACGACGAGAGGGAACGGCCTCACGGGAGGCTCGGGTTGGACATCGGGAAGAAATTCTTCTCCCAAAGAGTTAATCAGCAGTCAGACAGGCGCAGGGCAGCCGTGGAGTCACCGGCCCTGCTGGCATTTCAGCGCCTCGTGGATGTGGCGCCTGCGGACAGGACTCAGTGGTGGGCGTGGCAGTGTGAGGTTTACACCTGGACTGCTGCGCTCTAAATGGTTCCGCATTCTCACTCTGCAATTGCAGTCAGGAGGCTTTCACCTTAAAACTTTGGTTTTCGCAGCGTCTCATGACGCTGGTGTTAAGGAAGCGTCCTGGTCTAAGCATCCCGAAGCCGCTTTGAGTGACACTCGCCGCACCTAAGCTGGGACTGAAGCCCCTTCCAGCTGCGTCCCCCGCACTCACAGTCGGACCGGGTTTCCTTACTGGCTCAGTTCCAGGTTTCCCTTAGCAGAGTCTCAGATGTCCAGTTCTGTAACATACTTCAGTCGCGGTGCAATTACTAAATGGCAAAACAGCAGCCCGAGCTGGTGGCCTTCCAGGAAGGACGCAGCACAAGGGAACCCCTGTGCTTTTACACCCTCACAGATTAAGGGTAGGAAAGTCTGGGTTTTCATCGCCTTCCGTGTCTCTGAGTGTCCATCCCCTGTCCGGTGCCACAGGGCGCTGTGCTGGCCTGAAGGGCTGGCAATTGCCAGCCTCTTGTCTCAGCTGGGCTGCTCCAGAGTCAGCCTGCAGCTCCATTGCAGCTGCACCCTGAGCTCCCTGCACTGTGTTTCTCCACACTGGGACCAGGGGACAGAGCAAGTTTACCCCTTTGCAGAACACAGAATGCTTGGTGATGTTCACTCTGGTTACATCAGCTCAGTTAACACTGACTGGCAGCAGCACTTTGCTCAGAGTAATATCAATACATTGATATTTATATATAGATATTTATATATAGATGAGTAAAAGACATTACTCACAAGTCAGTTAGAAGCCTGGTCAGCCAAATTACACCCTGGAGTAACCTGCAGCTGGTTCCAAGGAATAGTTTAAAGTAGCAGTTTCCAAGGCAGAGAGCAGTGTGAGATGTCAGCACCCACATCCAGCTGAGACCACACTGGTCTTGTCCTGAAGAACCCATAGAATCACAGAATGGCCTGGCTTGGAAGGGACCTTAAAGATCATCCTGTTACAACCCCCTGCCATGAGCAGGGGCATCTTCCACTGTCCCAGGTTGCTCCAAGCCCCATCTAACCTGGCCTTCGACACTTCCAGAGATCCAAGGGCAGCCACAGCTTCTCTGGGCAGCCTAGAAATTCCTGATGGTAAAATGGACAAAGTAACACAAGAAGTTATTGGAACTCATCCTTTTCCTCTCAGAAAGCCGAAGTTTTATGGCTTACAGTGTGATTAACCAAAATATTAGTTGGTCAGCTGAGGGTATTTCCTTCAGGATTTCTCAACCAGATAGAATAAATGCTATCTAAAAATCCAAGAAATTCTTCTGGGTTGCCTGGAGGTCTGACCTCAGTTTGAAAGTGGTTTGTGCTTTAACAACAAATACATTCTAAATGAAGACTGAAACATAATTTGTTTCAATAGCTGTTTAAAGCAGATGCAAAAATTAAATATTTAATGCAAGAGTTGTGTCTTTTTAATTTCCTTTTTATCTTCCTTCCTCAGCATGGTGTTAGCCTCAAATTTCTGCAGTGCCTCTCCTGCACAGATTTTGGAACTGACAATTTCAAGGGGTGACACCAGTGACAGTCTCGCCTGTAAATGAGCCAGTGCCAACTGAATCAGCTCTGACCTATTTCTATTGTATCACCATTAAAAACAACTGTGTTTTGCTGCGGTGATAAAACTCCAGCTGTGTCTCACGTGTGGTTTAGAGGATCAAGTCTCAAACATGAGCCTACACTGTTAACATCTCTTCTAAGTGCATGCTTTCATACAGGTTGTTTTGCAAAAGTGACAGCCCTTCAGGCAAAGTTTGAGACAGACTTTGTCTGAAGTCACCCACTTTGGGTGACACACAAGCCACTTTGGCTTTGCAAGAAAACAGCTTGGAAAGCCTGTACCTTCTGACTTAGAGCCTCATGGCTTAGCTGCTAGATTAGGTTTCCTTTTTCAATTGTCATTTGGGATCTGATCTTGCTCGTTGCGCTTACAAATACACCCAACAGAAACCTTTGCTGAATTTCTTCCGTTCTGTGCCATTGCACTTCTCTGCCTGCGTAATGCTCCTCTGAAGGATGTGCTGGCCTGAAGAGAGGCATAACCCTGGCAAATACTACACAGAGATTGTGCTGTGGACAGGCCTCAAATTGGGTCTGCAGGAGAACACAGATCTTAGAATTTCATTCGTGGCAGAGTGACTTCGGGAATGTTTTTAAGCTGGTTCTCAGTGCGGTATACGGGCTGCGAGCAGGGAGCACGGGCAGCCCCTAGACCGAACAACTTCCCTTCTGCTGGAGCTGTGGCTGCGGGCCGTGTGGCGGAGGCGGGCGCTCAGGTGAGCAGCGGGAGCCCTGGGGATGTTCCTTTCCCAGCGCGGGATGCCCGGGATTGTCCCGGGGCCCTGAGGGCCGTGCGCGGTGCGCGGGCTCCGCTTGGCGGCTCCCTCCGCGCTCTGCAGCGCCCGCCTCGGCCCCTTCCTATTTCACAGCTCTCGCCGATCCCGGGATTACAGATCCTATCCTTCGCCCGGGCACTGCTGCACGCCGAGGAGACACACCCCCGCGGTTTGGGCACTCCTGCTGAAAAGTTCTGTAGCATTAGGCCAAGCCCTAATACCTAAACCTGGGAGATTAAACATCACCATCAGCGCACACAAGAAGGATCAGTACTTGGTTGTGTCTAAGAAGCAGATCCAAAGTAACCAGAATAAAACGTTTCTCGGAGAAACAAACAAGTTGAATTTGCAATCATGGAATCACAGAATATCCTGACTTGGAAGAGACTCACAAGGATCATCTGTTGCAGTTCGTTTTGGGGTGGGGCACCCCGGGATGTTCCCGGAGGGTCCCCTAGGCTGTGAGCTGGCTGGCAGCAGCAGACAGGCAAGGAGACTCCACACGGCTTCTGAGGGTGCTCTCCCCTAACACAGCTCCAGCTGTGTCCCCCTTCCCCGGGTCCTGTCCCTGGTCACAGAGAGCACAGATCAGGGCCTGATCCTCCTCTTCCCCTCGTGAAGAGGCTGCAGTGTGATGAGTTCTCCCCTGAGAGACAACGTGAGGAAACTGGAAAAATTGAGATAAATTTTTGTTTGAGTGTGCTGGATGTCAGTGCTGATTTCATCCCTCATCCTCCAGCTAGTTATGTCCCACTCACAGCTTTGCTCAAGTTCTGAAAACCCTTATCAGAAAGGTCAATCTACTGCTCTTCAGGGTTGCTTGCAAGTCCTCTGTCAGATGAACCAGAGCTTTTGCTCTAAGAAGGGTTCCTGAGTAATCTGAGGAGCCAAACACAGCCAGTCTGCTGACCTTTCCCTCTCTACTGCTCTGGCCTAATTCTTCTTGCAGTTTCTGCATTTTGCATTTTGGAAGAGCTCAAATAACTACCCAGTTTATTTTTAGAGAAAACTCAATGTCAAGACCAAGCTAGCACCACATCATTTCCACAGAATGACAGGCATTTAAGGACACAGACATTTTCCCTTTTACTTGTTTTCTTCTTCGCATCAGCTCCTTTCTCTCTCTCTCTAGCAGGGTGCAGCAAAACTCAGTGTTTTTTCTTACCTCAGTGTAATACCTCAGCTTTACTTATCTTAATTTGTAATCCTAACAGGTCTTGACTGAATGCCACTGCTGCTGAGGTACTGCTGAAGTACCTTCTTCACAGTGCCCCTGGAGCCCAGCAGAGCACTGACCTGATGTTCTCCCTGGCAAGCGTCCTCACTGAGAGTCCCAGAAGTTTCAGTGTTGTCTCTGGGTGCATCAGCAGGAACATCAGCAGCCCAGCTGGAATGCAAATCACCTTTGAGAACCCTTTTAAATAGAACCACAACCACAGAAACACAGGATAGGTCAGGTTGGAAGGGACCACAGTGGGGTATCTGGTACAGTCTCCCTGCTCCAGCAGGGTCATCCCAGAGTGCAGGATTGTCTCCAGACAGCTCTGGAATATCCCCAGAGGGAAGACTCCATACCCTCTCTGGACAAATCTGTTCAGGGCCCAGTCACTGCACAGCTCCAGTCCTTCACAGGCTCCCAGATGAGCCTAGTAAATACCAGAAATTGCTGGTCATGTTGTTCAATGGTGGTCAGAGAAAACTCTGGACTTGTGATAGTTTTAGAATCTCTACTTCTTGGTGCAGATAAGCTCGGAGATGTGAGGCTCACAAGACATTTGGCAGGGAAGTCTTCAGACTTTCCCTAAAACCACAGGTCCCAAGACTGTGTGATTATGGCTAGAAAGATCTCTATCTCCTGACCCCCATCCTTCTGATTTAATCCCTATTTCCTATTAATTTTTAATTAATTCATATTCATTCCATAATTCATAATTAATTCATATTTCCATCCATTATTTTTTCTATTTGTTTCTGTTTATTTTTGCTTGTGTGTTTCTTCATTTTTGCAACACTTGTTTTTTCCTTTTGAGTTTTTTTTCCTTCTCCCTGTTCCTTTTATCTTGAAGTTTGTCATTTGGGGTCTTTTCCTTTCATTTATCTTTGGGTTTGGCAGTATAATTCACTTTATGATCATGTTTCCCCAGTATGTCTGCCAGAATGCCTCTTCTTCATTCTTCAGGGTCTCTTTGCTCTCCCCAGGGTGAAAAAGGGCTGGAAATTCAGGAGAAAACTGCTACTGGATGGCAGTGGAGGAGAGGTCAGGCCAAACACATCCCACAGCAGGCATCCACAAGGGGAGAGTTTGAGCATCCTGCCCTCCTGGCCACAGACTGAGGAGGGGACAATGGACTAATTTCTTCCCACTGGCCTCACCACAAATCCCACTCCTTTTACTCACAGTTTCCCCAGGTTTATAGAAAGAAAAACAATCTGATTTTTTCAGTAGCATTCCAGTGCAACAAGCAATTGAGTGAAGATTTAAATCATATTTCAATTCATTGCAAAAATGTGCACTCCATGTGGCTTTTCACCAGCTCAATTTGATTCCCACAAAATATTTTGATCCTGCAATTTACCAATTTTTAGGACTTTGTTCTCCTTGAATCTCAGGGGATTACGTGCCAGAATTTGCCTATCCAGTGGGAAGGCAGCTACATTTTAGAGGCAGGCTCATTCTGTGACTGCAGCCTTCATTTTATATGCCTGTTAGCATCATTTATCCAGATCAGAGGTTTTAGAATCACATCCCACTAAGGAAACACCACTATGGAGTGAGCGACACAACCAAATTCACTAAAGGAATAAAAGCAAGGCAAGTAAATTTAGGTCAAGGTGAGTTTATTGTCCATACAGCATACCTAATCCCGCCAAAACACTTTTCTTAGAACCATCTTTAAACTAGTCAAAACAATAGGTTATTAATAAAAATGACAACACTGAACAAAGACCTTTTAAAAGGCAATCATAACTACACCGTATCAGTCTTATCCATCAAAAACAACCTCATGTACTTTCTAAATACTTTTGTTTACACTGATGTCTACTACCACTTTCTAGCATCCCCTGACCACATAAACATCCACACCTCTTAAAGAGCACATTTGTGAGAGAATAATGTTGACTTGATATGGCATCACACTCAATAAAGCAAAAAACCCAACAAAAACAAAAACAAGAAACACAAAAAAAACCCAAAAAAAAAAACAAAACAAAACAAAACAAAAAAAAAAACCAAAAAAAACCCCCCAACCCCAAAAAAAAAAAAAAAAAAAAACAAAAAAAACCCCAAAAAAAAAAACCAGAAAAAAACCCAAAAAAGTCTGAGAACAGAAACTGTGCAACTAAGAGTGATTTCTGAGGTACATGAGAACATGGTAATAAACATAGTGGAAAAAATCCAGTGGCCAGGTAGTCTGCTGAGTAATTAAGACCTGTCCAATTACTCAAGCATAGATCATAGACATTGAATTAATTGGACATGGGATTAATTGGTATTTTTCTCTTTCACAAGCACGTTGGAAATACAAATAAATACATTCTGAGATGCTCCTACACTACAGTAACAGGAAGGAGAAGACCATCGAAGTACCATCAACAGGAAGCTGAGGGAGAAATGCTTTTAGCAACTGTACCAATCCCTTGGCACTTGGGAAGGCAGAATCAGCAACACATTTTCTATTCTTTTTTAATCAATCAATTGGGAGGTTTATGATTTCTTCAATTCAGGGAGAGAAAATCTCACACCTCATTTGCAGTAACAACACACTTCCTTTAACATCTGTTAAAAGTACAAGGCAGTCATTTTATTCGGAAAGTTACTGTGAAAGCACTCAAATTGTAGGGTTTGCAGCCTTCAAACATACAGTATGCTGTAACCAGAGGGTTGGCACTTGTTGAGCATGTCACTGCAGTCAAGGACACTCCTCACACTGGTGGGGACACACACAGACCCACCAGGACCCCGCGGAGACTGGAAATGCTGAATAGTGCTGTCCCTTCCAGCACAGCACACTTCCACCCTGTTGTAGAGCAGCCGACCATGGAGGCCCCTGTCCCTTCAGTTCTGCAGAGGGGTGACACTGGGATCAGCCCTGTGTTCCACGGCAGGGATCACCCCGGTGCTCCACAGCAGGGATCATCCCTGTGATCCTGTGGCTGCTGCGGGACTGTGTGGGAGGACAGAATGTAAGAAAATAAAGATAGTGCAGAAAGTATATCACCCCTAAGGAGTTGCAGCTGGGCCAATTATCAAAGATTAGGAGCAGGCCTGACTTTAACAGGCCACAGCTGTGACCAATGAGAAGAAGAGTGTTATAAAAGAGTAGGTTGGCTACTGTGAAGAAGAAAGAGTCAGTGCTCTGAAGAGCTGCCCATGAAACCACACCGAGAAGGTATGAAGCTTTTGTGATAAAGAGACAACAATATGGAACTTTTGCAATATTATGATAATTGGTGACCCTGTGATTTGGGAAAAAGGACTTAAATACTAAACTATATGACCCTGTGGATTTGGGAAAATACTAAACTATATGACCCTGTGGATTCAGGAAGCAGGACTCAAATACTAAACTGTATGACCATGTGCATTTGGGCAAATACTAAACTATATGACCCCGTGGATTCGGGAAAAAGGACTCAAATACTAAACTGTATGACCCTGTGGATTTGGGAAAAAGGACTTAAATACCAAGCTGTATGGCCCCATGGACTCGGGAAAAGGACTTAAATACTAACTGAAGGAAAAATGAGGTGAAGTATCAAACTGATAGGAAAAAGTGGCTTGAGGAAAAAATGGGTTTCCTATATCAAGTAAAAGAAGCTGAGAACCATTGCAAAAGGGAAAGGAGAAAGAGAACTGCATGAGGAAAAGCAACAAAACTGAAAGAAGGATGGAAGAATTTACTAAAGTAACTGTAAGAACTGGAAAAAGAATAGTTCTATTATTCAGTACAGTGTGTTTATTGATTAGTGAAATATATCAATTGCAGCTATTAATGTTTAAGTATGAGTATAAAAGATTTTGAAGTACTTTGTAAACAGAGAAAAGCTGCAAAACTGAACCAACAAGTAGAAATATATATATTTGTACTGTAATGTTTTTTGAGCATTTGTATAACTATTAGTTCTAAATGAAATATATGAATGTGTCATAATGTTAATTTACTTGAACATGTCTTTCTAGAAATGCTGTAACTCTGTAATTAAAAGAAAAAGGGGGAATTGTGTGGGGATAGAATATAAGAAAAAAATGATAGTGCAGAAAGTAATCTCACCCCTAAGGAGCTGCAGCTGGGCCAATTATCAAAGATTAGGAGCAGGCCTGACTTTAACAGGCCACAGCTGTAACCAATAAGAAGAAGAGTGTTATAAAAGAGTAGGTTGGCTACTTTGTGAGGAACTGGAGTCAGTTGGCTACTGTGAAGAAGAAAGAGTCAGTGCTCTGAAGAGCTGCCCATGAAACCACACCAAGAAGGTATGAAACTTTTGTGATAGCGACAACAATATGGAACTTTTGCGATATTATGACAACAGGACTGGGGTGTGAAGGAAGCTGGATGAAGAGCAGGGCCAGGCACCCTAAACACAGGTTCTGCCTATGCCTGGCCTATGGTACAGAGCAAATCACGCCAACATGGTGCCAGCGGTCAGAGAGGTCACCCCACCATCAGGACCTTCTGGCACAGCTCCCCATAAAGCCATGGAGCAGGGCTGCCAAGGAATGATCTGATCTGCGTGTGGCTCTGCAGTCTTGCTCCAACAATATCAGCTATTTTTTTCCTCCACGACAGAGACACTGCTGCAGAATGCTGGGTGCTTGCAGGACATTGAGGTGGAAGGTGAGGCCAAGGCTGTGCCCAGCAGCAGCTTTGGGAAGAACAGACCTGCTCACCAGTGGAGAGTCAATGCATTTTTTCCACTATGAAAAGGATATCAGAGACCAAAAAGGAGCCAGTGCCCCGCTTTGGCTGCTTGCAACCTCTCCGGGGTGGGCCCCAGGGCAACCAAACTGTCACTGTGTGAGGTATTGTGAAAATGGGAACCATTTCTTGTCCAGCAAACCTGAGGTAAGTATACCATCTTTTCAGGATGTGATCAGGAAGGAAGGAGACTTTTAAAAAAAAAAAAAGGAAGAAGGAAAAAATAAAATAAAATTTAAAAAAAACATGAACACACTATTAGGGGAAAAAAACCTGTACAGGGCATTTCCAGTAAATCAAAGAACTCATCATATCTCCACTTAACCATCTACTTCAGGATTTGAAATTTAAGCAGTAAAATAATATATTATAAAAATGTTTATAAAATAGCAGCACACTCAGTGAAACAATACAGCTAAGTACTGTTAATGTGAATAAGAATGAAACAAATCATAGCTTCTTAGCAGCGCAAAAAAAAAAACCAAAACCAAATAACCCCCCAAAACCAAAAAAACAACAAAACCTTAGAATCTTACTCCATCTTCTACCCTCATCTAGCCAAATAGGCTGAGTCCATACATATAATATTCTTCGAAGTAGCATGTTCTTTCTGGATTTTTGTGTTAAAAATGTGAACATTAACATTTCAACCAACAGCTTCATATTGGATATCTGCAAACTGTTAATACAATTGTGCAAAAAAAAAAAAAAAAAAAAACACCCCACAAACAAAAAAACCCCAGAAAAACAGAACCAAAAAACCCAAAAGTTGCTCCAACTCCTTTGCCATCTAAATGCCTCTTTGTTACAGGTGGAGCAGGAAAATAAATTCAAGTACACTGAATACACCTTTGTAATAAAACTCCAAGTCACACACCTCGATGTTTACCACCATGGCTGTTGCACCAGCAGTTTTCTTTCCTTGTCCATAGATAAACACACAGGTGGTATTAAGATCCTTCTGTGACACTGAACAATACAGATGGTCAGGCTTTTATCCGGAATGTCATGACAGGAATGTCATCTGAAGCAGGTGTTGGTATTTCCAGCAACACCACAGCTAACCGAGTACACCAAATACTGGAAAATATTGACTATAAAAAGCTATACAAAGCCTTACTTTTGTGTCTCCTTTATTTTCCTTTTTTTTCTCCTTTTTTTTTTTTTTTTTTTTTTTTTTTTTTTCCTTGGCAAAATTGTCATAAACCATCTCATTTAATCCCTTAGGAACAATTTTCAAAGTGCTTTTTGAATGAAATGGTTTACAAAAACGCTCACTGTAGATCAATAAAGTTAATGAAATGCTGAAAAAATGTGCAGGGGGAGTGGGGGAAAAGAGAGACAAGGGAGCAAACCAAACCCCATCTTCTTTAACACAGTGAGGGGCTATTACAAGGGAAGATGGACAGAGCATCATTTAAATGTCTTTGTGGCCAAGCTAAGAAACTGCCAGACATTAAGATGGACATGAAGCATTAGCACTGTGTAGGAATATAATGCTTTCCCTAGATGATCCACCACATCTTGCAATCCAAAGGTTGGAGGTGGTCTGCCCAGCCAACAGGTTGGGATTAATGCGTGCATTCCCCCCACTGAGCGTGAACGCTTGGGAACTTTGGCTTGGCCCACAGCTGGGTAAAAGGAATTGCCCTCATGCCAAAGATGCTGCTGTGTTTAGAATTAACCATTTCGGAAGGCAAAGTAGATAAAAAGTCAAGAGGGGCAGAGGGGAAGTTGTGGGGGAAAAAAAAGAAAAATAAATCAACTAAAAAGCCCAAAAGACACCTGCTCTTCTGGCTGGTAAAATAAAGCATCTTTTTCTTAGGTAGCAGCTACCACAGACAGCAAGAGTAAACAAAACTAACATATAGAGATCCAACAAACACTTCTGACTAATAACAGAGGTGACAGATCAGCAAATCTCTTCTGCATTCAAAATGGTTCAATTGCTTCAGGGATCTTTTCCCACTTTGCCCTAAACCCCTTATTCTATTGCTTTGCAATCTAGTCAAGCCATAAAATCGCACACACAATTCCTTTCTTATATCTAAAAAAGGGGTGTATGCACTAGTTCATAATACACAGACAGGTATACTCTACTTTGTTCCCACAAATGCAGGCTTACATTGATCTAGCTACTTTGTATGCTTTTATAAGCATTTAATTTCACTGATACATAATCAAATAGCAATTACCAAATATATCGTGGGATTCCCTTCTGTAGAACATCACAGGTACCAAATGCCTTTTTTTTTCGTTATTTGGTTTTTGTACTTTTTTTTTTGTTTTTCTTTATACCTAAAAGAGCTTTAAATATGTTCTATGTGGGAGCAGATTAAAAAAAAAATTTCACTCTAAAAATAATAACAAAAATAAAGGGTCTGGGGGAGCAAGCGTGACTTTGTGTGCTGACGTCCTCACAGGTTGATGTCTCTCACATCTGTGGGAGTGCTGGCCTGGTCCAGTTCATCCACTGTCTTGGAGGGGTTGCTCTGCTGCTGCTGCTGCTGCCGGACTTGCTGCAGGCTATTCACAAGCACCGCCTCGATCTGTTCCTGACAAGCTTTAAGGCAGTCCTACAGAAAAGAAAGCAAATTTATCTATTAGTAAAGATAAAGGTGGTTATTTTTTCCTTACTGAGCTAGAAGAAGTTGGAAGAGCATCAGTCAGGTGTTTCCAAGAAGTGCCTGCTCTGACACAAATCAACCTTGAATTCTGAGAGGTAATCACTGTGTACAAACTCCCTGGGTCAAACATTGTTCATGCTGTATTTATAAGGTTCTAAATCTTAATATTTTACTGATCTTTGATTGTAGAATCATTTAAGTTGGAAAAGACCTCTGAGATCATTGAGTCCAACCTTTGAGCAAATACCACCTTGACAACCAGAACAATGAGTACCATGTCCCATAATTTTCTGAGCACAAAACTGGTTCGCAGAGACAAACTAAGAACATTCAGGGAAACAGCAGGGTACAGTACAGCAACATAAATATGGGAGCCTGTCCATCAGGAGTCCCACAGTAAACATGAAGTATAAATACAGAAATAAATACGAAGGATTCACCACCATTTAAACCAGACACAGCGATGAAGGGGACTATTAAAATACTTACAGGATGTTCCACACTCTTGATAATACACTGGAAGACCAAATATGTGGTAATTTAACCAGAAAAAAAATGTGAGAAAACCTTGACAAACCCTGAGTTACAGGAGAAACTTAGAAATAAAACCCAAGCTGAGACTGTATGAACACAATGCCAGCCATGTTCAGTGTGCTGGCACTGGGAGTATCAAACTGACACTGTGCAGGGGGACACGTGGTGCTACAAGAGATGGCATTTTCTAAAGGCAACCCTGAGGAGTCCTTCTGGAAAAGGCACTAAAACTAAACTTCCTGGGGCCTCAGCCTGCCTAAGAGCTGGGTGTCTCCAGAAGTCTTCAGGGAATAGAGCAACACAGGGTTTGGTAGGAGGATTTTGACAGCACAGTGTTTTAACCAGAGGCCCCAGAGCATCTGGCTGGGGTGGTGAGACTGAGCATCACCATCCCCACTGTCAGGCGGGGGAGCTGAAGACCAGAATGGGGCACTGACCTCCACAGGGTTCCACAGGCACTTGTCAACCCATTAAAGGATGTGACTGTAACACTGAGGAGCTGGGCCCTGACCAACACACCCCCTTTTTCTACACAGTACCTGGTTATTGGGGAGAGTTTGAAATATTCATACGTGGAGGACTGATTTGTCATCCCAGCTGGTCTGGGAAAAACACATCCGGTGAAGACGATCTGTTCCGCTGGTGACACTGACGTTCGTGATGGGTGCAGTTGGCTTCGGTAGGTAATGAACACCCATTTTTCTTGGCTACTAGCCAGCAGCTGCTGGCTGCAAAATCCTGTCCTCAGATAAAAAAAAATCCCCCATTATCAGCTAGGGAAGGCTTTAGGTCCATTGTAAGCATTCACCTGTGTGTAAGAGGGCAATGACAACAAATCACCGTGTGGGTCAAGGCATTTTCAAGTGTGGGGGCACCAGTTTGGAGACTCTTGTAACAGACAACACTCCTAATGTGCTTTTTTTGGGTGTAAGAACCTTCTGTTTTAAAGCACAGTTTCAAAGTACTGTGTCCTTCTGAAAACAAACCAGATTTTTTTTTAAGCAGCTTCAGTCTGAAAAGCTTAATGAGGCAATTTCCTTGCAGCCAGGCTTGGGGAAGGAAGGGTGGTGACATGCGGAACATGGGGCTCAAGCATTTGGAGTCAGCTTTGTCTGTTCCTAAACACCCTCATGTATGGTCATTTACACCATCACTGTGTAAACTTCTGATAGGCAGTGTGATGATTCATTTCAGGCATGAAGAGGCTGAGATCTCCAGGTAACCCTATAGAGAAATGGGTCATTTCTGGTGTCTTCATTTTGTCTTCATAAAATCTATAAATTGGCCTCTACTGGAATTGTCACATGGATTTTATTTCATATGGGAATCCACAGGCCACTGTGTTTTACTTCTCTGGTCTACACTTTTTGAGCTTAAAAACACCGAATTCTTTAAAACAAAGAAACCTACAAATTACCAGACCACTGCATTCAGCATGAAACAGTTTTCCAAAAAAGTGTTGCTATTTGCATACTAAAGTTCCTTGGATGTTAAATCTCTCAGGTGAAAGGAAAAAAAACCCTAATTTAGAGTATCCTATAAGCCCAGCTGTCACAGTGTGATTAGGTAAGTAAAGATGATGGCATAACTGGAACTTTCTGCCAATACAAAGTTAAGGGACATGATACAAAAAAACTACTAAAAACCCATCAGGACAAACAGCCCAACCTTCCCATGACACAGTATTTTTAACCCCTCCAAGTTTCATGGGAATTTGCTGCACGTGTACATATTTTACTGGTGGACTTTCATTTTGCAAGTGACTCTTGAAGATGGCTCTGACGACAGAGAATGAAGTTTTAAGAACATATCAAAGAAAAAACCCCATGAATGGCATTATTTTCAACAAATCTTCCTTGAAAGAACACTATAATGCACTGCAGTATGACCCCAGATTTTTCAATACAAGGACTAGGCCATTCCCTCAGAATACTGCAGGGTTTGCCTTTGTTGTTTTTATAAAAAACTTTTTAAAGTGTGTGTCACATGGATTAACTTCCCCATTCTTCTATATGGTCTAGTAGTTTTAATGATTAAAATAGTTCTGGTACTTTCCATTCCATAGTTTTATTTATACTTCAGCATGTACAGAACTAAAAAGGCAATTAACTGTGGGGTTTCTTTTTTTTTTTTTCATTCTGAAATTCTTTCATCCCTAGGTGATTTTACTAGCACGTTTGAAAAGCATTTGAAGGAAAAGAAAACTCTCCTGTGTCTGAGGAGGGGCAGCCTCATGGCTATGATAGAAATGCTGGCAGTGAAAATAACTGGAAGGAACAATCAGCAGCTCTATGGCATGAGCTACTTATTCAAGTCAATAATCATTGAAGATTTCAATTTCCATTCATGACAATCTTGAAAGAAAGCACAAACCCTATTCTGCAGAATATTACACATAATTCACTTTCTTGAACTTTTCAACATTTCTGTGGTATATGTATGTCCTATACTGGCCTCCAGCTTCCAGTGTTAAACTGGCATTTATGGTTCATTGGCAAGCTATGAGGGAAGGCCTGCCACTCAACCCAACTCAAGTAAACCAACAGGCTCTTGCTTTGCACTGCCCAAAATCCCACAGCTGGGAATATTGAAAAAGCCTTCTGGCATTTTTGTGTTGAAGGGTGGTTAATTCTCCACATATATATTAATTATTTCACAAATAAGTGTTAAGGCCCCCAATCTCTTCTTCTTTCTTAAAACTATTTGCAAAAGGAAAATCAGAAAAGGACTTTTTTTAGTGCAGGATCTGGTTTGATAAATGGAAAGGATGCTGGAAATACCCAAAATTACAGTACTGTTCATTTGTCATGTACTCATTGCTTGGATAATCTAAGAAAGCAACAATCAGACATGCATTAAAGAACTGGGATTTACATAAATTCCAGTGTGGAACATGTCATCTGTACTCCTACACACAAAAGCTGGCTGCATTCCTCCACTGGTTCACATTTAAGCCCCAATTCAGATCTCTCCAAAGCACATGCTTCATTGTTGACATAAACAGGGGTTCCTTCCCAAAGTGGGGCCTTTGTGTGCTGAGCACTGGCCTTTGCCTCACTGACCTTCTCCAAAGCAAGACCCTGGAAAGCTGCTGTGAGAATATCTTATCCATTTATTGTATTTCCAGTGATCTCACATCTAATGGATGCAGTTAAAAAAACAGAACTATTTTCCCTCCTGAATGTATGTTTTTGCTACTGTAACAAAGAGCATCACTCACAGGTGTCTATGTCTCTTTCCAACTGGAAGTACAGAAAATAGTAATTTGCTGTTCCAAAGGACACCTCATGTGGACTAACAAGGACTTCTCATTCAAAAACAAAACAAACAAAAAAACCTGCAAAAAACTAATTCATGCCAGAGCTTCTCCACTTACCATTGCCAGATTATTGCAATAATGCAATAAATAATGTGACTAACATTAAGAATCTGAAATATAGGGCACTTTTCTCTGCAACTTTTTGGTCTTTTCAGCAGTATCAACAGCGTCCTTTCTAGATTCAGTTCCACTGTTTGCTTCACCACTTAGTTTGCTGGTTTCCTGTTGCTGCTGTGGGTATTTCTCATTGCAAACAGGAGAGAACAATGTTTTCAGAACTGGGAAAACGGAGAGTAAAGCCAACACACCAGCAGGGTGATGCAGGGGCAGATGTCATGATACTTCTTGCTCAGTGTGACTTGGGATTTCTAGCAATCTCTACCGAGTAATACTTTGAGGATGTGAAAAGGTGGAAAGGTGGAAAGTTGAAAACGTGAAAAGGTGTGAGATTTATGCTGTTGTAACAAACACTCTGAGTGTTTAGTGAAAAAGGGGATTTTCAAAAAGCTGGGAGGACCTGCCTGCACTACACAGAGCTGCAGGAGCCAAGCAAGGATTCCCTGCCTGAGTGGCTGATCCATGGGAGCCGCTCTGGGGGCTGCAGAGCCGTTCCTCGGGGGCCTGGCTCCCCTTGGCGCGCTGGCCGTGGCCGCGCCTGCCAACAGACCCGACGGAACTCCGCCATGAGCCCGCAGTGTCACTGCATCACCCCATTGTTGCTACACACGCACAGCACTCACTGGGGAACAAAAAGCTGAATGAAATGGAGCAGCTGCCAACTCAGGCAAAGACAACTTAGGAAACTATCTCATTCTTCCTTTCTCTGGGAGGCTATTTCGCCTGTTGTTTCCTTGCATACAAAATGCAGTCTGCAACAAATAAGGCACGATAAGATACAGCGAGTCCTGTTTCTTGCTTCCAAAACCACAGGCCCTAGACACTACAAAAGAGAGGATAAATGGTGTATGTGCTCTAGGGACAATGTTCAAATGCGATCCATTCAAGATAGATTTCATTTTTTTTTACTACAGCTCTGAATTCTTGAGCATAGTGGCTCTTCACTTCCATTTCTGTGCAGAAATCTGCAGATCTTTATGAAGGGATGTCTCTGCTCTTGGGAATAAGAAAAAAAATTCCAGCACTGACATATGTGGCACATGTAAGTGGAGGTATTTTAAATGCCATTACTATGGATCCAGTCTTCAAAACAGCCCCACTCCACATTTTTAAGGGCTCACGGCCAGCTGCTTCGACAAGCCTTTAAAAAATTCTTGGTTCCTTGCTTTTCTTTTTTTTTTTTTTACTTCAGGCCCTTAAGTACGCTTTACATTTTCCAAACCATTCAATATACACCAGTTACCATCTGGGAACAGACTTTTACAGATGACTTCTGCCCACATACAGGCACTGGCTCTGCCTGAAAACTCTCCCTGGCTGCTGATGCTGGAGAGACCAACTCCGTGTGTCATCCAGATGCAACCTGGATGGCTGCTCTTCCAGGAGGTGAGGGAATAGATTTACCCAAGAAAGGTCTCAAGCAAAGCACAATACTGATTGCAAGGTCTTAAAACATGCCCTACCCATTCAGCTATCCTTCTTCACATCCCATAACTGTGCACAGCGGGGATGCTTGTATCTTCCTCCAAAGCATCTGGCTCCACCAGGGACAGGATACTGCTTGAACTGGAGTGCTGGTCTGGGATGCTATGGGAATTCCTGACTTCCTGAGTTGTTTGTTTTTCCTTTGCAACGACCCACCAAGAGATGCACAGGGAGCTCTGAGGCTTCCTGCCAGTAGATCTGTTAAGTCTTTGTTCACCAGCCTCTCTGCAAGCAACCACAAAGGAAATGTTCCCAGCCGCTGACAGCAGAACAAACTGGAACATGCAATCCCCATCCTTCAGAGCTGTGTGAAGTTAGAATCAGAGGTACAGAATGGTTTGGGTTCAAACAGACCTTAAAGGTGATCTTTATAATAAGAATTCCAGCCCCCCGCCATGGGCAGGGACACCTAGCTCTAGACCAGGTTGCTGAGAGTCTCATCCAACCTGGCTTTGAACACTTCCAAGGATGCGTAGGACACAGCTCCTCTGGGAAACCTGTGCCAGGGCATCAACACCCTCTCTAATTCTAATTAATTCTAATTCTAATTCTAATTCTAATTCTAATTCCTTCCTAATAACCTATCTAAACCTACTCCCTATCCATTTGAAGCCATTCCTCCTTGTCCTGTTACTACAGTTCCTCATGAGAAGTCCCTCTCTGTTGTATTCCATTTTGTTTAAATGGTATGCCCTGTCTCACCCCTCCGAAATGTATGGTATATTCTAAGCCTGTGGTCCTGCCCTGAACCATCCTGTATCTGTCACCCCATTGGCCCAATGTGATTCCGCGCCCACTTCAATTCCCCTCTTAAGCTGTACTATAAAACCAGTCGGTCTCTTAGCCCTTGCTCTCTCTCAGCCTCTTCCCCTCTTCTTGCCCCTTCCCTCCCCTCGGCTCCCCCTCCTTCCCCCTTCCCCCCTTTTCCCTCAGTAGCCATGCTGTTCCCAGGGTTGGGACCCCAAATAAACCTTCATCTGATCAGCATCCTCAGAAGCCATGTGGAGTCTCCTTGCCTGTCTGCTGCTGCCAGCCAGCTCACAGCCTAGGGGGCCCTCTGGGGACTCCCCGGGGTGCCCCACCCCAAAACGAACTGCAACACCTCTCCAGCTTTTCTGTAGCCCATTCATGCTGGAATGGCTGCTCTGAGGTCTCCACACAACTTTCTCTTTTCCAAGCTGAACAGCCTCAACTCTCCTGTCCTGTCTCCACAGGGAAGCTGCTCCAGTTCCCTTTATCAATTCTGCGGCCTGCTCTGAACTTGCTCCAACAGTTCCTTATGTTGGGGGCACCAGGACTGCATGCGATATTTCAGGTGGAGCCTCACAAGAACAAAGTAGAGGGGGAGAAACCTCTCCCTCAGTTGTGTGGGATTAGCTCTTAGTGGCTCTTAGGGACAGCAGCAATCAGAGAAGGCAGCTCAGATGCACCATGCAGAGCTACTTTCACTACCCTTCAGGCTGCTGAGCTTCTCTAAGAGCAGCTCCCTGCTGTTTATTTAGGTCGGTGGAAGGAGTAATGAAACCAGGCTTTGCCTGGCCCTGTTGTCACACTTTCTCCAGCCTGTGATTCAACCCTCACCAAACAGCCCGGGGCAGCTATTTACCAGAACTAACTGTTATCCCTAAAATAACAGTCCAGGATGCCTTGGACAGCCTCATCTCAACTCTAGGGCACTGCTCTGGATTCATGCAAGGATATCCAACACCAACGTGTTTTTGAAAGAAACACTCTTGCTGGTTGTCTGCTTACCCAACAGCTGGGCTCTAATTTACATGTTGTTTATTAATAATGTATTTTTGGTCTAATTCTTAATGAAACATCCATTAAAAACATTAATTTTAGTTGTAAATGCCCAACTCCAGTCTCAGTTACACTAATGTAAATCTAAAAAAACACCACTGATTTCAGCCTCTTGGTTAATGCTGCTATTTCCCAGCAAATAAACTGCACCCTTAAGTTATCACTATAAAACAGTGAAAGTTCAGAAAAGCTCATTGCACTTAAGTTGCATCACGGTTTCATTACCATTCTTCCTTTTCATCTGCTTGCAGCTTCGAAGCTGAGATTTTTCATGCTTCACCTCAGACAGTGACATTTTCTGAAAAGCCAATGGGAAAGTCCTATCATCTGTTTCCATGCTAAGCAATTACATGCTCCAAAACAAAAATGAAGCAGAAGCCCTGGCACCCTCTGGCTGCGAAGGACTTCCCCAGCTGCCTGATGGTTCCTGTGGGCTACCATGAGGCATAGGGGGCCAGAAGGTTTTCCTCTGCAGAACTGTTAATTTCTATGACTTCCCCACTTTTCTCCCGCATGATGGTCCTAAAGACCAGGAACTCTCATTTCTCCTTCTTCCCTAAGCCCCCACTGGAAAACAAAATCATTCACACAGTGACAATGAATTAATTGTGCCACTGCAGGAACAGCTCTCAGGCATCAGAAATTTGGAAGTGAGAGAACTGAAGCTCTTCATTCAACTTTAATTAAGTCCCAGTGTAAAATGTATTACAATAGTCTTTACTCTTTAACACAGCCTTGGGCCACCTCTTACACAATCCAGACAGTAGGTTTTTTCCAACAATACATTTTACATATGAGGCTGGTATTACTACCTATTGCTAAGCCTGCCCCATGCTTCTCTGAGTCCCATTTTCAGTTGCTTTTCTCTCTCTCAAGCTTTTTCATGTGGGATGAAAGTTGCCAGTATTGGCCCCTTTTGTATTTTTCCAATGCAAAACTCACAGAGAAAACACCTAGCAAAATATTTCTCCCAAACTGAAACAGCAGGCTAACGAAAAATACACTATTTTGCCCAAACTCAAAAATGTTGGCAACCTTTGGTTAGGCTGAGGGTTCAAAGCTTGCAGGGAGTTAAGGCTACCTCTTCCTCACAAAGGACAACACCTTGAAAAAAATAAAAGCACCTCTAATTTCTGCAAAGGCTTATATTTTTTAGCAATTAAATTATCCTGAAGCTCCTTTTGTCATGAGTTTATTCTGATTTGGGGGATGAGTGAAACCCTTCTCTATAGTTTGTGCTGCTGTGGGCTGAGACCAGGAGCAAAGAGAAGGAAGCTGGTCTCTACCCAATGCTGACAGACTCTTGGAGAGAAGATCGGAAGAGTAAAATGTTAGGAGTCTTTGTTATTTGGGAAGAGTATTAATTTTTTCTTCTGAAGAAATGCAGACTCAGTCAGATCTGGGAAGATTTTCATCAGGATGGCAAAAAGCACACTTTTGACAAAAAAAATCCTGCTACATTTAAAAGAAAAGGCGTGGAGGCATTTTCAGTGCAAAATTAAAACCCCATCTTCTAACCACTTAAGAACTAAGATGTTTTTGTAGATATTTTCTTTCAGACTTAAATAATCTGGATAGAAAAGCACAGTTGATAAAATATTTCCAAATTGCAAGACGCAGCAAAAGGGCCTTATAGGGCTTACACACAATTCTCTCAGGCACAGGTTTCCCTACTCTCAGATGGATAAAGGGGATCAGAGGGATGGAGCAGCTCTGCTGGGAGGAAAGGCTGAGGGAATTGGGATTGTTCAGCCTGGAGAAGAGAAGGCTTTGGGATGACCTCACTGTGCCCTTGCAGTGCCTGAAGGGAGCCCACAGGAAAGATGGAGAGAGACTCTTGACAAGGGCCTGGAGTGACAGGACATGGGGGAATGGCTTCACACTGACAGAGAGGAGATTCAGATTGGATATGAGGAAGAAATTCTTCCCTGTGAGGGTGCTGAGGCCCTGGCACAGGTTGCCCAGAGAAGCTGTGGCTGCCCCATCCCTGGAAGTGTCCAAGGCCAGGCTGGATGGGGCTCTGAGCAAGATGGGATAGTGGCAGGTGTCCCTGCCTGTGGCAGGAGGGTTGGAATGAGATGATCTTTAAGGCCCCTTCCAACCCAGGCCATTCTACGGTTTAGACTTCAAGCACTCTGAATTAGCAATATTCCTTTTTCTGTGCAAATCCAATTAAAATTAAAATAAATGGGAAACCCCAGAATTGCATTTGAAAATTAGGATCAATTTGATTGTAAGAAAAAAAAAAAAAAAATAAAAATTCTCCCCTTTTAAGCAACCTGGACTAATTACTCCTTTTTAACCGAATCACAAACCCAAATCTTCATTTAACAGTGCTGTCAAAGATGTAATAATGCCATGTATTTACTCTGTGAATCAAAACCAATAAATTAGCACATGTTAAAGACAGCTTGAATTGTGCTTGTTTCACATCCTGCCTTGAAATTAGCTCATTATTCATTTCTTCCAAGCCAAGAATTTTTAGGTGATTCCTGAGAGAAGCCAGAAGAGCCATTTCAAGGTTGCAAGCACAGGACCAACAGCAGCACAACACCTCCTGATTTGCTTTATGCCCCAGGGAATGCTGCCTGCTCACCCTATCACCCAGGACTCCAGAGGAGGCTCAGCCTGCTGGACCATCAGCCTGGGCAGGCAAAGCAGGCTCTCCCCACCAAGCCTAAATAAAAAATGAATTCCAGGAAATCAATGAGCTTTGGAGACTCAAACCAAAGTGCTGGGTCCACACCCGCAACTCACGCCCTGCAGAAGCAACCCCTTCCTTTGCTCCACTCAGTCATCAAGATCAGGCCCAGTTCTCCAGTACACCTTGGGAAGTGAAAGGAGAAGAGGAATGTGGAACACTTACCACATCTGTGTTTGTGATCTTGGCCAGGAGGTCCGTGAGACTGTCCCCATCATCGAGCTGAAGGCCACAGATGGCTGCCCCCACACTTCCAGTTGCTATCATTGATGGTGGGTACATGGCAAAGTTAAAATCTGCAAGAACAGATCTGGGAATTAGTCCAAGCCCAGACCAGAAAAGCTGCAAAACATCAGAGGCAAGCAACATAAAAAAACCACACCCAAGAATAAAACATGGGGAAGTAGAAGAAAGGGAAAAGTGCCACTCTTTTTGGTCTCATGGAGCTCATTAGTCACACTGCTCATCACAAGCAAAGGAGGGGGAAGAGACCTGCAAATTAAAATGGAAATGCGGTTCAGTCTTTTATTCTCACTGATGCATAAAGTAAACCTGGACAATTTTTAATAGTCTTTCCTTAGTTTTAAAGAACAGGAAAGAGAAGAAGGAGGCTTCCTGTAATTTATGTCAGAAATTTGGGTCTTGGTCACTTAAGACCTCTCTGTCTAACTAGAAAACTGGAATAAGGTATCACAAAGGACCAAAATGAGATTTTTAGTCACGTCAATTTTTAAAGAGTAAATTAATTTGAGCATTTAAAGACCTGTCCAGGAAAGAGATTTTAATTAATGGTTCATCTTTACTACCTTAGCAATTAGGAAGTGAGAACACTTACAGCCCACAGCTATGAAATCGAAGAACAAGGATCGCATTTGTCATTACTACTACTTCTTAATAAACAACCTGAAAATACACTTCAGAACTTCCTCTTACACATATGTCAAATCAGAAGAGAAATTAAAATAAAATCCTGTCATCTTTATAATGCAATTTTATGGTTTATGATACTGCCACAGACACGGGTTTATCAGCACTAGTTTATCCTGCTAAATATCAGATCTCCCACATCTTGATGTGTTCCTAAAACTTGATTTGCAAGTTCTTTGGTTCAACAATAACTCATTGACAAACCTTTCTCTACCAATTTTCAGTATTAGCAAACCTTTCTCTGCCAGTTTTCAGCTGGGGGAACTGGAGCAGAAGGAAGAGTAAACCGAAGTAATACATAGTAAGAAATAAATTACAAGCAATACATTACATCAATAGAAACAGATTACAGAAAACTGTCCTGCTGCAGATTCCAAATCCCATCTGTTCACAAATTCTATAACCCTGCTGATGTCTGTGTAACCACTGAGGTTTTAAGACACATGGAGAGCTGTTCTCAGCCTCCCAAACTCAGAGCTGGCACATACTTCAATAGATGTGGAGGCAGCATGTTCTTCTCCAGGCTGGATTATATCACTGGGACTGAAGCAGTCAGTAAGAAGGCACTTGGGACATAATATTCACCCAGATGGACCAGAATGGGGGTGTTAGAAGTGGGGAGACAAGGAGTTGAAACCCTGACATGGATTTCTCTGTCTCACAAAGCCACCAGAAGGTTCCCACCTGAAAGCTCAACACTGCATGCTGCTTTCTACCAGACATCACACTCAGACAGACACTTTGGAGGGGCAAATTCCCACTGGCTGAAGAAAGGAATATGGAATGTCATTATTATAAAAATAATAATTTATGCACTATTGTAATAGTAAGAACCCGCTGTAGATAGGAAAGTTGACTTTTGGAAATTAAATTATATTGCCCCCCACTAAAGAGTGAGACAACAGGAGAACCTTGACTCCCAAATTCTCAGTGCAGGACACAACCCTGAGTATGCTGATCTCAGCACATGGCAAGGGAATGGGAATTACACCTCCAGGATTGCACTTTCTGCCAGTCACCACTGGTGTCCCCCAGGGCTCAGGGCTGGGGCCAGTTGTCTTTGATAAATGACCTGGATGAGTGGATTGAGTGCATCCTCAGTCAGTTCTCAGGTGACACCAAGTTGGGCAGGAGTGTTGATTTGCTTGAGGACAGGAAGGCTCTGCAGAGAGATCTGGACAGGCTGGACAGGCCAGAGAGATGAGGTTCACCAAGAGCAAGTGCTGGGTCCTGCCCCTGTGTCACAGCAACCCCCAGTAGCTCCAGGCTGGGGAAGAGCAGCTGGGAAGAGCCCAGCAGGAAAGGGCCTGGGCCTGCTGCTCCACAGTGCATGTCCAGGTGGGCAAGAAGGCCAATGGCTGCTGGGCTGGGTCAGCAATGGTGAGGCCAGCAGGAGCAGGGCAGTGACTGTCCCCCTGTCGTGGGCACTGGGGAGGCCTCACCCCAAGTGCTGTGCCCAGTTCTGGGCCTGGCACTGCAAGATGGACATTGACGAGCTGGAGTGTGTCCAGAGGAGGGAACAGAGCTGGGCAAGGGGCCGGAGCACAATTCTCATGAGGAGCAGCTGAGGGAGCTGGGGGTGTTTAACCTGGAGGAAAAGAGGCTCAGGGGGGACCTTATTGCTCACTATTGCTCCCAGACAGGAGGGTGCAGCCAGGGGTGGGTCAGGCTCTGCTCCCAGGGAACACGGGAAAGGACAAGATGAAGCAGCCTCAAGTTGTGCCAGAAGAGGTTTAGATTGGAGATTAGGAAAAATTTCTTCGGGGTGATCAGGCATTGGACCAGCTGCCCAAGGAAGTGGTGCAGTCACCATCCCCAGAAATAGTCAAAAAACATGCAGATGTGGCACTTGAAGTCATGGTTTAGTTGTGAACACGGCAGTGCTGGGTTAGGGTTGAAGCCCATGATCTTAGAGGTCTTTTTCAAGCTTAAAAATTCGATGATCAAAACCATTTTCATGTTTACCTCACATGGATTTATATAAACACACATAAGGGATAACCACACCCCTAAGCTGGGAAGCAAATTCCATGTTTGATCTTGGACGTACCAAACCATCTCTCACTTATGCACGGTAACTACAGGTAGCAATTGATTTTCTATAATTTTCCCTACTTGTCCTGAGTTTCAGGCAGGATGTAGTAAAAAGATGGTGCAGGGAGGTGCCATGTCCAGGCAGAATCGGCTGAGCAAAAGACACAGCTCCACCTGCTCTCTGAAATTCCTTGCCTCACATCATGATCTCCACGTTATCTGAACATCGATGTTCTCGTGGCTGATTTTAGATCCACTCCCAGAAACTGTCTTCCTAGGAAGCTGAATAAAGAGGCACAGTGTCCCTGCCAACTAGCACTGCTGTAGGTCTGCTTCCACGTGGGGTCACATGCGAACATTTCTATGCCCAATAACCTTGTTAGCTCCCTTAATGTCATTCATAATGCAAATGAGACAGCAAGCGAATGGCCAGAGGCCCAGACTGACTAAAGCTCAGCATCCAGAAAGTCTTACATTGCCTCTAGCTCTAAACTAACTTCCCTCCATAACAAGCACCATAAACTTGGCTATCAAAGCTACACATGCCCCGTCTTTGTTGTACAACAGGCAGCAATTTGTATCACTGGCTTCTATTTTTAGCATATTAATTAACTACTGCAACTGGTGAGGCAAGTGTCTCCAACTGGAGAGTGTGGCACCATTGTCTGAAGTCATCACCTCATCTCGAGCTATTGAAAATCATGGCAGTGACCCCCCTGCTGATATGAATTTAACCTGACATGCCCACAAAGGAATGGGGGGTGGTGCACCAATTTTGTGCACATGGTTCTCCAGATCACCCTGGACCCTATTAGTGTGGAAAGAGCTTTTGAAAGAAAAGAAGCCACATTGTGCTGGGCCACCTAGAGGGTTGAATAGAAAAGGCTGAGGAAAAGAGCAGGCAGCGCAATAAAGGCCATAATTAACATATTTCCATATTCAAGCAAAGCAATAACTACGTGGAATGTTTGTCAAGGTGCAATGAAAGCATAAATATTAAGTACCGTATCTGAGGGGATGCAGAACCGCCCCCCCAGTCTCTTAGATTCCACTGAGAAATTCAAAACAAGTTTTTACATGTTATTTTCAATTATAAACCTCTATCTCTGCTTCTACCCTGACAACAAGACAAGCCTCGCCATCCTCACTCAGTTTTCACCCAGGTAAAACTGTCCCCCCTCCAAATTAGGTCAAAAATTTGCCCTGAGATGAAAAAAAAAAAAAAAAAAGATGGGGGCACAGAGAGAGAACCTAAAAATGTGAGCTGAAACATATGCATTTACTGCAAATTCTTGTAGGAGATGGTGAAATCTGAACTACAGGGGAAATTTTATAGAAAGCACTTCTTACTGGGCACTTGGAATTTTATAAATAGCACTTCTCCCTGGACATCTGAAGCAAGGCTATGGGCTAAATCCTTCTGTGTGCAAACTTGACTAACACAAACCCAGAGCCTGCTTCTAAAGCATGGCTCTGACTTTTAACTTTGTTGTGATTTATAGGTTTATAGTTGAGCTCGATGATCTCAGAGGTCTTTTCCAACCTAATTGATTCTGTGATTATGCCATTCCATGGGAAAAGTACAAAGGAGTCTCATTATAAGTTAGAGAAGCAGTGCCACAGCGCGTGTCCATGAGAATCTGAGCACATGAACACTTCAAGGGAAGACATTGGGTTGTTAAAAAGTAAAACTTGTTTTACTTTCTATTCCCAGGCAATATACACAAGAAACCACCCCATCCCAATTTTAATATCACCTATTTCCCAAACTACCTCAAAAACAAGTGACCAGCCCTGCACAACCCCACTGACTTCAGCGCTGGGAATAAAAAAAGGCAGTGCAAGAAAAAGCACCCTTTGAAACACAGCCACCTGTGGACCAGCCAGCCAGAGTCATCAAGCAAATTCAGGGTACCCTGAACCTGTCCCCCACTTTCAGCCCGGAGCTGACACAGCCAGGGCACGAGGTTTATCTGCCAGTGGAGCACACGTAATCCACGCTGAGGTTCCAGGACTGCGAGCACCACGGCTGAGCTGTTTTGCTGGCTCTCTCCCAGTCCAGTGGTCTTCACTGCCTTCAAGTCAGGAAAATGCAAGGCTGACAGTCAGGCCAAAGCAGAAGGGAACTGGAGGAAGGAACCTAGAGAGGTCCTGCAAGGGGAAGCCTTAACTTGCAGCCAACAAATAAAACCGTCGGAAGGAGAAGAGCACTGACAAATACCCAGGCTGAACATACTCAGTGTGTCAAAGTCAGGTGGGGGAACTCTACCTACTTAAAACAACCCATTTTACTGATCTGGCTGCTGGTTGTGCTTTTTTTCAGCAGCCAGTTTTCATCTCTGTAATTTGATAGGTATTTATTTACAGAGTAGGAAACTGCTGTCATAAGGAAGGTAATTCTTCCCATGGCAGGGGGGAAAAAGGGAGGAAAAAAAGGTATGTTACCTCCATCGGAAAAGCACATACTGATACGTTAAAATTATGTAGATAATGGTCATAGCCAGCCTCAGACTTCACCCAGACAATGCCTGTCTATGAAGACAAGCATGGATCTATATTTAACCGTCTAAGTTTAAAAGAAAAGTCTAAGATAAACAATGGAAGTAGTGAATTTAATTCTTGTCTGCTTTGATTCAAATGCAATTCCAGAGTCAGTGTGATACTATTTTTTTTTTCTAATGTTTGGTTGTATCTGCAGAGGCCATTTTTTTCTCTTCCTCTTTTATTTCTCCAAGACACTGCAAATTTTCCTGACATTAAATATTTTTACTTTTAAAGGCAAAACCAAATGACTCTTCAGCCCTTCAAAGACACAAAACTTTCAAGTAAACCAGGATGCAGAAGTGCTTCTATCCTTTGAGTAGGTGGGAGGGCAGACATCTAATTCTGTTCCTCTTGTAAAGCAAACAGCATTTGGCCTTTATACAAATGGGTCTGAAGTCTCCTAAATGTTAATGCTTCATCACAACCATCCAAGAGAGGTAAAGACAGGGAAACACACTGAACAACCTATGCAAAGTAGGAGCACTCACAACAACATGCTCATTAGTTGATGGTAAATACTATTTCTGAACAATTGTTTTGCACTGGTTTTCATTTGCACTTATTTTACACCTTCCTAACCAAGGATGAGGATGATGTTAGTGCCTGAACCACCAACACATCAGACCTGCAGCTGGTAGAAATGAGGGCAGTTCCTCTGGCAGTTCCAGAGTGATGCCAGCTTGCATCAGCACATGCTTTCTTTTTTTCTTTCCACCTCCTCTTGCCAGACTTGATGGTCAAGAAACATTCCCGAGGCCCTGACTACTTGCTGATGGCACTTCCTTAGTTCTTGTGGCTCCTCCATTGGCTGGAAAGTTCAATATACTGATATGAGCTGGAATAAGCAAGAGCTTCTTCTTTTGTCTAGCAATAAATTAGTGCACATTATTCTTTCTTCTGCTATGCAAGAAGTTCCTGCAAACACTGCCACTTTGCAACATGTATTTTCTTTCTTAAGACATTTACATAAAGAAGCCTCTACAGCCTTCATTCTTCCCCTCTGCAAAGAGCAGGTCCCAAATAAAACTTGCATCACACTTTCCAGGCTCCAGTAACTTACACTGGATGAAAAGGAGATGCAGAGTAGAATTGCCCAGCAGGAATGCTGAGGAGCAAACAGGCCTTATTCTGTGTGGTCACCCTGTAGACCTCTACCAGGGTTGCAGACCTCATCTTGCAGTCCTCGCTCAGACAACACTCCCATTGACTTCCACAGAATGTCTGTCTGAAGAAGGATGCAGGATTTGGCCCAGAAGTTAAAAAAAGCCGTCTCAGCTTTCAAGTGTAGATGATTAATGTCCCAGAAATAGTGGGCAGAGGTTTGGCACACTGTATGAGACTGACTTAAAGCTGACATTTTGCTGCTCTTTCTCAGCCTCTGTGCTGACACAGGCCCCAAGGCCTGAGATGCTGGATCCACCATGGACACATCCCACCTGCCACTGGACTCAGCTGAGGCATCGAAAAGACCACGCAAAGGACTGAGTCCAGGGTTTCACACAAGCTGCCTTCTATCTCTGCAAGTCTGCAAAAGCTTCTGCTTCCAAATTTTGGTTGCCACTCAACTAAAATCCTGTGAAGCTCCTCACAGAGATGAGTGTCTCCATTACAGCTCCTCTTTCTGAAAACCTGTCATGCACAGGCCACCCTCTCTCAAAAATCATTCCCTTACAGGCTCTCACATAAAAAAGGGGTGTCCTGCACCAAAACTGTGGCATATACAGGCTCTGAGAGGAGAGTGTAACACAAGTGCATCTGCGACTCTGAACAGGCTGCAAGAAAAAATGATGAGCACACCCAAGTGTAAGGAAATAATGCACAGATCTCTTTCCAGCAGCAGTGTGGCAGGCTCTGCACACACCTCTGTAACTACTGTCCTCTCCCACTCCTTCCAGCAGTGATTCTCTGGCTTGGAGCTCAGCACAGGCAAATGGCCAACCCCTGAGAGAACATTTCCAAGCTGTGCAGCACTGTGCAAAGCAACAGAGGAAAAAAGGGTGCAGAGCAGTAAAGAGATGGAGGGTGGAAAAGCAACACAATCCCAGAGAGCAAAACAAGGATGGTCTCTATTGGGCTCACAGCTGAACAGGAACGTCCCATGCTGAAGAATCCCAGAATCATTAGGGCTGAAAGAGACCTCTGGAGATCACCCGGTCCACACCCCTGCCAAGGCAGGGTCCCCTGGAGCAGGTGACACAGGAGCATGTCTAGGTGGGTTTGGAATCTCTCCAGAGAGGCAGGCTCCAAGCCGTCCCTAGGCAGCCGCCACCCTTAATATACAGAAATTCTTCCTCAAGCTGAGGTGGAATTTGTGTTTCAGCTTACGGCCATTGCTCCTCATCCTGTCACTGGCCATCACTGAAAAGAGCCTGGCACCATCCTCTGACACCCTCTTTAAGATATTTATATGCATTAATGAGATTCTCTCTCAGCCTTCTCTTGTCCAGACTAATCAATCCCAGCTCCCTCAGTCTCTCCTCATAAGAGAGAAGCCATAAGCACCACTTAAAGACCCCAAATGCATCCTCTTGGTGCCTTGAAAATCCAGAAGTGGTCTAAAGGAAATTTTGTCTTGCACAGGGAAGCCACCAGTGGGATGAGAAAACAATGACACAGTGACAGATCAGGCCATGCCAGTACATAGTGTCCATCTATGCATTCTTACTGTACAGTGAACAAGGCAGCTGGAGGAAAATGCCACTTCCATGCCCTCCTAATGGAACTGGAGGCTCCTGAAACCTTTGCGAGTGGAGAGCAATGAAAGAGAAAACTTTATTCAGGGAGACACACAAGCTTCTGTCCTGCTCAACAGCCGTATGTTCCAATGGGACCAAGGGCAAAGAGGGAAACATTAAAGTTCCAGTCATGCTCATGTGAATCATTAATCACTGCAAGGACTGGAGAGAGGCCATGGGTTTATATCCACGCAGCTTGGTTCAGGAACTGGGCTCAAAATAAAGGCAGAGAAACAGAGAGCATGCCAAAGTGACCAAACATGACTGAAAGGAATATGCAGAAGAACAGAATATCACCTCCTTTTGAGGAACATTCAGATGGAAAGGAGAACAGTGATGAGTATCACACCATGATCCTCACCATCCAGCACAACACCCAGTAACTGTTCATGGCTGCTTCCCTCTTCATTTGCTGACACTAAGTGCTGCAGGACTGAGATCAAAGCCAGCTCTGTACAGGCAGGGAACACCTGGGAATTTCTGGTAAAACATTTTTGCTGGGAAATTAAATGGAGCAGTTGCTGAAGAAGATCTAAGGCTGGGGGAGAGAAGTTCAAAATATGCCAGATTTTGCATGACACTTTCAAGGAAAGTACTTGAAAGCAGAGAAAGCTGTGCTGAGATTAATCAGGAAATAGAAAGAGATTCACTGCTGTGCTCCAGACCAGAGCTATTAGCCAGGCAGCCAGGTCAGCTTTGGGAATAGTAAAGAGTCAAACCCAGGCTAAAAACACACATGGGGAGCAAGGGAAGAGGGAGGAGCCACATGTCAGAGAAGGTCCTGTTACTGAAAGGAGGCAAACAGGGAAATGAAACACCAGGCTTAACCCGGGCTGGCAGAGAGCAGCAGCTCTGAAGGAAAAAGAGAAAGAAGAAACAGAGC
This sequence comes from Pyrgilauda ruficollis, assembly GCF_017590135.1. Lineage (NCBI taxonomy): Eukaryota > Metazoa > Chordata > Aves > Passeriformes > Passeridae > Pyrgilauda > Pyrgilauda ruficollis. The sequence continues at coordinate 103,630 of NW_024529933.1, forward strand.
GGCTGATGAGAGCTCTGCAACAAACAGGACAAGAAAAGGAAATGACAACTGGATCTGGAAGGGAAGTCTGATGAGAAGGGGTTTTTTCTTCAAAGAGTGGCAGTGAAAGCGAAATTCTGTAGTCAGAACAATATTTCCACAATGGAAATAGAGGTAGCAGCTCACAGGTAATGTGGGAATGTGGTACTGAGTGCCTGGGTAAGATCTCTGCTTTTAAAAGGAAAAAGCATTGTGGGTCCTCCTCAAAACTACACAGTGGTCTGTGGACAATGGCACGAGAAGAAAAGGAAATCTCCAGCCAGCACTACAGTGCCCCTACTTGTGGGAAGCTCTGTACTCAGCAATTATGTCTTTCACTTTCAAGGGAAGAAACTCTTGATTTGTTGTCTCCTTAAACTCTACACAAAGGACCTCATTTCGTGCATTGGAGACATACAACATGACAAGCAGATCACATGGAGGACACACACCAGGGAACTTCATGACTGGGCTGAAGGCTGGAAAGGGGGCACTGCTCTGGATCTCAGTAAAAGGACTTCTAGAGCATGGAGCTAACCACCATGGAGTGGAAAGAAACCATGGACTTTGGAGACTCTTTCATGGACCAATGTCTTGCAATGGTTTGGTTATATGGAAAACTTTAAAGGCAAAGGATTATGGACTAGAATTTGAAATGCTAAATCATAATGAAATTCTAGGGCTCTCAAGAAAATGATGTACTGGATAAAAAAGAAAACAAACCAAAACTCTATTCGAGCAAGTGAAAACAAGAAAAGAGTGGGAAGATTGTCTTGTTTGAAAGGCAACACGAAGCTGTATTTGAGTTTGATGGCTGATAGTGTGAAGATGCAGGGAAATGTCCATGGGAAAGACCATCTTTTTCATATCACACAAGGCAGAACAGTGAATGCATCCTAAGTAAGGGGAGAAGGCAAAGAAATCACGAAGAGTGATCCTGCAGAATTTGAGCAATATTTTTACTGAGTCCTGTGGTCTTTGGTCTGAAAAGGATCATGCAGCAGTGGGAAAAGAAGGGAAGGTCTGAGCATCATGGCAACCAAAAGGTCTTGAGTTTTGACTGAGAATTACAATGAGAATTACCCTAACACAGCCCATATACCAATCTCTAAAACAGATCAACTGAGGCAGGAAAAATTGGCCAACATTGTAAAAGCAGTCACTACGTCTTATATACAAGAACCAGGCATTCAAACCCAGAAGTTGCACCCTATCTTCCCTTCACCTCTGCAAACATACAGGCAGAACAGTTCCTATCACAAAGGACTAGGTATATCAAACTGGTGAATTCAAACACTGAGCCATCCACTACTTGATAATGACTCTGGAAAACACTGCATGCTGTTTATTTAGTCCAGGTCTAACTTCTAAAACGTAGTCTTACCATTAACCCTTTGGATGAAAATTCAGAGTACACCAATTTTGTAAAAGTAACCGAAGCAAGAAAAACCCAAAGAACAACACACAAAAAACCCCCCAGAGTTTTACAGACAGGTCAAAATTAAAAAGCCTCTCTTCTACAGAGGCAATTATTCTCACAGAAATCTTTAGAAACTGCATTCAGCCATGTGACAAAATGGGAGTGCAATGGTTCCCTACGAAACATGGTAGTTTCACTGCTTTCTTGGGGTGAAGCTAGGAAAGAATCCTTTTTTTTTTTTTGAAAGAGTAATTACCTTTTAAACTATAATTTCTGGGGCTTCAGGAATGTGGTAGTATCACATAAATGCTAAAATATACAATTTTGCCTTTTATCTGGATCCAGATAATGAAAAGAATACAGTTAATGAAAAGTTTATGAACGCATTTATGCAATGCATCAGCTCAAGACATCTTGGGCTAATGTGCCATAACAGCTTCTGTATTTGGAGCTGTCCTTACAAATGATCTGTGGCCCTCTAAAAGAAACATTGAATGGGCAAAATAAAACCCAGGATGCTCTAATCCAGCCTTACAAGACTTCACTGCAAAAGCACCACACACGTCAGCTGCACTACAGGTCACTACTACAAGAATTTTGCCCAATGCACAGTTTTGGGCTGATTCACAACACCCTTTGCAAACAGACCCGTGGGATACAGCTCCTCTTCCCACATCATGTAAGGATGGAGGAGATGAAGCACCACCAGAAACAAATCTGCCCTTCCAACCACACTGTGAGCAGCAGCAGCAGGCAGAGCAGCTGAGCCTACCTGTGGCACAAAGGGCGATGAAGGTCTGTGCATGCTTCCGGATCAAAAGCAACTTGTCTTTAGGGAGAGGCACCTTCCTTAGGATGTGTTCAATGAAATCGTGTGGGGTGATGGCTGCAAGGTTCCACTTCAACTTCCCCAGCACCACCAGCTCCCATTCCTGCAGAGAGGACAGGGAGAGCAAAACAGAAGAAAAGACATAAGCAAGCCTACAAAAAACCTCTGTTTATTTCTTATTATAACTTTATCACTGCTAAATTTGTTTTGCTCAAACCCTTTTTTCCATATGCTGCTACTGCTTTGAAGTTGTTGACTTTATTTTTTATTTTTTTTTGAACACCAGAAATATCAGGCTCTACTGAAAATAATGAGACCTGGCAGCTCCTGCCAAGGTTCAATTTTTTTTTTTTAATCCAGTGCTGAATGCCCACCCAGAAAGTTTAGACTGCAATTAGATATTGCCAAGGTCACTGAGGTCCTTTCCTAGTAACTTCTTTTAAATGGCTATAGTCCTTACTTTATAGCCATTTAAAGCCCTAGGGACAGCCATGCACAAAAATAACCTAGATATACATTCCATTTTTTCAAAACTGGGGAAGTTGGCTTGATGGCATTGCCTCCCAAAACTGTACTCCAATGATCCTGCAAATAAATCTGATGGTGCTTAAACTACTCCAAGAGAGGTTCTGCAGAAAGGAAACACACACAACACAGCCAAGAAGTAACCTGTGTAAATTATCTGCCAGTATATCACGTAGGAGCCGTTCCCAGATTCTTTGCACGCCCAAAACTCCCACTGCAATCAAATGAAAGCTTGGGCGTGTACATAACTACCAGCCATTCCCTGAAATGGGATTCCATGTGCAAACAGCACCCAATGGCTAGATCCAGCCATGGGGTGCATGACCTGCATGTTTCAACATTTAAACTGAGTTCTGAACACCTTACAGTGCCCCACAGAGTGAGCAAAGCTCAAGCCTCCAGCTCACATTTGTCTCATCCGTCAATTATTAGCTATTAACTAAATTCCACGCACTGATTCCCAAGTCCTGATGATGCCTGATGGAGCTCAGTGTGATGGGGAGCCCCAGTTGAGCTGACAGAGCTGCAAGTCAGAAAAAAAAAAGTCCTTTAATTTTGCAGCCGCAGAGACGTCAACCAGCGTTGCTGAGAAACCATAAACATGGACCCCACAATGCCATTTCTGCAGTCGTTTCCCTGAATAGATGCCCACTTTAACAGCAAGTTACTTTCCTACAGACATTCCTGCTGGATTATGACAGAGCCCTTCATGGTCTGAAAAATCTCACATATATGCAAAAGGCTGCAGAAACCAGACGGGATTTTTTAATTTCTCCAGAAAACATGTAAAATGTTGGAACGTAACGGTGATTATGTGAACTCAAGGCCTGCTCTTCCCAGCATTACTGATGTGACAGGTTTTGAGAGAGAACAGTCAACCCAGAGGACCAAATACAAGGAAGCACTTTAAACACATGCTCAAATCCACATGGCACAAGAAGGTAGGGACACTGCTCTGCATATTTGCACGTGGGGACCACGGCACTTCCCCTGCCCATCTGTACCACCAAGGGGACACCTCCTGGCCCTGACAGCCAGGCAGGGTTTGAGGGCAAGGCTCTTTAACTCTGTGGAAGCATGAGCTATCAACACCAGTCCCTCCCCAGGGGGAATTCCCAGTGATTCATAGGAAAAATTCTTCAACAACTCAGATGGCTATGGCCTTCTCTCTGACCTAGCATGCATGTCACCAAGGGACCCTGGTGCACATCCAGTGCTCCATATCATGATGTATACATCACTTATTTCCTTCAGTAATTATCAATCTGCTTTGTTTCCACTGCATCCGAACTGAGAGAAGCAGCAGACACGAGGTGATTTAACTGAGCCTTGTCACACAGGATGGGTCAGGCTGGAAGGGACCACAGTGGGGCACCTGGTGCCACCTCCCGCTCCAGCAGGGCTATCCTAGGGCACAAGGCACAAGATTGTGGCCAGACTATTCTGGAATATCCCCAGAGAGGGATACTCCACACCCTCTCTGGACAATCTGTTCAGGGCTCGGTCACTGTCCAGGGAAGAAGTTCTTCCTCGTGTTCAGGTGGAACTCTGGGCATCAGTCGGTGCCGCTGCCTCTTGGGCACGGCCGAGCATTCCGATTCCGATTCCGATTCCGATTCCCTTTCCGGCCCCGCACCGCCGCGTGTCTGCCGCCAGGTGGCGCCGCCGCGCCGCCCGCCCGCGCACGTGCGCCCGGCGAGGTCCCCCGTAGGGGCACGGCGGGGACACGGAGGGGACACGGAGGGGACGGAGCCTCCCACAGCACCGCCAGCCCCAGAACCCCCGGCAGCGCCGTGCCCGCGCACAAGGCGGGCAGCAGCCCGAGCGCCGCATGGCACTGCCAGGCGGCTTAGGAGGACAGGGATGTCCCCGCGGGTGTCCCCCACCCTCAGCGTTGGCCCCGACACTTTCTGGCCGTTCAGAAAGGCGGGAAAAGCGCGGGTTTTTCTAAAAGGTGGGGGCTGGCTGGGTGGAGAAGTGCTGAGTGATGTGCCAGATAGAGAAAAGTGCTGTCCTGGAGAGGAGGGAGGAACGGGGCTGCTTACCAGCAGCTCTTGGGGTTTGATGGAATTGTCCGTGTATATGCACAGCTTCTCGGCTGTGAGGGGGATTGTCTCTTTCAGCTTGGAGGCCAGAAACATGCACACCGCCCCCAGCAACTGCAGATGGCACTTCCGAGTGGGCACCACAGCTAAGAATCTGTCCAAGTAATTCATGGCCAGAGGGAAAACTTCTTCTTCGCACTTCTGCTCTTCGCAGACCTGCAAGTGAGGAACGTGGGGAGGGAACCATGGGGTGGTCGGGGGAAAACAGGGGTGGGAAGTGAGAAGGAGATAAGGAAAAATAAATAAATAAGTGAACCCACCAAACAGACCATTACTTCCCTTGCTTTTGCTCCTATTTTTGTTTCCCGGGGAGCTAAATTTTGGGGGAGGGGGAGATCTGTGGAGAGGCTGGGAAGGCTGTCAATCGGCTTTCACATTCCTTTAGTTCATTCAGTAAGAAATGAATTCAAGACACTATGTGGGAGAGCCGAAAAGCCCCATCCAGCAGCAAGCGAGCAACCTCAGACTTTTTTTTTTTTTTTCCTTTGCGACCCAATTTTTCTTTTTTATTTCGTCATATTTTCAAAAAATCGATAAAAAATATCAAAACTTCCCCGGAGGTCCCGATTTTGGGGTTGGTGGCATCCCGGGACCATCCCCTATCGTTTCCGACAATAGTAAAAATTCCCCCGCCGGGTGTCCCCCAGCCCTGCGCCCCCAATCCCGCGTTATGGGGGAAGAACGGGAGACATAGCGAGGGCGAGGTGGGGTGGAGAGAGCTCGAGCCGCCTGGATCCTCTTAGCAGACAGCGAGCAGCAAAATTCTTTTAAAAATTTACAAAAAATCATAGCCGCAGAAAAAAAGCACAAATCGCACATGAAAACCAAGCGGGGAGTCTGGGCTTTCCAGCCCACGGAGTTTGGCTCGGGAAAGGTCCCCCCCAAAGGAGATCCGAAGGGGCAAAGGATGGCTGGTGGGGCCAGCGCAAGGAAGGCGAGTCTGCGGGGCTCCGGGCCCGCTGCCGCTGCGCCTGAAGCTCGGGGCGAACAGGGGGTTCAGCGCCACGGCCCCGACATACAGGGGGTCCCGTTCCGCGGGGGCGGGGGGCACTCCCGAGCCCCCCGGAAAGCAGCGGGGACAGCCGGGCTCGGCGTCTGCAAGCAGAGTCCGCATGCAGCGCAACATGGCGAGAAGAAGGCACGTCCTCCCCACTGCATACGTGGGCACGGAACCCTCGCCGGGCAGAACGCGGGGCACCCCCCGACCCTCGCCCTGCCCCGCGTGCTGCTCCTTTTTCCCAGAAATGCCTCAATCACAAGCGCTCCCGGAGGCGGGTTTTCTTTGCTTTTAATTGCAAATTACTTTTCCAACTCTCCCCCTCCACCACCACGCCGCCCTTCCTCCCCTCCTGCACCCCGCTCCCGGAGCCCCTCGAAAGGGGCGACTTCCCCCGCGGGCTGTCGGTGTCCCCCGCGCCCCTTTCCGCACCGGCTGAACTCCGGAGGGGGACAAGGAGGAGAGGGGACCGACAATAAGAAGCCACCCGGTGATCCGAAGAGCGAGGGGCTGCACAGGGAGAGGGGCCGGGGTGCTGCCCGCGGCCGCTCTCCCTCCCCCACTCCGAGGGGCCGGGGTGTACGAACCTCCAGCATCCAAGTGGCCACCATCCTCCTCATGAAGGGCTGGATGTCCTTCTGGACGCACTTGAAGTAGGAGCATTGGGGCAGATACCTTTCCTCTATGGTTAGTAAGTTGTGCAAAACGCGGTCATCGTAGAGCAAGTTCGGGTCAGGCAGAGCTCTCCTCATGGGATCCACCTCGCAGCACAGCAGCTCCATGTTTCCAAAGAGATCTCTCTCTTTCTCTGATGGGAAAGGTTTTTTTCTTCTTTTTTTTTTAGCTTTATTTTTTTTTTTTAGGGGGGGAAGGGGGTGGGGATAGGAGAGGGGTAAAGGAGGAGGGGTAGGTGGGTGGGAGGAAGACGGCAGGACTTTCCAGCTCGCTCCTGCCTCCCTTGAAACTTGTCTCTCCCTCTCTTGATTTCTAGCCTAAAGTTGAAGCAAAGTGACGCAACTCGCCAGGGCAGGCAGTTCTCTCTCTTGTTATTATGGAGAACAGCAGCTGGTCAGACGTAACATCAAACGCTTTTTTTTTTTTTTTTCCCCTCTATAAGCTAACAAGGAACCAGGAGGCCCTCGTATAGGGACACACAAATGACAGCTTCTCTTTTGCTTCCTTCCAGCAACCAAATTAAACTCGTTCCACACTTGCCTTCTGAGGGAGCCCGTCCCGATCAATTTCTCTCTTCTTCTCTTACTGCAAGGGACTGTGGGCTCCCCTCGGTACCCACCCAGACGATGAAATGCCCTGGCATAGCACTGCGCCAGATCCATGTCTCGCTCTCCCTGCTCCGGCACCTCCTTAAACCTGCAGCCGGAGGGGGACGGAGCTCCGCACTAACAGCAAACTCCCCAAAAACTCTTAAGGGGCGTTCCGCGGCGTCTTCGGGGTGAAATCTCACAACCACCACGGTACTTCCTCCGGCACATATTCGTGGTTCGAGAAGGCGAACCGTCTTAGCGTTGCATGGCCACACTGATACAACTTTCTAGGAAACGCAGCGGAGGAGGGAGGGAGGAGGGAGAAAGGTTGGCTGGGGAGGAGGGGGGAGGTGAGAGGAGTTATGTCCCACACAGGGTGACTTCCACTCGGCTCGCACTTCGCCGGTAGTCGCTCCCCGCCTGCAAAATGCGACAACTTTCCGAAGTGTGCGCCGGCTGCGGCAGAGCGGAGGCTCCCGAAGGGGAAGGCGCTCCCGGGGCGGGCGCGGAGCGGCCGCAGCCCCGCGGGGTGCGGGGTCCCCGCAGCGGCCGCCCTACAGCTCCCCGGCGGCAGCCGGCGCAGAGGGTGGGCTGGGGGCAGCGGGTATGGAAATACCGCCTTAAAAGTGCGAGCGGGGACTTTGGGGCGCTGCTTCCCCTCCCGCTATTTGCATAGCCAATAGCTCTGGGGCTCTCGCCGCTGCGCGCTGATTGTTACCGGGCAGATTATATTTTAAGGGCGCATGGTGCCCAGGCATCGAGAGCAATCCGGAACGGATGGGGCGAGAGCCCTCTCACCTGAGCGCATCGCCAGACCCGGCAGCCGCACAGGCTCTGCCGGCATCGGGGGCAAGGCGGGCGAGCGGCCGTCGTTGCCCGCGAGTGGGAACCGGCGCCCCCTCCCACGCCAGCTCTCGCCCTTTGCATCAGAGTGGATGAGAGGGGTGGGAACAGCTGTGCCGACTCTCGCCGGGGTCCAGCAGCAAGGCTGCACTGGCAAAAGCTGCCTGGGACACGGCCCCGCAGCGAACCCGCCCGTCGGAGCAAAGGGCTCCTTGGGCAGCAAAAAGCCAGCGGGAGTGTCGCCGCTCCCATCCCCCTGTAGCGGGGGACAGCCGAGAGCAGCATCTCCCCACAAACTCATCCCTGCGCACCCCTCGTTCCGTCCGCGGAGCGCGCAGCCCCCGGGCGCAGCCGAGACGTGGGGAGCTGCCGGGCATCGTGTGTGGCCCCGGCGGCCGAGCCGCGGGTTACCGGGACCCGGGCAGAGCTGTGCCAGGCAAGCTCGCGTTTGAGGGGCGGCGAGGAGGGGACACCCCCCGGCGCACGGCGAGGGCGGCGAGCGGGACCCGCTGCGGCGCGCTCCGCAATGAAAGGCTCTTTAACTTCCACCATTCATTTCCCCTTCCTGGCTGCTCCTGCGAACAGGGAGCGTGTTGTGTCAGCGCACGTTTTCCTTCTCCAAACTTAAATTCATAAGCGTCCCCGTCTGGCTTTGTAGACCGACAATGCAGCGATTGTGATTTATGTGGGTTTCGGGGGGGAGGACAACGGGTGTCCCGATTGTCCGGCAGCGACTTTCCGAAGTGGGGTGATGTCTGGGGCACGGCGGGGAAGGGATGCAGGGCCCCCGCGCCCCGCGATGGGGCGGCAGCCGGAAGAGCAGCCGAGGGCACCGCGAGCTGGCCACCGTGCTGGGCGTATGGTGGGGATGTCCCGTTAGGGAAAAAAAAACCAAAAAAACAAAAAAACCCTCCCTTAATCAATAATAAATGGAAGCGTGCCAGCTCCGCACGTGGAGGTGCGGCTGATCGGCAGCAAAGTCGTGAAAAAAAAAAAAAAAAAAAAAAAGGAAAAAACCCTACCAAAACACTTTCTCCCGGTGCGACGGCTTCTATGTGCTCGGTGCCCGTTTCCAGCGGGGAAACACCATCCCTGGGAAGCTCGGCCGGCAGGCAGGGAGCCAGGGACCCGCGGCCGCGGAAGCCAGGATGTCCTAGCTGCCCCTTCGCCTTGTCCCCGTGCCCACGGGCGCTGCAGCATGCGTTTGGAGGCAGCAGATGTTTTAACAGCCTCCGTGTAGAGATTACCGAGTGCCATATGTTAAATACCACCCTTCCTCTGCAAAAAACCAAACCAAACAAACAAACAAACAAAAAAAAAAAAAAAAACAAACAAAAAAAAAACCCCCAAAACAAAACCACCAAAAAACACCACCCCCCAAAGGCAAAAAATAATAACAAAAAATAATGCAACAGTATAGCAGCAAAACCCACCCTTTTTGCTCTCACTCCCCTTCTGTTGGTGATCTGCCTCACCCATTTAAAATCATAAATTATTAAATCAATCGTCGCGGGGATGTGCGCCCAGCCCCGGGCGGGCGCTCCCGCGGAGCCGGGGGGAACCGCGCTCCCGGGACAGCCGCTCCTCCTTTCCATCCCTGCAGCCCCGAGAGAAGGGGGCTGTGCTGCTCCCAACCCCACCGCAGCCGCCGGGTGGCAATACCGCCGGCATTATTTACGTCTTTGGACACTTCTGCTGAGCACCAAGTCCGGTGTCACGGCTCCTCATCACGAACCCGACGCGCGGTTATCGTGTAATCGATAATATATAATGATATTTTATTGGCCTCTGTTGGAGAGCGCTGCAGAGCTCTTGGGGTTTTTTGATAAATCCTAAATTCGTCATCACTCCTATTTATTTATTTCCCCAGCAAATCTCAGAGAACCATCAGGAAGATGCTGCAGGGGACAGGATGGGCTCAAGCTTTGCAGAGCAATAGACAAGGTGTGAGTGCGCCCGGCGGCTGCGGGGGTTTTGTTTGTTTAAATGGAATAAGTATTCCTTTGCAGTGCCTGAAACCTAAAGACTGGAGTGTGAAACATGAGAATCTGAAAGTGAAACCGACTGGAAGCCAAAAAAGAAACAGATGAACGTGTTTCCACTGTCCAAACTGAGGAAAGCCCCGAAAGAAAACAAACACCATGAATAATAAAATGCGCAGTATATTTGAAATAAAATTATTCCAGCTTCAGTCACTGGAAGGAGTCTAGTTTGGGTTTGTTTGGTTTTTTTTTTTTTTTTTGTTGATTTATCTGATTTTTAGCCATTCAAAGGTAAATCACATAATTCCATGCTGTACATTCAACAGGAAAAGCATGATAAAAATTATCTTTTATTTCCTCTGGTTTTTGATGAAAGACTGGGAAAGGATGTGAATAGCACAGGATCTTCTGGGTATCATCCATGTATTTTCAAGGAGTTTTTTAATTATACAGTGTAGTTTTCAACTCTAAATAACTGTGTGGTGGCAACTTTATGATTAACATTAGACAATGTAAGTATTGAGCAGGTGAAACATACTCTGTAATAAAACTATTCTCACCTTTATAGGGTGATTCTATGCAGGCTCAATAGTTAACAGCATTAACTAATGGATTCTGTGTGATTGGTTAATATATTTTTAATTAATTACTCCCTTCTATTTTGTGCAAAGTTTCTTCTTCAACCTTTCTCATTCTCCAGTTCAAACTTTTTCAGAGCAGTAATTAGAAACTGTTTTTGTGCAAAGAGTGCATGACTCCAGTCAGATTTCTTTATTAGGTGAGATGGGAAAGGAGTCCAAAAAAAGCTGCAAGGATGGTCATGTACCTGGGATTGATGTTTTATGCTGGAAGACTCAATAAATTAATCACATTTAGCCCAAAGAATTCCCAGGCTGATATTACTGCTTTATCTGGCAGGGGTGCCGCATCCTTTGCAGCCGCCGTGCTCCTCTCCTGAGGGGGCAGGGTGATAAGGCTGCGTTTGTTTACTCGGACAAGGAACGGGGAACAGGTGCCTCCCACGCGCCAGGAAGTCAATGGAAAGTGACATTTTTTACCCTGGCATGCAGAACTGTACAGAAACGCTGTCATTCTTTTCTTGGGTTTGGTTTTGGGGTTTTTTTTTTTTTGGTTTTTTTTTGGGGTTTTTTTTTGTTTTGTTGTTTTGTTTTTTGTTTTTTTTTTTGGTTGGGTGGGTTTTTATTTGGTTTTTTTGGGGTTTTTTTTTGGTTTTGTTTTGTGGTTTTTTGTTTTGTTTTTGCTTTTCAAGCAGATACTTGAAAGAGCAAGCACGGTTCTGATAAATTACAGGTATGAACCACTGATATCTACTTCATCATTAATAATATGACAGAATCTCAAGGTGACAATCCCCTCCCCCCCTTTTTATTTCTTTTCTCCTCATTGCATATGAATCAGCTTACTTTTCTGCTTAAAATGGCTTTGCTGTTAACCTCTTGCATTCCCTAACTGCTGGCATGTTTGTATCAATCCTTAGTTCAAGAATGGCTTCAATATAAAATGCACAAGTTTTTTTTTTCTTTTCAGACTGTTGAGACTTATCAATAAAAGACTTTCTGTCCCAAATCTGCAGCTGATCTCTGATTTTTAGAGCATCTTGCTGTGACCTTCCTTCCTTCCTTCCTTCCTTCCTTCCTTCCTTCCTTCCTTCCTTCCTTCCTTCCTTCCTTCCTATTCCATTTTATTTGCTTTCTATCTACACTGAGGCAAAGATTTTACATTACATACACGTGTAGCATGCCCAGCTCTATACAAATAAGGAATAGGAAAGCAAGATGTTAAGTGAAAATTGCTCCTTTTATGGGGATTTGGGAAGGCCATATTTTAGTTGTCTTAACAGTGCTGTGGACTGCTAAATAATCACGGTATTTGCTCCCAGGAGAGCAGCTGTATTTAAAAGGTAAGTACAATGATTCTGTTAATCTGCAGTGACAGAATTATCCTGACACAGACTCCCACACTGAATAGTTTGCTGAAACATATGAGACATATATTGTCTGCCAAAGAGTGAGATATTTTATATGGAGCTTCATCAGGGTGGGATTTTGGTTTGGAAGCCACGTGAATGAGTGTGGGATGGGGATGAGCTGGACCTCTCATTGTGTGCAGATGTGTAGTGCACATCCATATTCTGAAAAAAGGTGTAGTTTTTAGAGGAAGAACAGCTTGTCTTGTTGTCTCTGTGAAAGTATCAAAAATTGTCCATGAAGAAATATAAGGCTCCCAACTGGTATTTTGGATGTCCCCTTTGCATTCCAGGGACAATTAAATACTCCATAGATCTGCTGATTTTTGTCTTCTTAACAGGATCAGACAAACAAACAGAAAAAACTTTATTGCCTGACAAAGAGACAAACACATAAAACCCTCAAAACAATAGTATCACAAAATAAAATGGTGTAAATAAATTCTCTCTACTGAGGTAAACTATTTTACTTGTAATTTCCTCCTCCAAAACTGCTGAATTAAAAGCTATTCCCATGGATCAACAGTCAGGATATTTTACTACTCTACTCTGTGTCGATTACATCTACACCTGGGAAAATTAATTGCTTTTAAAATATTAATAGCCTAAAATACTACATTGCATATAGTATTAGTGACCACCTGAATACAGTGCTATCATTTGCGTCTTTTTTCTCTGCTTCTCTTTAGGGAATATTCCAGCACCAGTATGCCCCAAAACTATGCATTTTATAGTGGTCACATTGAAGCATTTTGAAAGGTGTTGCCCCTTTTCAAGTGGCACTTACAGCCAGAGACCTCAGTCACTGCCCAGGTGCCACATGGCTTTTGAGTAAATGGCTCTATTGAGAATTCAGACAGTGTGGACAGTGAGAAAACCCTGTCTCCTATGAGCTCCTCAGCATCCCTGGCTTCCCCAAATCTTCTGCTCAGTGCTGCTGCCCGTGGTGAGGCTTTGCTGGACATTTCAGTGGGCGATGGGCAAACAGGAGCTCGGGCACTGTCCCTGTGTGCAGGAGGGTGACAAACATCTTTGTTCCAAGCTCAGCCCTCAGCTATTTCAGATCTCAATTCCCCGGATTTACACACAGTCAGGTTTTGGCTGACTGAGGTGTCTTGTTAAGAATGGTCAAAGTCATGTCTGCTTTGTCTGAGTTCCATCCAAACTCTGAGGAGGTTCTTGTTTGGTCTGGGCAAAGCTCCTGACATGGATGAGAAGGTCATTTGGTCAGAGTCAGGAGGGCTGGTGAAGTGATAGCTGCCCTCCTGGTGAAGTGGAAAGAAATTCTCACAGGTGTCTGTGAAATCCACGGCTGCTGCTGCCCCTGGAGAGCTCCCAAAGCTCCTCCATCACTCCACTGGGGCAAAAGACTTCAGCAGCAGCTGGGCAATGGTGAGCGCTTTCTCAAGGGCTGCATCTCCCCATGGGTGTCCGAGGAAATGTCCTCCCCTCTCTGCAGTTCTGCTACCCACCCCGGAAGCATTTGGCTTTTTACTCTCAGCTAAGACACCCACTTGCTCCACTGCTGTTTTCCCTGAATCTGGAGCTGGAGTTAACAGACAGGCAGACACAACTTCCTATGCACGACCTTCCAGATATTTTACTGCATGTAAATAGACACAGGTCTGAGGGAAACATTGCTCTTATAAAGAGCTAGGTTGGAATTAATCTAGTCCAGTCCACTGCTCACAGGAGGGCCACCTCCCAAGCTAGATTGGGTTGCTCAGGGCCTTGTGCAGCCAAAACAACCAAGGATGGAGATCCCAGTCTCTCTGGGTAATGCCTCATTGCTACACCAGCATCAGGTGGAAGAACGTTGTAAAAAAACTTTGTTAAGAAAGTTTAAGAACTGAACTTCTGTTTCCTTGTTAAGAATCCTTGTGCCTGATCAGAGTTTGCCTGGCTGTAATTCTTGTTCATCCTCTTGAAGTCTCCTGAGGATCTGAGAAGCAGAAGAAAGCAGTGGTGGGTGCTTGCTGGCCACTGGCATAATTGCATATACATAGCTCATGGTGTAGCATACAGGATCTGTAATGTGGCTTTTGTTGAATGGAACTAAACTGCCTTAGTAATTAAAAAAATCACTAACACTTGTCCCACACTGCTCTCCTTCATTGAAACCTCCAGATCTCCTGCACTGTCTCCTCCCTTGGCTCCATTGTTGGTCCTTCTTCTTCCCTTGTGGTGTAAATCTGTACCCAAGCAAAACTCTCTTGTGCTGTTGTCTCATTTCTCTGTGTGCTGAAACTCTCCCCTGGGCTTTCACCTCATCCTGACATTGCAATAACCTCTTGGAGTAGGTTCCTGGAGTGATGTTGGTAGCTCCTCATCCTTTCCTGTAGCTGTTCCCAAGGTACTGTCTGCTGGCTGGGCTGGAAGCCCTTTTGCCTGAGTGGGTTCTCATGCCCAGACATGGACTGTTTCTTTTTTGGGGTTCAAATTTTTGTTAATAAGGCTCATTGGTGCCAATCACCATCCTCAGAAGGGAAGCTTCCCACAGGTCAGGAAAGTACCATTTCTGTTTCACAAATATCTGAGGCTCTGTTCTGTAGAGAAACTTCTTACATGAGCTCCATGGCACATCGTGGAGTGGCACTGCCTTTCCAGGGTCCCAGCAGTTACTCGAGAGAAACACCTCCCTCATCAGAGAGGAAGGTGAAGGTTCGTTTTACAGATAGTTTCCACACTTGTGTTCTAGCACCACCTTCTCTTGTGCCCCTATCTCACAAATGTTGCACTGGAAAGAAGGGAGGGGAACTGGTTTCTCTGTCTATGAATAGATGGACTATTAGAGACTGTTGGCACCTGAATGGGCTTGTTATCTTCAGATAACAAAGGAATTGCTCCATCCTGGAGAAGGTCAGGTTATGCAGATTCTCTGGGAACTGAAGGACAAACATTCCCTTACAAGAGCTAAGAAGCCATTTGCAAAGAAAGCTTGGGAAGGTAAAAAATCAAGAAGGAAACGCACCTCTGGAGAAGAGAACGCTTTTTAATGAGTCAAGTACCTGTGAAGGGGATATACAGAAGAAAGGCTTAAATTTGATGTTGCAACACCCTGTCCAGGAGTGAAAAAGGGTCCTCCTAAGAGGATTTGGAAAGGGCTGACAAAGGACAGTAAAGAACAAGAAGCAGGGAAGTGCAGATAGGCTCTGCTGTTGCATTCTTTGGCTCTATGGATTTTCTTGCACATCTCAAGTAAAGCGTGATTATTTTTACAAACATTACACAATCGCTTTGCTATGTATTTTAATAGTTGTTTATCCCTGAGGTGGTAAGTTATAAAGTAGAGAGCCTGCTAGGGTGGGATGCAAACAGAAGTATAAGTTGGAACTCCTGGAGAGCTGGGAAAGCCGGTACTCATCTCTGTTTCTGGCTGTGGGGTCTCAGGAAGGAGGACTCAGGGACGAGCTGTGTCCTGAGAACACACTTAGAAAACTCCTGTTCCTGGGATCTGTTTGGTTTAAAGCAGCATAAAAGCCATCTGCTATGTCCCACACACAACCCTGTTATGGATAATCAAAATATTATATGTAGGGTTTTGAGAGGATTCAGCAGGTTTTGGGGACAGAGGTTCGGGGTGTTGTGTTTTTTTGGGTTTTTTTTTTTTTCATTTTGTTCTTTTTTCCTGTGAAAGTCAGGGACAGATTGAAATCTGCTGACTCCAGCACTTAGAAGATGGTTCAAAGTTGGCTTGGAATTTCCAAACACTGCTGGAAATTAGAGCATATGTCCAGAAAAGCATCAGATTCCCTGAGAAAGTTAGAAGTAGAGGTAATTTGGTTTATCTTCTGAGCTGAATAGTAATTATAATGTTTGCAGACAACTTTCTGATGCTTACTGTAACTGTAGCTTTCCCCTCCCCCCCACACTACAGAAACAGCATATTCTTGTCATGCAGCTGTTGCTTACTGTGTCTTCCTTCTGCTTTGGGTGGATTTTCCCATGTTCATATCTGTAGCTTTTGAGTCCTTCTGTCAGTGAACAGCTGCAGGTTGATACTAGATAGAGCTGGATTTTTTTCTGTGTTCACACACAAGCAAGCTTGTGAACAAAAGATTTTAAAGGAAGCTGATAAATTAACAAGGTCTTTTGGATGATGCAATGTTGCTAATGGTGTGGACAATGGAAATCCTTGTGCTTGTCCTCACTGAAAGCCAAGGAAGACATAACTCAAGCTGTTTTATCTGGGAGCTTCCAAGCTTTTCCCTACAGGCTCCAGAGAGGATGTTTCCTAATGGACTCATCTTTCATGTGACAGAAGGGGAAGTGCTATCTCCCAGCCTAATGCTTGCCTTTCTATTTCCATTTGACTTGGACCCTCTGAGGAGAGCCTCTGTTTTCAGAGCTTCAAGGAGGATCAGGCCTTTCCTGGGAGCTCCAGATGGGGCACGTGCAAGTCCCAGAGCTTCCCTGTGCCTCCAAGGGAGGCAGATACACTTCTCTGGATGGATGTCCATCTCAGCCCTGAGATGGACAGTCCAGCTCTGAGTCTGGACTCTGTGCACTTTGCCAGCTGTTCAGCGGCTGGGCCCAGCCAGGCACAGTGGCTGCCATTGTGTCCCGAGGGGATGGGAACGGGAGCGTGTGTGGGGAAGTTGGATGGACATTTGCCCCATTCCTGCAGCTCTCTCATGTTTCCTTTGGATTCTGCCTGAGAACCCTGGGGACAGCAGCTTTATTTGTTTGTTTTTCCTGTGTCCTTAGCTTCTTTTTCCATTCTTGAAGTAATTGTTCCACTTATATGAAAAAAAAAAACATTTTCAAATCAGCAGCAACTGACCCATTTGGCTCCACCATCCAGTGTCCACTTTTGCACACAGTGGGACAAGGACAGAGATAGATCCTGGTGCAATGGGAAGGGGCACTGCAGGGAATTCTCTGGCCAGCTCACCCCAAGCAAAGTAAGTAGGGTGCTTTGAGGAGGAAAATGAGAGGCAGAGGTGTTCAATAATGGCTTTGGCACAGAGCTGGCCACCCTTTGCCCTCTCTGCCAAGGGGCTTTGCCAGCATGGACATTTGTGTGTGGAGTGTGGGCTCAGGATGGGGGAGGCAAATACAGACAGATGGACAAGGGAGGATAGAAGGGTTATGGCCAGCTCTGCTCAGCCTTCCTGTATCACAGCTGCTTGGGACAGTGCCAGGAGTGGGCTCTGGGGTGAACATGGGGAGAGGGAGGGGAAGCACCAAACACAGGCCTCACACTGGAATACGAAAAGAAAGCAATAAAGAAATTTGAGAATATCTGGAGACAAAATACGGGGTTAGGTGTATCCTTAGGCTGGACTGGCTCAGCTGTGTCCATTTGTTTTCCCACTTTGCTTCATATGTCTCTTGTCTTAAGGGAGATTGCAAGGTTAAAATTTGGGCCATTGATTTGTGTTTGGGCATAGTCAAACACCTGAGGAAATGCTGCCCATGTACCAGCAAGGAGACCCAGGCTCATCTCCACTTCTCTTAGGGCAGCCCCAGTGTTACACACCTGTGGAGAAATATGTGAAGGCTTCCATGGCATTCTCCTCCTACAGGTGGTAGAAGGGCAGAGTGAAAGCATGACATGATTTTTAGCAGCTTTAGACAGCACAGTCTGCCCTGGGTAAATGTCAGCCTGCCCAGACGCACTGCTCTGTTGGGGCAGGCCGCTGGGCACTATGGCCTGGTAGAGAAGAGTCAGGCTTGTGGAAGGTTTATCCTGTGGTCAGCTGGTAAAAATGCAGTAGTCTGGATGAGTTAACTCTCGTATGAATTGCAACAAAGCCAGAGTGCCAGCTTCTGCTCTGGAAAAGTTATTTCTTGTCTTCATCTCATCAGTGAGTTCAGCACCTGTAACTGAGTGGGTTGAGGAAAATAAGTGTGAAGGGGTAAGTGGTATTTGGGATACATCTGGTCCACTTTTGGCACTTCCCAACAAATGTGCACTTTTCCCTGTACTGACCTTTGCACAGGAAGGTGCTGAGCCTCTTCATCATCCCACACAAACCTTTCCATGCTGCTCTTGTCTCCCTCTGCCCCTCCAGAGACTTGGCAGTGGCGATGCCCCAGGTGTCCTGTGAGTGCTGCTCAGCATGCTGGATGTCCCAGCTCATCTTTTCCCTGGGCTCCCTGCCCTCCACTGCAGCCCCACCTGCTGCCCCTCATTGTCCTGCTACCTGTGTGGCCAGGCACACAATGGGAGCCTGGGCTGTGGTTTCCAGCCCCTCAGGGACAGAGCTCTCCAGGCAGTGTGGATGAAGTGTCATCCTAAGAGGGGGGTCTCATGCTGGGGACATGTTGCTTACCTACCCTTATTGCAAATATGCTTTATCTGACACTGAGAATGCTTCTTCCTTAGAAGCTTTTTGTTTAATATTCCTACTAATTATGTCTTAATACTGTGGTGGAAGCATGGATGAGGTGTGAGTGAGGGGAAGGAAGCATATGGGACTTCAGGCACAGAAGGAGCAGGGCCAGAGAAGAAAAGTCAGAGGAACAAGAGGAAGCATTTTGCAGGGGGAGAAGGGGAGAGAGTAAAATGTGTCAGTTGTGTGAAAAGTGGAGACCCGCAGGGAAAAGCACAGCTTAAACTGCAACTAGGGTGCTGTGCCAGTAGGAGCTAAGCTCCAGCAGTGGGGACTGATGGAAAATGACAGCTGCAGTTTAAGTCAGGGAGGCTTCAGGGCCATCTCCCATCACATTTTGACAGGCTGCAGCGTGGTACTGGCCCAGAGATACTGCACCATCTCTGCTGGCACAAGGGGGAATTAAGAAATCTGGCAGTAATCTGAGCAAACCCAGGAGCTGAGGTGAAGGAACACAGTATCAGAGACAACCCAACTGCTATAAAGGCTTTTAGCTAAAGACTTAAAGAAAACAAATGTTTCTTGGAAGGATTGCTCACACAGTGGCTTAATATTTTGCACTGAGGAATTATTACTATCTATAAAAACTTATTAATGGGGACAGTACTTTGTAAACAATAGAAACAAAAATTTTGCTGTAAAAACTAGCATGGGATTAGAAGGAATCACCCTCATCCCCAAGGCAAGTCCTCTGCAAATCACAGACCACTGAGCAAAGGAAGTGAGCTCAAAGGGGTTCATCCACCATTTATTTCCAACAACCCACCAGACCTCAGTTGATTTTTCAGCACTCCATAAGAAAACCCTTCATGAAAACCTACCCAATAAGGCATGGGAGAACTGTGTCATGGGCAAGTGGATAGATCAAGGACCTTGCTGAGATGGTCAGCTCCTGCTGACCTAACAGTTTTCTTCATTGTTATTCCTTAAAAGTGGTTCTTCATCAACAACTTCCCAACTTTCTGGTTTGTTGGTTTGTTTTGTTTTGTTATGTTTGTTGTTTTGTGGTGTTTTGTTGGTTTATTTTTTCTCCCAAACAATTGACCCAGCAGAAATATTCAGAAAAAGGTGACGAATAGTTTTCACTGCCAAGCAGAGCTGGAGGGGAAGTTTCTGGCGAGGTGGAAAGGGAAAGGCTGTTTGCAAGTCTCTTGGACAGCAGTCGAATGGTATGCACTGAGTATCAGAATATTCTGAGCTAGAAAGGACTCACCCACAAAGTAGCACAGGAATTGCTGGCAAGAACAAAAAATGAGACTTTCTTGTAACAGGCATGCAGACAATCATATCAGTAATATCATATCAGTATTTGTTATCACAAAGATAAAAGGGTGAATACAAGGAGAGAAGGACAGATCAGACAGTTTTCATTAGAAAATAACATTCCTTTAAAATGTTGAGTTCTTTTGTAAGCTGGTTTCAGTTTTTCTGAAATCCTGTATAGGAAAACACAGGAAAAGGCCCAGTATCATTTTAAAAATAAAATAGTGTCATTTTTCTCTTTGAAAAACTCTTTCAGTGAGACTTTATATTCAGTTTGTGTGACCCATCTGTCAGAGAAAATCTGAGCAGAAATTAAAGGCTCAGGACTGTTCTGAAGAACTTTACCTTTGCTAATGTAATTTTTTTCTGTGGAAAAGTATGGAATTTTCTGTCTCCTTTCTGCTTGAAGCTGAGCTGAATTTGGGCCTCCAAAATACTTTTATACTTTTGTGTGAGTGGAATCCACAGACAGCTCCTGGATGTTTCCTTAAGAGCCCTTGGAGCATCCATGAGTCCAAAGTAGATCAAGGATGCATCATGGGGGAAAGTTGTGGTGAGATTTGGGGAATAGATTGGCTCAGTCAAGGTGCTGAGCAATCTGGTCTCAGTTCAGCACAGCTTTTAACGGGCTTAGTTTCATTCTCAGTGACTCAGTAACCATTTACATGCCTGAAGCTAAGCACCTGCTCAGGGATTTTTCTGAATTGCACCCCTGGGATGAGGTCTGCTTTTAGCTCCCCACTTCAAGACCGTTGTCCTCCTCAGTTTCTCTGCTCTAATCCAGATTCCCACCTGATTCTTCTCCCAGATTTTCCAGGTCCTGCCAGAAACTCCCAAATACCTCTGCCTTTTTTTTTTTTTTTTTAAATCCTATTTGTGTTTGTATTTATTCCCAATTTATTATCAGCTGTAACTTTAATTCATGTGCAAATCATTCATCCATTCTTGAATGCAATTTAATAACACAGGAACTAACACTGATCATTTTCACACCTCAGGAATGGAACTAACAAAGCCTTTCCAATATGGTTAATTTTTTTTTTTTTGTCATTTCCCTTTGTTTCTATTCTTCCAGCCTGTTTGCTGCCTGCATGCTAGTTGTTTTGATTTGTTTTTTTCTCAAGCCAATTTGTACAAATTTCTCCACTGTTGGTTTCATAGGACACAGGATCAAAAATGTTGTTAAAATCCAAGCACATTGTAGCCTCTTGTATTCCCTCTACCCACTAATTGTGTAATCCATCCAGAAATTAATCAAATTTATCTGGCAAAACCCGGTTTTCTGAACCTCTTGCTGCCTATTCCTCATGATTCACTTACCCTGGAGATATCTAAAGATGTACCAACCCCATCATGCCACACCATCATTGCTTCCATGCTGTATTTTGGATAGAAGCTGCACTTATGGCATGGGGGGGGGGGCCACCCTGTGTTATGCTGGGCTGTCCTGGGAAGAAGGAATGCTGCTGGGAAGGGTGTGTTCCATGATGCACAACCAGATGAAATAGTTCCCTGCCAAATGAGCAATGACTGGGAGTGCTTTCACATGGTGTCATGCTTAGTCCAGGGTCCAAAGGGCACTTTGAAAAGAATGGCACCAACTCCTAAGCAGTCAGAGGAAAGCAAACAAAATCACATATTTCTTGGACATTTGTGTGTCTCACTAATGGTCTGAAATGAACCAGCCATCAGCTGGTTGCATAGGCTGACAGTGTTTTGTTTAAACTCTTACACCTAAAAATACCTTGAAAACCCTGGAAATCTCATCCAAGGCTTCAGTGCAGCAGGGGAGGGGGAGATTCTACCCCTCTGCCCCACTCTGATGAGACCCTGCTGCAGGGCTGTGTTCAGCTCTGGGGCCCAACACAGGAAGGACAGGGAGCTGCTGGATCCAGGCCAGAGGAGGCCACAAAGGTGACTTATCAGGGACTTTCCCCTATAGAAACAGGCTGAGAAAGTTCAGCCTGGAGATGAGATGGTTGTGTGGAGACCTCATAGAAACTTTCTGGTGTCTGAAGGGACCTCTTCAGCAGGAACAGCAGTGACAGGAGCTTTCACACTCATGGAGAGGAGGGTTAGATTGGGTATTAGGAAGAAATTGTTCCCTGTGAGGGTGGTGAGACCCTGGCACAGGTTGCCCAGAGAAGCTGTGGCTGCCCCATCCCTGGAAGTGTCCAAGGTCGGGCTGGATGGAGCCCTGAGCAACCTGGGATAGTGGAAGGTGTCCCTGCCCATGGCAGCGCATAGAATTTGGTGATTTTTAAGGTCCCTTCCAACCCAAGTCATTCCATAATTCTTTGGAAGTAGATATGTTGGAGTGACCAGGTCTGAGGTATCCTTCACTTAAAAGGGCTTTTTAGGAAAAGTGTCTCTGCAGTGGGAGGAGGGACATCCTTGTGAGCCTGTAATGGAGATGCCCAAAAGGGTGAATGTACAGTGCTGAGGAACAAAAAGATTGTATGGAAGGAGAGAATGAACTTTAACAAGGAGCTACTACAACAAAAAACAACCCAAGCAGTAAAATGAGAGTTTGAAAATAATAAATTAATTTTTTTAATAGCTAAGTTTTTGTTGCTTTTCAAATCAGGGTCAGGGGTGTGATATAAAACCATCTGGGAGAGAAAACAATGAAAACCAAAACTGGATGATCATACATCTGACATTTTGTACCATGAGTTTTCTCCATGTGTGTGGGTGCTCCAACAGAGCTACTTGCATTGCATACTTGAGAGCAATTCAGTGACCACAAAATATTTCTTTTATTCCGGGGGAGGGTGGAGAAATATTGCTGAGATTTTCAGAACTCTCTGAATCTTTCCAGCAGGCTTCCCAGCACTGCTGTGTTTCAGGTGAGTATGATTTTGAGATGGCCCCAAATGCTTTGACCAGCAGAGACTCCACATGAAACTGTGGAGCATGATTGCCTCCTGGGAAGCAGAGTTGCAGTCCTGAGGCTGGGATTTCTCCTAGACCCAGAATTCCAGCCATACAGTGGAGTTTTCTCTTTAAGCAAGGTGGCAGGAGAGCAGGGATGGGTGGTCTGTAGTGATGAAGAAACTTGTGAGCTCCTCCACTGTCACTTCCCAGGAAGCAGCATTCTGGCACCACTGAAAGGGCTGATGGGTACTGAACCAGCGCAAAGTGAAACATGCCTTGGTATTTTTTGCTTACCAGCCCCTAAAAAACGACACCTGGACAGATGCACTGTTGGCTCCTTGGTGAAAGCTATACACAATCAATACCTTGTAGCCTAAATTTGCCTGTCATGGGGGGATTACACTGCTCAACCTAATGATACAAGATATTTTCTGGGAAAAGTCACTGTAGCAGGGCTATAAATAGAGCTATACTTCTCCATCTCATTTTGGGGAAACATGCTTCATAATCTTAGGAGCTCATGAACACTCACAGATTTCTGTAGAAAATACATTTGTGGAATTTTTACTGCACTTCTTCTACACTTTTAACTAAATTGAGGTGTTTGTGCAGCACAATCAGATTAAATACAGAACTAAAACAATCCCCCCATTACCCAATTCCACCTGGCTAAATCCATTTCACTCTTTTGAAGAGTCTTGGGTTTGCTTGTCTTCCTAAGGCTGCCTGGTTGTTTCTCCAGGAGGGAATGGGAATGGGAATAGACTGGGCTTAGGCTTTGTGTTTGCTTGTTGCTATAATGGGCGACACAGGGACCCCAGGCAGGTGTAAAGGAGTTTTATTGCCAAAACCCCAGCCTTTTTAAGCAGTCAGCTGGTTATCAGTTTACATAGTTCTAAGGCACAATAAGCCCAAGTCAACCAAGCACCATACACCATGATGAGGACATGATGTGGACATGTGACAGTCACACAGCACGTCTCCCACATCTCTCATGTCTCTCTACCTCTATTCCAACCAAGCCACTCATAGTTCCCTTCTACTTAGCCAAAGTAACAGGCCAGAACCATGTTACAGAGCCTTACCCATTGGTAACATTTGCTGTCTGCCCAAGGAAGAGCTTTGTTTGCTGCAGAAGATCCAATGCTCTGTTGTCAAAACTGGTTTCTTCTTCATCTGCAGTTTGGTGCATTAGCAAAGCAGAGTCTCCAAGGATAAACTACTGGATTTCCAGCATGACTTTCCCCTGTTCTTTGCCATCACTAAGGCAAAGATATTTTAACCTTTGTTGCTTTTCTTTTTCCTTCTCAGTGATCAACAAGCACCTGCAGGAATTTCAGAGAAAACAAGACAACAATTGATCTGAAACTTTATGATTCTGCCTGACATTATGCTCTGCCTACAGACATCTGCAGCAGGTGACACAGGAGCATGTCCAGGTGGGATTGGAATGGCCCCAGAGAGGGAGAATCCAGGCCCTCCCTGGGCAGCTGTTCCAGGGCTCTGCCACCCTCAGTGTATGGAAAGGCTGCCTCACACTGAGGTGGAATTTCTTGTGTTTAGTTTATGTCCATTGCTCTTCATCCTGTCCCTGGACACCACTGAAAAGAGCCTGGCACTATCTCAAAACCCATATTCGAGATACTTGTATGTATTGATGAGATGCCCTTTCAGTCTTCTCTGGTGCCAGTGGTGAAATTCCTGTGTCAGGAAGGGAGCCAGCACCAAGGCCTGACCCGGCAGGAAGCTGTTCAGCTGTGGCCGCTGTACTATGGCAGCAGTTTAGGTCATGTGTGTCCTCTGTCCCACAAATTAGTTCCTTGGGAGGTTAGCTGAGCTCCAGAGCTCGTGGCACACAGACCTGGGTGGGTTGGCCAAGGCCTTTCCCTGTCTTCAGGCTGTGCTGGTCCTGAAAGCCTTCCTGAGACAGGTTAATGAAGCACCTCTGCTTGTGAGCTGTGAAATTACAGCCTTTAATAGCCCAGTTAACCCTTGAATAGCCCTGGTGACCTGTGGAAAACCCCAGAGCATTTGGTTGATGGGTGTTTGCCTTGAGCTTGGAGCTGAAAGGAGAGGAAGGGCAGATTGCGGCCTGCACATCCCAGGTAGGGCCTGCACTGCCCCTGCCTTTTGTGTCCTTTGGGGCTATTGTTCACAGCCTGTTGTTCATTGCATTCCTCTTTGCTCCTTAACCCTGGATTGATTTTCTATTGTACTTTGGCTCCTGAAGGCAACATACTGCTAGCATTAAAAATAAAAATAAATGCCTGCTGATGTTTTATACCCAGGAAAATGCCTATGGGGCCAGACTGAGTGGCACTGAAACTGCACCACAGCTGTGAGCAGAGGTGTGTCCTGCTGCCCTTTCCAAGCTCCCAGGGATAACAGGCACTTGAGCACAGTCTGTGTGTGTGCTGCATGGCCCAGGGCAGTTTCCATGGCTCTTTGTGTGCAGTAGGTGTCATTAAAAACTCAACATTTGACACCCTGCCTTGGCTGGAGCACTTGGTGGCTACAGCTCCCAGGTGCAGTGGGATCAGGAGTGGCCTGGTGTGATGGACTTAACTGTTCCTTCTGCTCCTTTCTGGAGCAGAAAGATTTGGAGGGACATGTGGATTTCCTTTCTCTGGTTAGAGATGTTGGTCATGAAATGTGTCTGTGCCGGCCTGATATATCAAATCTGATTGGAAAATGTTTTCTATGAATGCTTTATCCCAACCTCTACTTCTACCACCTAAATAGTGGGGATGGGGGAAGTGAAAGAATGGTAAAAGTACAAAGATCTTACAGGGCAGGGTAGGCCAGCTAACATTTCTTTAATTTTTTCTTTAAAACATGGCTTTTTGCACTGTCAGGTTACCTGCATGACCAGCAATCCCAAACCTGCTCAGTTTCTGTATAGGCTGACTCAAGAAACATGATAAAAAACAGTGTGGCAGCAGCTACAAGTCTGAGTCAGAAAAATTGGTAAAATCCAGTATTAAGATGTAAACTGGGCAGTGCGCATCTTTTTCTGTATAACAGATCTGAGCTGTCTTTGAACAGCTGCAAATTCAGATGAGCCTGATCCTTTCCCCTCTTCATGAGAAGGGGAGGAGGGCAGTGCGCTGATCTCTCTGCCACAAGGGAATGGCTTAAAGCTGCATCAGGGGAAGGTTCAGGCTGGATGTCAGGGAAATGTTCTTCCCTGAGAAGGTGATCTGCAGTGAAAGCTGCCCAGGGAAGTGGCACCAAGCCTGATGGTGTGCAAGGAGCACTTGGAAAACATTCTTTGATAAATAGGTTAATTTTTAAGCTGTCCTGTGTGAAGTCAGGAGTTGGACTTGATGATCCTCATGGGCCCCTTCCAGCTCAGGATATTCTGTGCAGTTGAATCCACTTTGAATAAGCAAACATTTCACCCAGAAAGAACTAAGGTGTGCAGTGGAGTTTGTTGTGATTGACTGAAAAATTACTTATCTCCACATAAACCCCAGCTGTTGGGATATCAAAGAGCAGGAAATGGGTCCACAGCATTCACTGCAGCTTTGCCATCTTTCCTTGCACTGATAACTGTCTTGTTTTGAACTTGGATTAATTTGTCACCCATTCTTCCTACTGAGGGCATGGTGATTACAGAACCATCTCCTCATTATTAATAATTACTACTAGATTCATAGCTGGTTGAGATGCAGAGAAAACTCCTCATTCTGAGCAATACTTTAAGAGGATAAAAAGATGAAATTTGAGTGACAAAGATTATAATTCTTGTTTTTCATGGGTGAGACACAAGGCAACAAAATCAGTTGATTTCTCCCCTTCCCAAAATCATATGCATAGTGGATTTTTTTTTCTAAATTAATAGCTCTGGATGCCTAACCAGACTTCTAAATGGTTGTCAGAGTCCAGATTTCCCTCAGGCTCTTAGTCCTTTGTCTGAAAAATGTGTTTTAAAGAATTTCCAACCTGATTTTTATAGTTCCCCTTTTTTTTTTTTTTTTTTTTTTTTTTTTTTTTTTTTTTTTTTTTTTTTTTTGTACTTCACTAACTACTGTGAAATGCTCAGGTGTGACAATATCAGTAAATGAACCAAACTTGTCACGTTTTATTAAACATCAGAGCTCTCAAATATAGAAAGAGTCCTAAAAGTCTGCTGGAAGTTGGAACACAGTTAAATGCTGGACATAATATCTGAGTTGCCACCTGGAAAAACAATCAGGAATGTGGCTTTCTGTGGGCAAATCCAGCTCCCTCTCTTGAAGTACATGAAAGCAGCACCTTGAAATTACTCTGAAGCTATACTGATGTCATAAAAATAGAACATAAATTCCTTGGTTAATCTAGGTGGTCAATTGGTGTGAGATTTTATGTAAGCTTAGTTGTAATGCCCTTTGACATTTGTTTTGCAGTTTGGATCTTTTGAGGTTTTTTTCTCTCTTCTCTTAAGAGTCTTACAGAAAATCTTTGAAATCAGATGCTATGTGAAATTCAGCTCCTGGGTTTAAATTCATACATGCATCTCTGTATGGTTTTTGGTTTTTTTGGTTTTTTTTGGTGGACTACATCTCTACATCTATGTAGAAATACAGAGTCAATTAAAAAAGGTAATTATCCTGGATGCTGAATTTTTATGGTTTAACAGCGGATTTTAAACTGAAATTGGATTTCCTTCCACTTCCAGCCATTATCCATGGCATAACTAAGCAACACAACCCTCCTGTTATTGATGGGGCTGAGTGCACACAGCTCTTCTGACTGGCATAACTGCACCCATCTTTAAGTGGTGAACCTGGGGTTTCACAGCAGGGATTTCCTGTAGAGACAGAAGCATGGATCTGGAACTCTTTGGAGGTGTGTTCTTCATTCTGATCTGTGCCTATTCTGGCAAAGCCTCCCTTTTTTTCTCTTACATGTCTCTTCCTCAATCACCTGTTTCCAAAACAACATTTCTGAATACCATGTACTCCTGCAGCAGATGTAGCAGAGCTGGAGGAAGAAAACCAACCTAATAAAGGTTTGCGCATCGAATGGGGCAGAATTAAGGTCAGTGTGGCTTGAATGTTTCTCAGCTGGTCAAAGAGCTGGTGAAGGGTCTGGAGCACAAATCTTGTGAGAAGGAGCTGGAGGGTGGGGCGGGAGCCTCAGCCCAGAGAAAAGGAGGCTCAGGGGGGATTTCACTTTCCAAGACTCCCTGACATGAGGGTGCAGCCAGGTAGGGGTCAGGCTCGGCTCCCAGGCAACCAGTGACAGGACAAGAATAAATGAACCCAAGCTGCACCAGGGGAGGTTTAGATTGGATATTAAGAAAAAATTCTTTACTGAAAGGGTTGTTAGGCACTGGAACAGGCTGCCTGGGGAAGTGGTGGTATCACTGTCCCTGGAAGTGTTAAAAAATGTGTGAATGTGGCACTTGGGGGCATGGTTTAGTAGTGAGCATGGTGGGTTCTGGGTTAATGTTTGGACTCGATGACCTTTTTGATTTTTTCCAACTTTAATAGTTCTGTGATTCTTTGGACCTTGGTGTTGACACAGTGGGAGCTGCCATGGATGTGGAGATGGCAGCAGTAGCTCTAGGCAAGGCATGTGGGGCTGTCTTGGGAGAGCTGGGAAGGTGGGAAGGGAATTAATTGGTGCTTCCAAGTAAGTCATGGAGCACCACTGGTTTTCTGAGCAGGGCTCAGGTCCCCACAGCAGTGTATAGGAGGTGTGTCATGTTGGTAGCTGTGGGAGTGGAGGAGAGAGTGTCTATGTAAATTGATGACCTGAAGATGTATTTTTGCTTGTGGATTTGTGCTGGAGCTGTTCTGCTCCACCTCAGGTTGCCTCAACAGAGTGCTTGGCAGACAGGTTAAAAAATCAACTTTAAAAACTGTTGAGGGATATCACTCAAAGGTGCTTAAGAAAAGCCATGTGCTGCTTACTGAGAGGGAGGGTGACCATGAAGCCTTGGCATTGCAAGGGTTTGAGGGCTGTGCCTCTCCCCCAGGAAAGAGCATTTAGGGCAATTTTATTGTGTATCTGCTTGCACTGGAGTCAGTGGTGGCATTCCCAGGCTCAGCAGCTGCTTATGTACTGTGGAATGATACCCAGAATTCATCCTCAAGGACCTGCCTTAAAAGAGGGAAGGATGTAGACACTCTACTAAATATCAGTGGGATTCACAGAAGAGGTCAAGCTAAGACAAAACACATTCCCAGGATAATGTCTATCTGTCTGAAATCCTGACCTGAGTTTTCTAAGCCCAGTAAATGGATACTAATGCAAAATTCCATGCTGGCTAAATGGATTTCAGTTAATTTTCTGCTATGAAAGCATTTTGATTTTAACAATAGCTGTCACTCCCAATATAATACAGCAATAGTTTAGTAATACAGGCCTTAAAACACTACTGTGATAAATATTTATATTACTTATTTTAAGTTGAAAGCTTGGTTATGAATTGTTTTCATTCCAGCAGTGTAAACATCCTTCTAAAGTCTGCACTGTGATGTTGAGATTGAAGTTGCTTTCCCTATTTGCCTTCTCTTGTTTTATCAGTGCAAAAATATTCCTTAGTGGAGTCTGATAAAAGTATTTCACTGTACAAATGCCCTTCTTTTCTGTACAGTACAGGAGGGAAAAATAATATTAGGTACTTTTCTGCAGCCAGCAAAAAAACCCATCAGTTCTTTGTCAGATTTTAGTTTAGTTTAAACAGGAATTTGAATACATGACTATAAAACATAGGCCTTCTATGCAAGGGGCATTTTCCTGGTGATAAATGGATTTTGGCTATTGCTTAGTTAATGTTTTATGCTTATTTGATAAAGGAAAACTTTTTAAAATGAGAAACAAAAGCTATTTAAGGTGTGTGAAACAAGGTACCAGCACAAATAGCCTCAGCTCTGAATTGATGAAGAGTAATTGATAAATAACTGCATATGGGGTTTGAACTGGAATCCCAGCCATATTCTTGTGGTGAAAGGGAAGGATTTGAATGATGGCAACAGAATGCAAGCCTCCCCACTATCATCAGTCAGAAGTGGCTGTAGAAATTCAGGCAGTCATTTAATAAAAACACCTCTTTTACTATGGAGGCTGTAAATTATACAAGCCTGTCAAGTTACAGCTCTGCCTTTGTGCCCAGCATGATTGTAATGTTCTCAGTCCATAATTTAGAAAAGGATTAAAGTTCTCCAATGCTCTGCTGTTTTTTACAATGTTTTGGTGATAATAAGATTACCTCAGCCTCCCTCTCTCATGTGAAAATGTCTCTAAAAAGACATACCATATTTGAAGGTGGGGTTTTCTCACACACAGATGCATATATTTGAGAGGGAGAAAATACATGACAGTGGTGTCTGGCATCAAACTCTTATTGTGGGTCTGGAAATGCCTCATTACTCAAGGGTGCTGAAGGCATGCAGCTGATGTATGGATTTGCTCTGTACAAGTGCTACTGTGTCTTTAAGGTCATGTCAGCAAGGTTTCTGTTTATTAAAGAAAAGGTCTCAAAATTAGTTTTTAAAAAGTTTATGAAACAGCAGAGATTTTAGAGGACCTATTCCTAGGAAAGCCAATTTTCTTTAATTACCAGGGATAATTACTGCATGAACCTCAGGATGACAAAAATACTACCAGTGTTGTCTGTCAGAAAGTAAAAGCAAAATAGATTTTCTACCTGAATTAAGTCATGCTTTTAGAAGCCTGATGTCAGTGGGTATTTTGGAGATGGCAGAAAATTGCACAGGCTCTGCTGGTGGTCTGGAAATTTCCTCTTTTCAACAGTAACTAGCTCTGACTTCTCTCATAATCTGTCTCAGCATGTCAGGTCTTCAGTTTGCCACTGGGCTTAGAACTTGGCTGTTGTGCCTTTTAGGGTGAGGAGGTATCTTATTAAAAAAAAAAAAAAAAAAAAAAAAAAGAAAAAAAATTATTCTCCTGACAAGTTTGTGGTTTGAGTTTAGATGGCACCATGAAGCCACCCAGATATTTGGCAGAGGTCCTGTGGAGGACAGATTAGACAGCAAAATGCTGGAGAGTCAGGCAAAGATGCATGGAAGACAAAATTTGTCATATGCTGCTTCAGTATTTCTCTGATTATTTCTACCACATACCAGACATACTTAGGTTTCAATTTCCTTGCAAAAACTCATGTTAATAGCATTTGCTTGAATTATTTAAGAAAGGAGAGGATTATAGAAGACATCAAAATCTGTGTCCTCACCTGCAGTCAGAGCCTAGAGCCTCTATCATAGAGGGAAAAAAGTACCACAAAAAAAAGACATTAAATTCTTTGTCTTCTAAGATCCAGGACCAGGCAGCTCCTCTGAAGTCAGTCATTATTCCAGCTATGAATGACCTCAGAATGTCATTCTGTCAGGAAGGCTTGACTGTCATCCATGGACATCTTGACCATGCCTCCCTTCTCTGTCACCCTGCTGCTGTGAAGAGGAACTGAACAACATGAACAAGCTGGCTCAGAGGAGAGTAAGGTTGGATATCAGGAAAAGGTTCTTCCCCCAGAGGGTGCTGGGACACTGAACAGGCTCCCCAGGGACTGGTCATGGTCCCAAGACGGCCAGAGCTCCAGGACAGTTTGGACAGTGTGCTCAGGCACGAGGTGGGATTGTTGGGGTATCTGTGCAGGGCCAGGAGTTGGGTTTGACAATCCTTCTAACTCAGCATATTCTGTGATTCTATAATTCTATGAATGTGGCCACCTTTATTCCCTAGAACTCGCTCCAGGCTGGATAATGTAGATAATGTGGTATCACGGGGCTGTTGTCAGACATAACTTCATCCCCCAAGCCCCCATTCCTCTCCTCTGGTGTGGAGCAGCCAGTTCTCAGAGCTGTGCAAATGCCCACTTCAGCTGCGCTCTCCTGGCTGTTCACTGCACTTTCTGTGCAGATGCTGAGGAAAAGCTGAGATCTTCAATGGACCATGGCAGAATTGTACAAGCTGGAAACTGTGCCCACAACCTGGTAAAATTATTGAATGAGCACTTCAGATACCTCATATGCTCAAAACTCCAGTGTCTGCCTCTGGAGCTGGGAATCTCTGGTGGTTGTGGAGAGGCCTGGAAAGGAAACAAGGATCATAGGATGGGTCAGGTTAGACAGGACCACAGAGTCATCTGGTCCCACCTCCCTGCTCCAGCAGGGCCATCCCAGAGCACAGGGCAGAGGGTTGTGTCCAGATGGTTCTGGAATATCCTCAGTGAGGAGACTCCACACCTTCTCTGGACAATCTGTTCAGTCCTCGGTCAGTGCCCAGGACAGAAGTTCTGCCTCCTGCCCTGGTGGAACCTCCTGGGATCAGTCCCTGCCCGTTCCTCTAATGCCATTTCTGGGCCACCCAGAGCCTGGGCCCTGCTCAGAGCCCTCCCTGCACACAGGGACACCCAGGGCTGAGGGCCCCTCTCAGCTGGGGCTCCACTGGAGGCTGGACAGCTCCAGCTCCCTCAGCCTTTCCCTGCCAGAGATGCTCCAGGCCCTAAATCATCTCTGCATCCTCCACTGGCCCCACTTCAGGAGCTCCCTGTCCCTCCTGTGCTGAGGAGCCCAGGACTGGACACAGCACTGCAGATGTGCCTTCCAAGGCTGGGCAGAGGGGCAGGATCACTCCCTGACCTGCTGGCAATGCTCTTCCCAGTGCACCCCGGGACACCATTTGCCTTCTTGTCCCCCAGGGCACTGCTGGCTCATGGACATGTTGTCCACCAGGACCCCCAGGTCCTTCTCAGCAGAGCTGCTGGCCAGCAATCCTGTGCTGGTGCTCTGGAATGGCCCTGCTTGAGCAGAATTGTGGTACCAGATGACTCTCTGTGATCCCTTCCAACCTCAACCTCTGTGTTTCTGTATGAAGGGAGGCTAAGGGCACTGGGTTTGTTCTACCTGGATAAGACTCAGGTGGGTTGGTGCAGACTTCTGGCTAAAGGGGAAATTTAAAAAAGGCAGAACTGGATTCTCCTCAGAGGTGCATGGAGAAGGGACCAGAGGCAAGTGGCACATGTTGCAACTAGAAAAATTCTGATTTTTGATTGTGAAAAATTCTTCCCTGTGCTGCACCACCTGCTGAGTGGTGCAGCACAGAAGCAGGAGCCTAGGGAAGATGAGGTATAACCATGCTTGGAAAATGTCAAAGCTTGACTGGATAAGGCTTTGTAGGATCTCATCTAGCTTTGGAATTAGCTCTGCTGTGCGCAAGGGGTTGGACTATGGACTCGCAGAGGTGCTTCACCACCTGAATTGTTCAGTCAAAACAGTGTTAAAGTCTCAAAGTCCACTCAGGCTGTTCCAGCTTCTCCAGAGCCACTTTCTACCCTGTGTTGCTGCTCCAGGGGTTGCTTGGTCAGTGTGTGCATCTCATGATATCATGAGAAAAAAAAAAACTTGCCTAGTCCCCCTGGCTATTCCTGACTAAAAGGTTGTTTATCCTAAACAGTAAATTAGGAAATTTAAAAAACAGCTCAATTTCGTGTATTTCCTTGTCACCCCCCACCCCCTGCTTCAAGTCTCTTGAACATTTTCTTCAGACAGCCTCAAGTTTCTTAAAAGGACATTCTACCCTGAGTTAATATGCCTGTGAAAGTTCAGGCTGATTATTTTTCCTCTAGAGAGGGAGTCAAAATTGCGCTTATAATGGAGGTCTTGTTTCAAACAACGATGAAAGAATTTAGCATTTCTGACATCAGTGGGGTGGCACAGGCGAGGAGTCGCATGCGAGAGGGTGGGGGGAGCTGGGCTCTTCTCTGCTGCACTGGTTTTGTGAAGGACTCTTTCACTGGTGGAGGTTTATCCAAACCCACCTAAACACGCGTACATATTTATTTACTAAAGCAAACCAGGCTGCAAATAGTACCAAACCCCGCATTTAAACGTCCCTACAAGCAGCCCCTCCATGCAAAATCTTTCTCCAGTTCTGCTTCAGAAAAAGCCTGGGAGAGTTTATTTTCCTCAGGCTTTACAACTCATTGTTTTCCATAAAAGCACCCCTCTGCTTTTCCAAAAGTAAGGATAATTCTGTGGCTAGAACATATGACTAGGACTTGGGGTTTTCTTCCCAGCTGTTGCACAGACTGCTTGTGAGTTCTTGAGTAAATCTGATTAATCTTGCTGCACATGTGTAAAATGGATGCACTGCTCTTTCTCCTCATTCACAGAAGTGGATTGTGAGCCTTTTAGCCCTTTACAAGTCAACTGAATAGCAATGGAAAGAAACAGTCATGCAATTTTGTGTACAAGTGCTTATCAAGGAAATAGTGGATTTTTTAAAAATGTATTTGACAGAGTTTATTAATTCTGTACAAGGTTGCATGAAACATTTGTATCTAGAAAGTTTCAGTTTTTCCTTCCAAAGTGAAGGGGATGTTTCTTTGAGTGAGCCTTATTTTTTTTAAATGAAAATGACAACACTAAAGGTTACTTTTTTAAATGAAGAAGAGAAATTTGTCAGTATTATGTATTATTCTTAAAGGACAAAGTAGATCTTCCCAGCCAGCTATAAGCCACAGGCTTTATGGGGAAAGCAATGCCATTGAGGCTGAGTGCAGGAACACTGAGGGCTGGGAAGTGACTGGAAACAAGAACTCAGACAGAAGAATCCGTCTCCATCCCTGCATGCTGGTCCAGTGAGCAGACAGGCAGGATTTTCCCATGCAGTGGTGGAGTCCCCACCCCGAAGGTGTTCAGGAAACGGCTGGAAGTGGCACTCAGTGTTCCAGGCTCGGTGTCAAGGTGGTGAAAGAGGCGAAGGTTGGAGCTGCTGATCTTGGAGGTCTTTTCCACCCCTAGTGGTCCTGTGATTTGTTTTAATCTCAGAGTCAGTGTGCAGCCCTGTAACTCACCATCCACATCTGAACCCTGCTGTGAGGAGAGACAATTGCCGCCTTCCTGTGGTTGTCTGTCACACTCACCATCCCTGTCCCTTAAGTACTTCACAAATGTTGATGGAAATACTTCCAGGAAAAGGCATCTACCACCACAGGCATTTTCTGTCTCAGAGCTGAAGTTACAAAGGTATCTCCAGATATGTGGTGTCCTTTTAAGGTTAAACCTGGCTTGAATTGGAAGGATGTGAGTATGTAGAAAAAGCAATATAGAATCAATATATTCAACCCTCTGCACTTTAAAGAGTATAACAACAACAATTCATTATGGGCCAGAGTTTTTAGGTGCCTGGTCAACTTCTGTGCCTCTCTTCCCGCTGTTCATAATGTGATACCTCAGAGGCACTTGGTTTACTGTGTGCTGAATATTCACAGCTGAAATTGAATTCTTCTGACAATGGGGCTCCTTCCAATTAATTCAAGATTAGGTTTTGAAAATAGTATGCAGAATTACTAGCTGAATTGAAATATCAATAAAGATTAAAAATATCTGCAATCATCCTAATTTTCAATTTGTTTTCCCTTCAAATTCTTTAATAATAATTTTATCAGGTGTCATGTACCTATAAACATTAGTAAAAAATGGGAACAGCTCCACAGAATCATGAGATTTTTTTTAAAGTTTAAAAAATAATTTTTAAAAATTAATTTTTTTAAATTATAAACCACTTACAAAACTGCAAGTCTTAAACTTTGCATTTTTGTGATAGTAAATTTCCATTAATTTTGTCAAACTGTGGTCTGCACCCTGCACTTTGAAGCGTAAGAAACATTGCCAGTGCCAAAAGTTCAGGCTTCAAGTATTTACGAGAGTGGCTGAAAAATGAGATTTAGGAAGTAGTTCAAGTTGTGTTCACATTTTTCAGTTTTCATTCATCTCCTGTTACATTTCTAAGCTTTCTCATCAACAGCAAGAACAGATGATTCACTGAAAGAGCATGAGTAAGTTGCTTATGTCACCACATTTCTCCAAGAGCTGGAAATTTAAACAGAAGAGTATCATGGAGCCACAATAAATCCCATGCATTGGCAAAGTTAATTCACTGCAATGTGTACCTGTCTCTGTTTTTAACAATTTAACTCAGCACTGTACAGAGATGATTCTATTCCTGCTGATAGTGATTGCAGCATTGTGCAGGAGCAAGATGGGAACATGGAGAAAGGCATGGAGCTGTGTCAGGGGAGCGTTACAGTGGATATCAAGAA
Organism: Pyrgilauda ruficollis; assembly: GCF_017590135.1. Lineage (NCBI taxonomy): Eukaryota > Metazoa > Chordata > Aves > Passeriformes > Passeridae > Pyrgilauda > Pyrgilauda ruficollis. The sequence goes on from NW_024529933.1 coordinate 139,136, forward strand.
AAGGTTCTTCCCCCAGAGGGTGCTGGGGCACTGAACAGGCTGCCCAGGGAATGGTCACAGCCCCAAGGCTGCCAGAGCTCCAGAAGTGTTTCAACAAAACTCCCAGGCACACGGTGGGATTGTTGGAGTGCCTGTGCAGGGCCCAGAGGACTTTATGATCCTGGTATGTCCTTTCCAACCCAGGATATTCTGTGATTCTATGATTTCAGGCATGGTTTTCTGACAAAAATCCCAATTGAAATGTGTGTGTCATGGGTTGGATTCTGATTCCAGACTCAGGAGGTAATTTGTGTGCTTTGCATTCCACAGGCTTCTTGTGTGAGCCTGGGCTGTCAGCCCTCTCAGGTGGTATCTTCCTGCTTTGCCTAAGGTGACAGCCACCTCTGGTCTCACAGCAGGTTTTCAGGATGGCGGCAGCTCCCTTCTGAAGCATTCCTATCTTTTTAATGTCCTCGGAATGAGCCCAAGCAGTAGCTACACATCCTCCTGTCAGACACTGACAGACACTGCTGATGTGTTGAGCCCAGATGTGCAAAGCTCACCACACCAGCAGATCCTCCACTCAGGGGGAGCCCCAGGGAGCCCATCTGGGTGCTGTAACACTCCCATGGCCTTCTTCCAGCATCAGAGTCTCACAACATTTTAGACTTTTCCTTATTTTGACAGCCAGCAACTGCCAGGCCTGGAATCTGTTTGTTTCTTTATCAAGCAGGCGAATAAATGGTGCTGCACTGCTTAATCTGTCTTATTCAGCATCTTATGATTATATCAGCCTGTCTTAACCAAGCCAAGTATATTTACATGAAATAATGGAATGAGTTTTGCAAATTCTCCCCCTCCTTTTTTTTTTTTCATTTTAAGTGACTGTCTAGCCAAGTTCATTTCCTCTCCTGTCTGAGCTCCTCTCTGAAATATATTATCCCACTTATTAGAAGCCAATAGCACTGTGCTTTGCTTTTCTTCCACCCTCTCAGAAGAAGGAGCATGCAAGGGATGCTTGGATTAAGTGAGTGGGGCACCCCAGAGCTGGGATTCCTTATGAATGAGCTCACATCCTCTCTCCGTATGATAAGATGAATGCCGTTTGCATCCTGGAGCTTGCTGCATAGACACACACATACTTGGATAGGGGAGCATTTAGCCTCAGCAGAAATTGGTATATCCAAAAGATCTCAGGGACAGGGGATCATCTGCAGGCCCTCTGCTCGGACACACCATGGCCAGTTCTTGGTGGCCATGGTCCCTGAGTCCTGGTGAAATCCATCCCTCCCGGGAGGGGGAGGGCAGGAGGGGAGAGGAGATGACAGATCCCCGTTTGCATTCTTCAGAGGGAGCAGCTGCAATTGTCTTACTCCAGTATGTCAACATGAAATTATGACAAGTCAGGCCAGGATGGACCTGCAGATGAAAACAATAAGGAGGAAGCAGAGCAGAGGGAAGCTGGGAGGAATGAATGACACCTAAAACTCAAGATACCTTTACCATCCTGGTGGGAAATACCTTTGGAAATATAATAGGACTATAATAGGACTGAAGTCTGTGGGTATGCCTGAGCATATGCTGAGTTTTCAGGTTTTTTTAAATCTGCCCCTAAAATACTTATTTTTTTACATTCCATTGGAGAAACCTTTCAAAAATTAACCTGAGAGCAGCTGGAAAAGGTTAGTCTGACACCTTTTCTTGTGAATGGGACACAGTCAGGATCCCCACAGCACCAGGAAGCACCTGACACTCTTACACTCTATGTGATGCCAGGCTTTGACCTTGGCAAAGGTAAGGAAACCTCTCTGGCCTCCAGTGTTACAGAGTTTCCTTTTATTTCTTTACTTTTTCATTTAAAGTAGCGCTGTTTGGCAGCAAAGGGAGAGCTACCAAGAGAGAAGCTTCAGCTTCCTGTCTCCTTTCTATCTAATGGAAGTCCTTGAAATGGGATGCAATGAATGTTTCCTTTATTAAAACTGAGCCTTCTCCAACCCACACAGTTTCACAACACTTGATAGAATGCACATTTCCCCAGTTTATTTATTTCTTTTCTAAACAATGTCCAACAATTAAAAATAAGTCACCGAAGGGGCCATATTCAGCATTAATGTAATTGGGAGCAGTTCCCAATTAGTCCCAATAGGAGATGCATTTACTTTCACCAGAGCAGAATTTACCAGTTTGTGGACACCTCAGACTGAGGATTGCCACCTGTGCCTGCTAAGAGTGGCTTATAAACTTCCTCTTGTTTGTGGATTTATCAACTTCGTGCTGTGCTGCAAAAGAAAGAATGGAAAAGGCAGTGAACACAGGATTTTCCCCAAAAAGCTGGCTTTCTTTCCCTCCATGCAGGCAGTGCTGCCTCTCTGCCTGCTGCAGCTGGCTGGCACCTCTAAAGAGGCTGCCACGTCACACCTTGCTGGAGTCAGGGAGAATGTGGTGGGTTTGCTCTGGAGGGTGGAGGGTGCATGAAAATATTTTCTGTGGTTTCAGTTTGCATGTCTGCATGGAAAAGTCTGGGGAAATGTAATAGCTATGAATCCAGGAGGATCCACAGAAGTATGTGAGGACAGATTTCAAGGAAACGAATGAAAAAACCCCAAAACCTTTTCAGGGGAACATATATTCCCAATAACCTTTCACAATCTGTAATAAATTTTTTTCTCTTAAATTCCACAGGAGTTTTCCATAAGTTTGCTTCAAACCTCCCCTTTCTTAAGCTCTAAGCCTTACATTTAAATGAACTGAGAGAGCTTTACTCTGTGCTCACTCATTGCATCTCTCACCAGTGGCACTTTTCTAAGTGCTCCGAAACCCTTTTGTGCTTGCACTGCCCTTCTGAGACAGTGGGAAGTCCCCAGGCTTGGAGTCTGAGTGAAACAGCTGTCTTTCCCCTTGTAATCTTAAGAACTTCAAGTAATGTGACAAACATATCCTGCAAGATCATATCCTTCCTGTTAGGTTTGCTCCCATCAGGCACAGTGCCCTGATGTAACTGTTGTGCAGATCCATGGCATCCATCTTCTCCGGGAGATCAGCACAGGAAAGACAGAGAGCTGCTGGGGCCAAGCCAGAGCAGGGATCAGAGGGATGGAGCAGCTCTGTTGGGAGGAAAGGCTGAGAGAAGTGGGAGTATTCATCCTGGAGAAGAGAAGGCTTTGGGGTGGCCTCATTGTGGCCTCCCAGTGCCTGAAGAGAGCCCACAGGAAAGATGGAGAGAGACTCTTGACAAGAGCCTGGAGTGACAGGACAAGGAGGAATGGATTTAAACTGACAGAGGGAAGGTTTAGATTGGATATTGGGAAGAATTTATTCCCTGTGAGAGTGGTGAGGCCCTGGCACAGTTTTCTGAGAAAAGCTGTGGCTGCCCCATCCCTGGCAGTGTCCAAGGCTGGGTTGGACAGTGTTCAGAGCAGCCTAGGATACTGGTAGGTGTCCCTGCTCATGGCAGGTGGTTGGAATTAAATGATCTTATAAGGTCTCTTCCAGGCCAAACCTTTCTATGATTCTTTCTCCCTGGCCTGAATGAGACAGAAGCAGAAATGTGTGCTGGGAAGCTCAGCTGAAACACTGGAAGAGTTGCAAGCAGGAGCTATAAAATGATCATATGCAGCCTATCTAGAAAGCACTTTACAAAGAAGGATCCAGGTCAATATCACATTTAAAAGGTCAAGTCTCCTTAGTTTGACCTCAGGTTCTGCCTGCTTGGCTACCACAAGGTACCAAAATCCAAAGTTTTTTTTGCACGTCACCTCCCTAAATTGTTCCTGTATTTTACTGTGATGATTTAATGTAAAAACACGCAAGACTAAAGAAACATCCCTTACCCCACTGTGTACCCTAATTCTTGAACGTTTTCCCCCCATGTGCTCGTGTTCCAGAATTGAGAATCTTCTTTGGTATGTGGGGCTCAGCACCAGCGGGCAGAGCCATGGTACTTTTGCCATGAATTTGTTCTGCACATGAGTGGTGAATCTGGTGCTCCAGGGAAGTGCAGGAAAGGAGCAACTGCATGGTGTATGAGAGGCAGTGACAGGGCAGAGGCTTTGTGTGCCCACCTGAACCTCCCTTGGTGTTGAATGAGGCACATGCGTGCTTACAAAGAATAGAGACCAAGTAGAATTGAAATCTCAAACCCAACCTCCAAAACACATCCTTGACACAGTCCTGAGCTAACACTGAGTGTGAGATCAATCACTGTGGATCACCCCCTCCTGACTTGTGGGAACTGAAGCACAGAAGCACTGAATGACTTTATCAGACACAAGAAACCTCGAGGACCCAGGAACTGTCCCTTTTATAGAAGTCTCTGTCTGATGCTTTCCCATAAAACCAAGGCTCTTCTCAGAACAGTTTTCCCAGGGCCTTGCACTATGTGTTACTGACTTTTACTGTAACAAAGTTGATTAAAAATAATGACACTTTTCTTCTGAAAATGTGACAGCAGCAGAGGGGAAGCCCTGCACATGTGTAGGTGAAGAAATGAGAATGTGCAACCAGAGAATAGGTGTTTATTGTCCCACACTTTCTGTTTTGCTTAACAGTACCAACCCCCCTTTACTTGCAAGCACTGAGTGCATCAATGCCTTTTACTTTCAATTTGAATCACAAGTAATTTTAATCTGATTACGATCTCACAAGGCACCTACTCATTGCATTCCACACCTTTGTGAGCAAATTCCTAGTTCCTAATGATCACAGAATCATAGAATATACTGAGTTGGAGTATCCACAAGAATCATCAAGTCCAGCTCAAACACTTTTGGAGGTCTGGCAGCCTTAGGGCTGTGACCATTCCCTGGACAGGCTGTTCCTGTTCCCCCTGACAGTACCCTCTGGGGGAAGAACCTTTTCCTGATATCCACTGTAACCCTCCCCTGACACAGTTCCAGCTGTCCCTTTGGGTGCTGTCCCTGGTCACGACACAGATCAGTGCCTACCTGTTCCCCTTGGAAGTTGTAGCTTAGTGCCAGCTTCAATGAAACACAGCTCCAGTCTTCTCTCTTTATTCCTTACTCTATCCCCATAACTAACTCTGTCTTTTTGTTCCAGTCTTTATCTTATCTGGTTCACCCCTGGTGTCTCTTTCTTGGTCTCCTGACCACTGCTCTGTTTCCCCCTGTGCTGCAGTGGCAGCCAGACCTCTGAGCTGCTCCTAGAAACAGCCCTTGGTTTCCCTTGGCGTGGCTCAGGTTGGTCAGCAGTTGGTCAGCTCTGGGGAAAGCTGAGGTTTGCTCCTGTTTTCTTGGTGAGACTTGAGGAGGACCTTCTGTTCTCTTTGTGTCCCAAGTTCCAGGGGAGGGCTTTGAGGATTTGAATTTGGATTTTGAAATGTCACATCAGAAGTCACCACAGAGATACCTTTTTTTCAGGCTTGGTTGGGACAATCTGCCTTTCTACCTCTTTGTTCTTAAAATCAACTAAACTATTTTTTGTTAATGTCTAGGGAAAAACCAAACCAACAGTTTAACATCAGAATATTATTTTCTACTATGGACAAAGGTCTTGCACAGGTAACACATCAACCTAGTAATGTGGAAAAGTGATAATTTAGTGAAAGAAAGGTCTTATCTACTAAGACCAGTTACAAGAAATCAATTTTCTGACTGCAGAGCAAGTGTGTATCTTACTTCTGGCTACCCCCAGATGCTCAGAGTACTTTTATGCCATATTTCCATAGGATGATATCTCTTTTGGTCACCTGTGGCAGCTTCCCATTCCCATCATGTGGGGACAGTGCTAGCATGCAACCAAGAGGGCTGAAAGAAGAAGATAATTGTACAATTACAGATTTGAGAAGATCAGTATCTTCTGTTTTGAATGTTTTTAATCTTTAATTCTTTCCAAACTTTAAAAGCTTGATCAGGAACAATGACATAATTTGCGCTCAGCTTCCAGTTCCTATTGTCTCTGTGACCACCTGATTATTTGCTCTTTCTTGCTTATAAATACATTTCTCCACCTTCTGGGAAGGAAACAGCTGCTATTTCTCTTTTCTTGGGCCAGCATGCTGGTACTTTGTATCTCGTTTGGTACATACTGAAATCAATTTGTTTGACACACCAAGCAGGGTCCATCACCTTTGAGAAGAGCAGAACTGAGCCAGTCTTCCTTCCTTCCTTCCTTCCTTCCTCCCTCTCTCCCTCCCAGCAGGCTATGGCATTCCTACTACAAAGAGCAATAAATATTTTTAAAAAAGGGAGATGTGGAAGGAATGTGCTTCAGTGAAAGAAAAACAGAAAAGCTTCTTGTTTTCCCAAAAAGTGGCAAAAATACCTTGTTTCTTCAAAATCCTCCCATTTCTGCCACAGAGACTCACAATCCCTATGTGCACTGCAGTGCACACACCAAGAGTTTTGGGAGAAAGTATTTATTTTCTTTTTTTTTTCTCTCTCGTTCAACAGTGTTACATGATAGATGGAGTCAGCTCCTTTGGGTTTTCCATGGCCTTCTTTCTAATCATAAGTCCTTTGAGAAATGTGGAGGAGGGGCCAGTCCCTTCTCTGAAGTTATGGGAAATGGAGACCGATTAAATCATAGGCTTTGCCCTGTCAGTAAAAATGTAAAAATGTCAAACATGAAAAAAAAGTATTTCCATATTGGGTGATGTGTGGGGTTTTTTCTCAGCTATAATTGCTCTAGCAGTATAAGAAAGCAACACAAGGTTTAGATTAGTCAAGCACATTTTTGCACTGTGTATATAATAACAAAAACCCCAGACCTGCCAACCCACCCCCAGGCCTTGAATTTTTGGTAGACTTTCTAGTAAAGTTCCCTCTACAGTCCTTAGGGGAGTCTTCAAGGGTGAGCTGCCGAAGACATGCCTCTGGTACCATTTGCATTTTTACATCTTGAACTCCACTGCCGTCTCTGTCTGAAATTTAATGTCTCTGTTCCATTAATACTCCACTCAGTGGGAGCAAGGACAGCCCCAGTTCCCCCTGCCCTGGAGCAGCCCAGCTCTCCTCTGTCATGACAGCTTTTCTTGTTGCTGGAATGCCACAGCAGCAACCTGAGCCCACTGCCCTCCCTACCACACAGCCCAAGGTGGTGTGCTTCTGATTGCAGAGTGGAACCAATCCCAGTTGCCTTCATGCATTGCTTTTTTAATTCCCCCGTCTCAAAGATCAGAGTAACACCTTGAACAGGCCACAGCAATGTCTCTTTTCTGGCTTTGTTCTTCAAAAATTTGAAAATCAGCTCCTAACTAGTTGTTGAGGCAAGCTGATAGCTCCGTGTGAGAAGTGGATGATGCACCATCTTTGAGCAGTCATTTGAGGCAGGTAGTAAGAATTCAGCTCTGGCAGGAGAGCTTTCATTTTAGTGACCACAGAAGGTGGCTAAATCCCCAATTTAGATGAGTTATTTAGCTTTTAAAGAGGTAAAGATAGGAGAGATAAATCTTACTAACTGTGAGTTGGAAGGTGTCAGACCTTGCCAGGGGTAAAGAGCCACTTAATAAGCATAAGGAGAGCAGATTCTGGAGTGGGAGGAGGGGTGAGGGTAGGCTGAGCTGAAGAAGCTTCAACCAGCTAGAAGAGCATTTTCCATATGTCAGAGCAGAGGCTGCCAGCTTTGCTCCTGCTGAATGCTACCTTTCCCCATGATTAGTCCCATTGATTTTCTCAGCTCTGCTCACAGGGAGCTAGACCAGACCTCGTGCTTCAGCCCCAGGAAAGGAGCCACCTACTGCTGAGCTACCGCTGGGACAGACCTGTCTCCTTGCTGCTCTGGGAAGGGAGCAAAGCGTGACGGGTCTGGAGCTGGCACAGCACATGCTGCTTGCTGCCAGATGCCTTGGGAAAGGAAATGAAGGATCCATCAAGTTCTCCCTTCTTCCCACTTGGGCTGAGGAAAGGGCATAGTCTGCACAAGTCTATTATTCCCCTGTGTGTGAGAAGCAAGACACAGGACACGTTATAGTTCCTTACTCCTTGCATTGACATGCTGGCCATGATCTGGCCCAAAGTGAGGTGCTACTCTGCATGAAAAAGGGGCAGTGCCTGGCTCTCAGTGGCTAGAAGGTTTTACATGGCCCAGAGCATGAGGTCAGTGCAAGCCCCTTGAAGAAAGGTGTAGCAACAATGCATCTAGTGCATTTACTGGTAAACACAAAAGCCATTCACACAAAGAGGAAAAAAGAAAAAGAAAAAAAAAAGGAGGAAAATAAAAAGGCATACATGAATTTATTCTCAGGGCAGAAAGAGTGTATGTGCTATCGAGCACCCACTGAAAGGCAAAGGGTTGGTCTGCCACAATGCACCATTTGCTGGAAGTTTCAGCCCACTATGATATTATGGCTGGTGCCTCAGAGACCTTGCTTTGCCTACCAATGTAATTGGCATGGTCTGGATGCTTTTGATGGGGTTTTAGCTGCTCCCCAGCAAATCTGCTGAATGATTCTGTGGGACATGTGGGTGTGCAAAGCCCCCATATTCCTCACTGACCTGCCCCTCTGGCTTGCTTGTCATGCAATTTACACTAACTAGCACTGTCCTTGTAACGCTAAGGTAAGAAGTGAAACCCCTTTCTTTCCCCCCTAATTGTTCCACTGATTTTACAGTTACCAAGCTGTAAAGCACCTCATCACTCTTGTTAATTCTTTCTTCCTTTTGAGCTGCCAGTTAGTAATCAATTATTACCCTTGTCATTCATGCTGCAGCACAGCAGCTGGTCACAAGAAGCCTCTGTTTCATTGGGCTGGAGCCAATCAAGTCTCTCCAGCTGTCCCTTGCTGCTCTGAATCATAATGTACAGTACTTGTTGCTTTACAACTTCCTTTACCACACTTTTTTTTTTTTTTTTTTTTTTTAAAGGTAAATGAAAAAAAGATTTTGCTCCCAGCTCTACCCCTGTGGCACATCTGGCTGCTGGAGGTTAAACTAAACTCCCCAGCACTGCATTTTTATGAGGGGTGGGGAAAATACCCTGCTAATGCTAGCACAACAGATATTTTTGTCATATTCTCTGTTTTATGCAACAAGTGCATTGATATAAAGACTGCTGATAGATCAAAGGTTTCACTGGTAAAACGATATGAAAGGCAGAAACATTAACATCCATCAAGGTCCTGTTAGGATTTGCAGAACAGGGGTTCTGGGCCTCCCAAGTGAAATCTAGCAGGAAGGTCTGCAAGCCTGCATAGCAAATGAAAAGAAAACAAGAGAGGGCACACAGAATATTGGAGGAGGTAGTGACCCACAAAATAGTAGCAATTCGAGCTGCAAGGCACCCTGATTGAATTGCAGTGGAGGCAAACACTCCCAGGCTTGCTGGTCTTGTTCCGAGGTGATGTGCTCTGAGCTATCAGCTGGGCTTTCAGAGTGGCAAACAACAGTACCACCAGCTTGCCTGGCCGTCTTTGTTCCCAACTCCCACTGCTTGCTGTGGAGATAAGAAACCTTGTGAAAATAGCCAAAATGAGGAGTACTGGGGAGAAGTGGCTGGTTTTGGAGAATCGAGATTATCGTCCTGTAATTTACCCTCCTCTCTGTGCAATTTAATCAGAAGGAAGAAACCTATTTCACAAGTCTGCTACTGATGTAGGTATTTTGAATGGCTTCAGCCAATAGTCACAGGAATAAAAGTTGGGGATACATCTTTCCCAGTTACTTCTCCTCTCTCATCTGTCCAAAGGAACCAGTTTCATGGGAACAGTAGGCAACAAATTAAGGCATGGTCTAACCCCAACTAATTACCACCTGTTGCAAGATTTTGTCCTCCTGATGCTTAGAAACACAATTAGTGTTAACTATGTAATGTCCACCAGTGGCATTATGTAAAAGTGTGTAGGATTTATTGCTGCTGCATCTGAAACCATTAAACTGCACTCTGTCAAAATGAGCACAAAAAGGGTTTAACAAGGACGCTATGCAAATCATAGCAGTCAGTGAATGTTTGCCATGGGCTTGGTAAGAGTTTTCATTAAAATTCTGAGCTATAGAAAGGTAAAAAGCAATGCAATGCAGTCACCTGTATTCCATGTGACAAGTCCTACTGCTTTGGCTTCCCAGCTCTTTGTGCCAAAGCGTCTGGGTGGTCATGGTGCTGCAGTGCTCTTCATACTGGCACAGGATCTTGGAAAGGCCAGCATCATGGGATGCAGTGCTGTGCTGGTGTATCACATGGAGATGACAGAGCACAGGTGTCAGACCAGGTGTAGATCCTAAGGAACTGTAAAACATAATCACAGAATCATTTCATTTGGAAAAGATCTTCAAGATCATTGAGTTCAATTGTTGGATCACCACTGTGTCAACCAGACCCAAGCACTCAATGCCACAGCCTATCATGCCTTGAACACCTCCAGGGATAGTGACTCCACCACCTCCCTGGGAAGCTCCTTTCAAAGTTTAACAACCCTTTCAGTTAAGAAATTCTTTCTGATGTCGAACCTAAACCTTCTCTGGTGCAGCTTGAGGGCATTTCCCTTTGTCCTGTTGCTGGATTCCTGGGAGCAGAGCCTGACCCCCACCTGACTGCACCCTCCTGTCAGGGAGTTGTGGGGAGTGAGGTCTTCCCTAAACCTCCTTTTTTCTGCTCTAAACACCCCCAGCCCCCTCAGTTACTCCACATATGACTAATTCTCTAGAAAAAGAGTAATTTCAGCCTCCCCTTCAGTTCTAGCAACTCTGCTCAGAGGAGCAAATATCTCTGATGTGAAGGTTGTGATGGTCGAGCACTGTGACAGGTAGACTGCTTTGGGACCCCTGAGAGCCCCCCAGGCTGCTTTGATGATGTCCATATGGCCCAGCCCAGCACTGTGTAGAAGGCCCTTTTGAAAGGCAGGGCTTTTTGTCATTGTGCAGTCTCAGAGTGGGATTAGTTCTTGGTCAGGGGCCAGCAGCCGGGTGTGCTCTGCTGGTGTCATTCTGGTTTGCCATCAGTGCCCTGCTTGGACATGGAGTCTTCTGAGGTGTGGTGTTGTTCCACATACAGCTTTGACTGGCTCTCGAAGAGAAGACAAGCTCAGGAGTCCTCTTCAAAGAGCAAAAGTTTTCAAAGAAAGGGCATTTTTCATTTTTCCAAGAAAGTGGCCTTTTCCATGGGTATATTTGGGATTCTGATGCCATGAAATCTGTGGGCACAGAGCTGACAAAGACATGTCCTGACTGTTATCTCTGAGGGTTTTCCAAGTTTTCTGGCCTCCCAGCACATTTTCTAAGCTTGACCTAATAGAATTTGTCCTTAAAACCAGTGAGGAGAAGCACGTGATGAGAAAAGAGGGAGAGCTGTGTGGTTCTAATGTTTCATTCTGGAAGAACTGCTGGTGAGACTCCATAACCTCTATCACTTGAGGACATGGCAAGTTTGCACTGAATATTTGATTGATCTCCATCCTCTAAAAAAGGAAGTCTTTTGAAACAGACTAATCTTTAAAGTATATTTTGGAGTTATTAGAACTTTGAGGAATCAAAAAAAAAAAGCATTTACTTTTTATATACTTCTCTAAATGGCAAAAATTAAACCATTTTAAAAGAAAAAAAACCAGCATTTGTTCCAGTACAGAAGGTGTTTGATCTTATTAAACACTCCAAGACTCCTTTTTTTTTTTTTTTTTTTTTTTTTTTTGAGATCCATCACTTTCCATTGCATTTAATATTCTCCCATTGCTGTGTGCTTGTGTCCATACACATTATTTAATGGTCACATGAAATAAGCAGTCATGGTGAACCCCATCTTGCTACACAGCATAAACTTTCACAAGTGAAATGTGAAAAGCATTTTGTAAAAATAATAGAATATGCATATAAATATACCATAGGTACATTTGGTATTATATGAACTAATATTAGCATGTCTACTGGAATAAAAATAGTGGGTGTTTCTTAGGTTGCAGAGAGGAAGAGAAGGGTAGGGCACCTTTTACACTTCACCTCCTGCACTGACCTGATGGAGAAGACTGTAAATTTTCTTTGTCTTCTTTGTCCCAAAAGATGAGCTTCAGGTCTGGTTCATAATCTTATTATTATGGGGTCCGCAATAGACTAGGACCACTGGATCAGGCATTCTTTCCTCTTTGGAATATCTCTACCCCAAGCTGCCTGGTACCAGAGATGGAAGAAAAACCTTCCAGGAGCCAAGGAAGATAGGGCTATGGATGCCTTAAGGAAGTAGTGGAAATGACAGTGGTCTTGCCTGTCTTTATGCATCTTTATGAGCTTGCTGTGTAGGCTTCCCTTGGAGCCACCAAATCACAGAATCACAGAGTGGTTTGGGTTGGAAAGGATTTTAAAGATCATCCCATTTCCAATCCCCTGCCATGGAAAGGGTCACCAGTCAATGGACATAAACATGGACTCCTAGTTTGTGTGTTCTGATCTCTCTTAGATGTCCTTGCTCTGAAAGGAAAAATTGTCTCCATTATTCAGCTCATCTGAAATTATGAATTTCTGGTTGTTGTTTAAAACTACAATGAATCTTGGTTTAGGATTTGTGACATCAGGTCACAAATATCCCTCCACAGGACACCAAGGTTAGTGTTGTGTCATCTCACCTTGTTGGTTCAAGCTGTTGAGATGTCAGTCCTGTACTAGCAGGATTTATGTTGTGTCAGTTGTTGTGTATTGATGTTGTCCATCTTTGTGTTAGATCATGCACCTGGGATGACTCCCCACCAATACTAAAGGCAAGAAGCTTCTTAAAGGAGTGATCCCATCAGGAATGGCAACACTAAAACTGATCTTGGATTTTTATTATTTTTTTCAAGCAACTCTATGGTTCTAATGTTACAGTTCAACTTTTGCTGTTTGTGTGGCACTTACTTTGCAAGTACCAGGTGCATCTGCCTTGAAAGAAAAATAGATTTTTGTGAGATTCCTGAATATAAACTTCCACACCCAGAATTTTATTCTGTTCAGTGTGATTCCTATAGCAATACCTTCTCCTTTCTTCAACTAATACCCACACCATTTTTCTTCTAAACCTCGATTTCCAGGAATTTTTGCCCTCCTCTCTCCCCCAGAATCAGAGGTCTGTGGTTAATAGCTTCCTGGATACACAGCCTGCCTTACACACTTTGCAAATTAAAGACAACATCCCACTGAAATAAAAATCAAGCCTCATAAAAACAGAAAGGAAAATACAGAACAGGGCACTACCCAGATGTGAGATACTGGACTAACTTCTTATCTTCTCTGGACTTTGTGCTGTGGAAATGAGAGTGCTGGTGATCATGGGAAAAGTGCTACTGGCTTTTCTCGTCATAATAAGCTGGTCTTTTCAATATGGTCTGGTGGCTCATTCACTTTATAGCTACAGTTTTCTATTCAGTTTGATCAGCCACTTGGAATTCCCAAGTGTCAGCTGCACAGTTTAAAAACTGCTTTCCAAAGGATAATTATGCAGACCTATTTTTAGATTCCTAAGTACCTGCTTTTAGAAGCAGAATTGTGGATTTAGGCACCCATCTTTGAAGTGAAGCCCACAGAATGCATTGGTGCCCAGATTCCTGACTTGAGGGCTGAGCTAGGAGGATGACACTGTGTGTTTGTCCTGTGTCAGTGTCTCTCCATGGCTTGCCTATTGTCAAAGACTTTACACACTTCCATAAACAAATGTCTCCATAAGAACTGTGATGAGGCACATCAGTTCTCAAATTGATGGCTGTAGTTTGGCGACAAATCTACCCCACTGCCTTCCATTTTCCATCTTGCTCTGGGCTGTGATCACCCAAGGATTTGTCCATGTTTACTGGACAAGCCATACTAATTAGAAGTATTTTGGAGTTACCAGGTCCCCCTGCATTAGCTGCAAATGCCACCTACAAGGAACAGAGAGAAGCCCATTGTAGGAAACCCACATCAGGCACTTGATTAGAGCTTTGGAGTATTTTGAATCTCCTAGAGAAAAGACAAGATTCCAATTTCAGAGCATCCTTGACTCAGTTCATTACCTTAGCTGTCCTCTAGGATTTTCTCCAGACTGCAATGACCTATTTTCATTGGGCCACTTTGCGGAGTGAGTTCTCACTGAGATTTTTCTCAGCTGCAGAAACCTCCAGGTCATCCACCCAGGGTCATGTCATATCTTAAAGGGTATCTCGCACAGTTAAGCTTTAGGTCTGCTGGACACAAGTGAGGCTCTCTGAAGCTACCTACGCCTTTTCTGTGCCCTACTTCATTTACTGGGGCATTTTTTCTCCCTCTTTATCCAGGCATCTACGATTGCCATTTCCAATTTGGGGTTACTCAGTGAGATTTCTAGAGGAAATACTTCATTTCACTAGTCCTGGGAGCATCCTTACTTATAATGCTCCCTTTAGGGGCATCTCTAAAGGGTTGTTTGACTGGTTTCATTATAGAACCAGTAGCTGCCCAGGCAATGTTTGGTTTGACAGACATTTAAAATCACCTAGCACTGCTGCCTAAAGAAACAGCCCCACTCTTACTCTCTGTCTGCTGGCAACTCTTTCTCTGGTCTGGATTAGTAGGGAAAAACATTGACTTACACACATTAAAGAAAAATAGTAATTTTTTTTTCAGTTCCCCAGGACATTTCACCTGGCTGCAGAAAGACCCATCCTAGCAGAAGGGAAGAGTGGGGAGTAGTACAGGAGATTAGATCTGCTGCTTTCAGTGTCATCAGCCTCAAGGACTGCAGAAGTGCAATTTAAAGAAAAATATTTGTATAAAGTACTGCAAAATATTGGGAAATTATTATTGTAAAATATTGCAAAATTACTTTTCATCCCATGGCTATCCTGACTTTCTGCATGCAGTGCTTTTTGTTGGGACACTTCCTTTGCTTTTCTGGACCATAAAGACATTTGTAGGTGTTGATCACATTGTTCTTAGCTGCAAGATTGGAGGCTGCACAGATTTATGCTGTGAATAAGAGGAGTTTATTTTGTGTTCAATAATTTCTAGTGCAGATTTGAGAGATTCCATACAAGAGTCTTGCAGCTGAAGAATCACATAAGGACAAGTAAGATTTTCCTTTCCTTCCAGACTGGAAATCTCTTCTCTCTGCAAACATGTCTTGATATTTCAGCCAAATAGCTCTTATTATTAATAAAGACCCATCAGAGATTTTAATCTAAACCCCAAACATACATCCTCATTAAGAGGAAATTCTTCCCTCTAAGGGTGGTGAGGCCCTGGAACAGGCTGCCTGGAGAAGTTGTGGATGTTCCATCCCCGGAAGTGTCCATGGCAGGCTGGATGGGGCTCTAAGCAACTTGGGATAGTGGCAGGTGTACCTGCTCATGGCAGGGGGTGGGACTTGATCATCTTTAAGGTCCTTTCCAACCCAAACCATTCAGTAATTCTGTGATTAGACCTCCGTAGTGATGTTGTCTGACAGACCCATCCCTTCCCCTGGGAGACATTTAACTCAATTCAGAAAAGGTGTGAAAGTCTTGTACTCCAAACTGCAGCTGTCACTCAGGAGATACCTATAACTGGATGATATTTATTCTGTTTAATTTTTTTCAACATCTATTTGTTGGAAATTATAATGGTTGAAGATGTGGTCAAAACATCAATACAATGGTGGTGCTCTTTCTGTTACTGGTAGGATTCCCAGGTTCCTAGTTCCGTACTAGAAGAGTTTGTAAATGGCACAAATTCTCACACTGCCTGGTTATTTCAAATTTGATGTAACTTTGTAGTGTTTTTCCCATGGCATCCCCTAATTTGGACCCTGCAGAACCAGATGTTTCCTTTTATGTTGCTACCGATCACAGGAAAGAAAAAAACAAAACTAATGTGCAAAAAATTTGGCAAGTGACAGCTTGAGTGCAGAATTTTGTAATGCTGAGCCTGTGAGCCTCATACTAAACTAGTTCCAAAACAGGATGTTGCAGTGCATTTCTAATATCCCTTTTCTACCACACCCCAGAGCAATTTCTGTTGCTATCTGAGCAATGAATTACATTAAAAAGCAGCAATCAAATCTCACAAAGAAAGATTATATCTGCTTCAACAAGCAGCAGGCACAGGTTTCATCCATCTTGCTGGAACAGATTAACACAAAGGTGTTGCACTTTGAGACCCTGTGCAGTGAGAGCCCCCTTTCCCTCCCAATGCCCTGACAGTTGTGTTACTACAGTGACAGAAACAATCATCCTGTTTGTTAGTCATATCCAAAACTCAGACTTGCAGAGCAGAGTTATCCTTTCCCATTGCTGCTCCCATCAGCTAAATAGAGCCAGGATAAAAATCAGATCTTAATCTGGTCAGTCATATGGCAATCCATGCCATCCTTGATTATCAGCTCTTGTTCTCCAGCTGTGAATATGCTGTAGTTAATTCCACAACAATCTCAATTGCAGGATATGGTTATTAGCAAAGTTTTGAGGGGTTTATTAACATTGTCTCTTGGTATGTGGGATGTCACAATTTATGTAGCTTGGGGAAAAGCACTTTAAAAAACCTCCATAGTTTGCACTTTTTCTAAGAACAGGCTGCTATTTATTATTGGCAAGAACAGAGAACTGGCTTTAGAATTTAAGCAAAAAAGACCTCTGGCAATGAGGAAATGAGCCTAGACATTTTTCATGAATGGGTTAGAGCTGCTTAACTCTGACTGGCTTGTTTTCTTTTCTTCCTATTCACATCACTCAAGTCCCACCTTCCTGCCTTAAAAGGCACCTCGTTCCCTGGCAGCAAGACAAGTATCTGTTTGATGTCAGCACCCTTTTATTTGCTTAAAAGCATCTTTTTTTCAAGGCAGTAAATTGAAAATGACTACCGCGTCGAGAACTAGCCAATTTCCAGCACTCTCTGCAGAACTGCTCTGCTTTCACATTTGAGAGTTATCATTAATTTTCTAATGAATAATGAGATCAGAGAGCTTGCATGCTGTATTATGTGTAGGAAAATGCTTATGTAAATCAGTATGGCTGTGGTAGCTTCCCAGGGGAACTTTAAAGCTTATCATATCATTAAATCTGATAACAATTCATTTTTTTAAGAAGTAATGCAAAAAAAAAAAAAAAAAGTCTATTCACTGCCGGTTTGTAATAATATGTTTATAATATGAAAGAGAAAGGAAGGCTGCAAGATCATATATGAGAAAATGCAATGAGAAATTCTTTAGGCTTTGCAAGCTGCACCCTGTGTGGAGGAAAAAAGCACTCACTGTATTTACATAGCTGAACCTTGTGAAATATGTTGATTATAATGAGAACATTGTCATCGTTCAATATGGATTTCACTTTTCCAGGCTCCCTGCAACAGATTCCAAAGATTTTCTAGCACTACACTTCCAGGGACCTTAGGGGCACCATCCTCCTACTCCCCTTATTCCTTCCCATGTGAATAATGATCTCAATGAAATTTTAACCTGGTTTTGGAATTTTAGTGACAGGAGTGCTTATGAGTCATACCGGGGCTAAAGACATCAGGATACCATTTTTCCAGCAGACAGACAGCTGCTCCATGGATTCTAGTCATCATGTTTTACCACCTAGAAAACTTTTAATTAGTCTTCCTGTTTCCTTCTTCCCCTGCTTTGTGCTGAATATAAACAGCATTTCATTTGCCAGAACTATGCAAGCTGCAGCATGTATTGTGGAAGCATCACCAGTGCCCCCACAAAGTCAAAAGTATCAGTGTCCCTTTCATTTCCTTGGGATGAACTCAGACAGAAATGTGCCTATTCTCATGTCCAGGTGTACAGTGAGTTTAGATTAGATATGAGGAAGAAATTGTTCCCTATAAGAGTGGTGAGGCCCTGGCACAGGTTGCCCAGAGCAGCTGTGTCTGCCTCGTTCTGGAAGTGTTCCAGGCCAGGCTGGAAGGGGCTTGGAGTAAACTGGGATAGTGGAAGGTATCCTTGCCCATGGCAGGGGGTTGGAACTGGATGAGCTGGACCTGGATAAGGTCCCTTCCAATCCAACCATTCTGTGATTCAATGATGAGTGAAGTTCCTGCATCTCCTCCCATCCCCTATTCCTAAGGCCATGGTTGAACCTTGGGAGGTATGTTCTTACCACTGTGTCCATGTGGGGTAATGAGGCACAAGTCATTGAATAATGACTAATAATACTTTTCTTTTTGGAGCTCTTTCACCCCTGAGTCTTAAAGTTTGAAAAAGCCCAAATTCCTGCTTCCTACTAATGTAATCCTACAAAGATGGATTTAGGAGGAGGTGTTCCCCATTAAGCCAGCCTGATGTGGCACATCCTTTTGCTTCAGTAGGTAGTGGATTATGACCTCCACCATCCATCTGTGAGAAGTGAGTACCACTGAGACTTGAGGCAACACAGGTGTGCTGATAGGAAGCCAGGAGCTTCCTCTTTTTAACCCAGAACGTCCCCTCTGCCACGTTAAATATTAGCACATTTTTCCACATTTGTCAGAAAGGGGGGAAAGAATGCATCTGTTCCTCAGGGATGATGAACTGAAACTGGCCTCAATTCAGGGGAAAAAAAGTCTATTCAGCACAGCACTTAAACTGAGACATAAGTGCCAGCCTGAATAGAGAGAGTTAAGCCTCTGATTAAATGCTCTCCTGAGCAGGGGTCATTAGCACCAGCTCTCTCCCTGTACAAAGCATTATTCCTCATGGAAGCAGCCAGCATTCAGATGGGCATCCAAACTTTGGCGGGGCTTGCTTTATCTCAACCGTTTTCTGCTGCTCCTCACAGGCCAGTTGGCTGCTGCACACTTGGGAATGCAAAGGGAAGGCTCCCAGCACTCTGCCAGGAGAGTCATTCAAGCCTCAAATGCTGGTTTGAAGGGCACTGGCATGAGGTGGGGATTCCATGTGAGGCAGGTGGGGACTCCCTTTGAACTCCAGGAGTAATGAACACCTTTTTCTGTTGGATACCTGCTCAAATTATTATCAAATTATTATTACAGAGAAAAATTGTGAAGTGACACAAACATTCTGGCAGATTTAAAAATAAATCTGATATTCTTCTGTGATCAGCATAAATATTTGAATATTGCCTGTCAAACTGTGAATAAAATTTATTTGTCAATAAAATTAGTTTTACCAAATATATGGATTAATTAAAAGATCTTTTCAAACACTTTTCCCCTTCTCAGTAGAAAAATTTTTATGCATTCTTCATACATGGAACCCTCTTGAGTTCAGCCATTTGGATACCACCTGCATCCTTAGGAGTGAATTATGGCTGTAACTCACAGGTAGATTTTTTTGATTTCCCAATGTTCTTGGGAGGAATTATTATGAGTTTGAAAAGTATTTTTTGTACAGTCAAAGGCAAAACATCCATAAGAACTGTTGGACTCAGCTGCCTCTCAGTCACACAAGGTGGCAGAAGGTTTGTAGTTATGTGACAGAAGGGCAGGAAGAACAGGCCTGCAAATGAAACATTTCTGAATTAAATTTAGATGTATGTTCTTTGTGCTGAAGCATTTAAATTGGGCAAAAGAAATACAGAATACATTAAGAAATTCAAGTGAAACGTTTTCTTGATATCTGGATTTTAGCTAGATATCAATCACTATGGAATATAATACTCCATCACTCGGAATCAAGGTCATCTTATGACCATTAAGGGGACTTACCTTGGGGTCAGGGATGGTCACTTGTCAGGAAAAAGTTTTATCGATGAATTTGACAAAGGTATTCAAAGTAGTGACTGACATGTAACCAATTTGCATTTACATTGCAAATTAAATTTTTCCAAGGACCTTTGAATAAGAGTTATTTTTACAGCAGTGAAAATAGAAATTGAGCCCTGCATTGCAAACACCTGTAATGTGGTATGATTGGACAACAGCTCTTCAAACTCTTCCCTCAGCCTCAGATTTCTGAATTT
This sequence comes from Pyrgilauda ruficollis, assembly GCF_017590135.1. Lineage (NCBI taxonomy): Eukaryota > Metazoa > Chordata > Aves > Passeriformes > Passeridae > Pyrgilauda > Pyrgilauda ruficollis. The sequence goes on from NW_024529933.1 coordinate 158,853, forward strand.
AACATTAAAGGTTACCTGAAGGTATCTGGTTCTGGGGCCAGCCCCTTGATCTGCAAACAGTCCCACTACACATCACCCTGTGGGGAAAGGTGTTCCTCTTTTTTGGAAGTATATTCCTGGCTTTTGTGGTGATTCATCAGTGCCAGGAAACTGCATCCTCTACAAGCTTACAAGACTATTCAGTTATGCTATGTATAAAACTCCATTACATGATTGCGGGAGTGATTTTGTTTTGATGGCTGAAATGGGCCAGTGCCGTAGAGTTATGATAGTGTTCTTTCTGAAACACTCTTCTTATTTCAAGGAATGTCTACTTCTAAATCACTCTGCATTCCCAAGAAATAGTCATGAGTTTCACCCAAACATTTGAATTAACTACAAATGTTACATCCTTGACATTTCACTTTGATGGTGTTATGAACCAGCTGAGGTATAAATGAAGGGTAGCTCTAATTGCTGGGAGATGATCAGAAAGGACTGTCATTTAACAAATGACAACAGTTTCAGTCAACTTCCTGTGAGTCAATCTAACAATGACATTATTCATTCATAAAGCTGGACAGTCACACTCAGGGACAAGGCTGAGAAATCCTTGTGAGATCCCACCTACAGAGCTGCATCCAGCCCTGGGCCCAGCACAGGATGGACAGGGAGCTGCTGGAGCCAGGCCAGAGCAGGGACACCAAGGGAATCAGAGGGATGGAGCAGCTCTGCTGGGAGGAAAGGCTGAGGGAAGTGGGAGTGTTCAGCTTGGAGAAGAGAAGGCTTTGGGGTGACCTCATTGTGGCCTTGCAGTGCCTGAAGGGAACCCACAGGAAAGATGGAGAGAGACTCTTGACAAGGGCCTGGAGTCACAGGACAAGGAGGAATGGATTTAAACTGACACAGAGGAGATTTAGATTGGATATGAGGAAGAAATTGATCCCTGTGAAGGTGGTGAGGCCCTGACACAGGTTTTCCAGAAAAGCTATGGCTGCCCCATCCCTGGCAGTGTTCAAGGCCAAGCTGGATGAGGCTTGGAGCACCCTGGGATAGTGGAAGGTGTCCCTGTATGTGGCAGTGGGGTTGGAACTGGATGAGCTTCCAACCCAAACCATTCTTTGATTTTGTGATTCTATGATCTATGAATGTGTGCATGGGGTGAGAAGGACTAATTTGGTATCTGTGATTTGGGCAGTTTTATAGGAAAGATGTGAAACTGTTTCACCCATATCCAGTGGGAATATCCCAGCAGTCCAGAACTGAGTCTCTGCCAGTCTTCCTGCTCCAAATTGCTCCTGCTGACCAATTCCCAAATATTTCCAGACAGAAGGGGCCTAGTCAGTGGGAACTGCAGGGGAGCAGGAGCAGTGGAACAGAGGCAACAGCCAGCTCTGCATGAGAGTGGGAGAGCTGTGAGCTGGAGAATTGGGACCAGAAGACCCTGAGAGGAAGAGGGGCCCTCTCTGCAGCTGGCAGGGCACCAGCCATAGATGTAGCACAAGAACACAGGGCACTGGCCTGCAGGCAAGACACTGGGATGGAAGCATCCCAACAGGATACCTCTTTTATTGCTCTTGTGTGGGCTGCCCACAGCGGCTGGGCTAGGAAGGGTTGTTTTGTTCCTTCTCTGAAACCACTGCAAAAGTTGTGTCCAGGGTAGTTGCAGAGCTTTGTTCTGGCTTCTCTAGCACAGTTACTGGTGGTTGATTCATTGAAAGCTGCCAGTGTTGGTGCAAACCTGGAGAGGGCTGCAGTCTCTGAAGAGCTGCTGAGTCTCTTGGTGCGCCTCAATTTCATGTATCTCCCCACATTAGCGCAGGGTGGCAAATTTGTGGCCCAATTTGGGGAGTGAATATGACTGCATACGAGAGTGACAGAGGCTGCATGGACACTGCTTCCAGTTCCAAGGGTTTCCCAAATCCTGCACTGCTCGAATTTTGGGTTCTTATTTATTTTTTTACTCTTTTGCAGTAGAGTCAGTCTGTTTTCAAGCATTTCTCTGCAGCTGAGGGACAGAATATTACTATCTTGGAATATGAGAGCTGAGATCACACTGGTTTACAGCAATCCAGGACCTCCAGATAAAAAGTCAATAGCCACTACCCTGATTTACAAGTACATGATGGGAAGCAAGTATATGATGGGAAGTATTTAGTGTTTGGATATAAATCAAGGACCTCTACATATAGGTATTATGTAGATTCCCTCCAGTAGGTATTCCTTTTCCTGGTCCTAAAGATTGATAGAAACTGAAGGTAGCTGACTTTTCAACTGAAGAGAATGGGCATTGCCCATGCTGTCTCCTTCTGAGATTTCCCAGGCTCAATGGGCAGGATGTATCCCAGTTGTTTGCCTCTGATACCACATTTGGAGCAACAGTCAAGCAGCTGTCTGGAGCTGGGACTTCTTAAGAGACTCTGGGATGCTGGAATGGAGACTAGGAATAAAAGTCTGATTTTCCCTGTGTGAAAAACACTGGAATTTTCTAATCCCAGCTTGGCTGCCCCAAGCAGCCCCCAAGCAGCTCCAGTGACACAAATAGATGTGGGGTATTGCATTACATCATCAGGACAAATCCTAATGGGTTTATTTATGACCCAGGCAAAGCGAGACAGAGTGAGATTCTGATCTCTGCTTACCTGGTGTAAAGTGGGAGTAACTGCAGAGATAAACTGATATAACAAAGATTAGAGCCTGGCCTCCTTGTCTGTAGCTGGTTTTAGAAGCAGCTGGCTTTTAGAAATTACGGATGTCACATAAATCACTAGTAACAAAGTGGTTCTGGACTCCAGCCTCCAGCAGCTTCTGACCATCTATCTCTGTAAAAGTGATGGTTCTCCATGCAGCTGGTTTGTGTCCAGAGGCTTTCAGCTGAGCAGAGTGGACAATCCTCCATCTCCCACAGCCTCAAGGAAGCAGTGAGATTTGTGCAGTACATGCAATAAGAAGGAGGCAGCTCATGAGATGCCATCTGATCAGAGATGGGGCTTCCAATAACGGAAGTCTGCTGAGCACAGGGTAGTCATATCTCATCTGCTGAGCTCTGGAGGGAGAAGGGTGTTGGACAATAAGTAGTCCTGATAGCAAAGTAGATCGTCCAGTGAGATACGGCCTGGTACTGACTGCTGGCACAGCTCTCTGAATATAGCCAAGGCACAGGAGATAACTAGGTGGGAATAAATACATCTCACCCTTCCTTAAGCACCTTGAGAGGAGGAATATAGAGTGTTTGTTGTTCTCTTATATTAAATGTGGCTTTCATTTTAGAAGACCCTGATATTCTACATACAAAATAACCTGAGGTGCACTGATTTTGGGCATGCTTATCCCAGAACAATGATCATGGGGCTGTATCCTCTGTTTTTTGGTTCTAGGGCTGTGGGGCAGTGTATATGACTAAACAGTTACCTGTCTGGGAAGATTAAGTTATGACGGTATTTATAATCAGGTATTTATAAAGGTTTATAAACAATTAAACTAATTGTTTAGTCATATACTCAGTGTATATGACTAAACAATTAGTTACCTCTCTGGGAAGAGTAAGTTATGAAGGTATTTATGTATACTCAGGTTACACTGAGAAGGCCATTTTTGTGCCCTGAAGCTGCTGAAAAGATCCAAGGTATCATAGACTCATCCAAGGTAAATATAGGCTTCATTTTTAGTAGCATGTTTGAGAAGCAGCTTAACTAATAGAGGTTTGTTTTTGTTTTTGTTTTTGTTTTGGTGGGGTTTTTTTTTGTTTGCTAAAAAATGACATCTACCTTGGGCTAGATAATTTTCAAAATATACAAATTGCTTTAGCCCCAGCAGTAATAGTTTGCACTGGCTGAAGATCTCCCACCATCTCTGATCTTAAATCGCAGAAACTTCCAGTTTGCTGTTACTGAACTGCAGCTTTTGCCTCCTTGATACATTTCTCACATGTAAATTTTGTTGTCTTCTCCAGAGTCTCACATAGGACTATCACCAGTGCAAACAATGTATTTAATGTGTCTTAATGAATGTTACAATTCCTGGTATCTGTTGCAATGTTTATACTTGAGAAGACCAAGTCTGATTTACTCAAAGGAAAGCCGAGACAACCTGGTTATGTTTAGTGGCACCAAAGTGGGCAAAAGGTTCTGCCAGCCAAAAACCCCCACCACTAAAACATGCTATGGGCAGCTGAGCAGACAGTCTCATAAAGAAAAGTTAAGTTCACTACTTCAGTATTTATTGGTGTTCCTGTTTGGAAATGGCCTCAATTTGAGCCAGGGGAGGCCAAGGCTGGACATCAGGAGGATTTCCTTCATGGAAAGGGTGGCAGGCATAGGAACAGGCTGCCCAGAGAGGTGATGGAGTCACAGTCCTTTATTCAAAAAACGACTGGATGTGGGATTCAATGCCATAGTTTAGTTGACAAGGTGGTGATCAGTCAAAGACTGGACTTGATCTCAGAGGTCTTTTCCAACCTAAATGATTCTGTGATTCTGTGTGGTCCTGTGACGTGTCAGCGTTTGCAGAAATAAAGGCCTAGAGTTCTGCTTGTGTGATGTCAGCAGCCTGTGTTTCTTAGGTTGCAGAGAGATTCTCTATCAATATGGACTAAAGACAGACTTGCAAAAAAACCTGCTCCACCTTCCTGATTTGCAACTACATTTTACTGCACTTATCTGTTGTTTTTGGAATTTGAAAAAGACAAATGTTTTGTCTTTTTCAAATATTGGGATATCCTGGGACCACTCTCTATTCATTAACCAGCTAGAACTCAGCAGGAGGGGGATGACTGTTCTGCCTAAAGCACAGCTAGGGCTTTTTGTCATGTAGGAGTACCTGGCAGCTTTGCAAAGGACAACAAATGATTCCTTCCTAATGTGAGAGCAGCAGGAGCCAGGCGCGCTGGTGGAAGTCAGGGCCACTGCATCAGAGGGAAGAACTTGCTGACACCCAAAGAAATGAGAGAGGGTGTGATAGGAAAGAAAAATATTTTGAAAAATTTTGTTTGCAAGTGGGGACTGAATAGCTCTGAGAAAACCGGGGCATTAAACATTTTTCCTCTTCTCTAAGAAAATAATTTCCAAAGGGTGGAGCTATAAAATACCTTGATGTTATAGTTAATACTTTAGTAAAATATTGTTGTTAATACAGAGGTCTCTGCACATGGAATCTCTCCTGACTCCTATCCCTTGTGGAAATTCTCTCACTTCTCCATTAAAGGGATCAAAATTTGGCCTAGAGTAGAGGCCAGCCATAGCCTGAGCTTTTAAATATTTCAAATTTCACGTGAGAGAGTTGCAATTTCTCTTAGAGGGGAAGTGACCACAAAATTTCCTGTGGAGAGCAGGAAGAGCATGTGAAGGCGCCCTTCAAAGGGTTGTTTTGTGAAGGGTACGATGTCTGTCTGACATCACAGTTGCTTTCCTGGCTTTTGTGGCTGGTGCTATTTTCCCCCTTTCTGAGAGACTGGGCACAGTGGTCAGGATGCTCCAAGATGATGAGCAGAAAGCTCCCAGCAGGAAGGAACTAAGAGGGTCACTGTCTGGGAAAAGGGGCTCCTGTTTTGGAGAGGGATGTACGAGAGGCATGTCATGGCTCCCAAAGCAGGTTTCTGTGCTGAGCTTTTGCTTCTGCAGTCTCAGCTCTCCCCAAATCCCTGTCTGCAAACAGCCTGGTGGGATGGGAAGCTCTTTAAGGCAGGAGATGTGTCCCATTATGCATCTGGTACCAGGAAACCCTTAATTTCTAGGCATCATTGTAAGGCAAGTAGTAACTAAGTGCTGATTATGTTTGAGAGCAGCAGCTTGGCAAACTGCAGAATGAAGTACAGATAAAGTGACCTTGTGATTTTGAAAGCGAGATCCATTATTTGTTTTGAAACATATTGCCTCAGTGACCCTGCAATTTCTGCAGACATGTCCTGTCTGGAAATGCCATAACAGGTTGTTTGCTATATTTTCAACTGAGTTAAGGTTTTGTTGAAATAAGGAGTATCAATCAAAGGCCAGAAGGCCACATTCCTTTGGTGTTGTTGATTTCACCAGTATCTTTTGTCTGAAAGCCTGTGCTAACAGGGCATCAGGGGAGAACTCCCGGGGTGAGTGGGGATGAGTGAGGGTAGCCACATGGATCTGCATCCCTGTCAAATTTGTGTCAGCAGAGGTCAAGTTCTCAAGCTCCAGAGAGGACTCTCCAGCACCCAGGGATTAGTCAAGGGGGGAGCCAGACACCCTCCACAGCACAGAATCAACATTATCTAGAGCGTGACAGGGACAAGTGGAATATAATACATGGGGGTGTGCAAGGGAGGTGCTGTTCACATCTCCAGAAAATGGCAGGGGCACAACTCTCTCCCTGCCCTGAATCCTCACCCTTTTTTCACAGGAAATGCTCAAAATGAGATTCGTGTGTAGGGACAGTCAGACCATGGTGCTGAGGTCAAGTGTATGTGTTGGTCTTGGTTCATTGCAGCTTATTTTCCAGGCTAGGATTTGAGTTCACATGAAACACAGCTCACCTACACGTAATAAGACAGAGCTGAGTGATTTTTCTTTCCTCTTGGTGGCAAATGGGAATTTTGCTGAAAAAAATGCTGATTTTATTGTCTAGAAACTGTTCACAAATTTGGTACTTGTTGAAAAGTTGTTTGGATAAAAAAAAATGTATTAAGGTACACTGACTAAATGAAAGCTAAAAATAATATGTCCCTTTTCATCTCTTATCATCAAGGATGTGAGATAGACAAGTTCTCTTTTTCCTTAGGGGACATGATCTTAATTTTCCATCATGTTTGGGCTATTTTGGTTGGTGATGTTCATGGCTGCTCCTAAGGGAGCCATCCAGTTCTTCATGGAATACTCAAATATTTACCAAGCAGGGGCAGGGAGGGAGGGCTGGGAATGAGGAAAAGTGATGGCCACTCTGTCCACAGAACATTTACCAAAGAGAGGGAGCATCTGAGTCACAGGATCTGATCTCTTGCATATTTGTTCAGGCAAAGAAGACTCAGGTCAGCCAAGAGATGGAGAGCAGCTTTGACTCCTCTTCTTCTGGTGAAAGCACTGAGGTGGTGAAGTCACTTCCCTGAGGGGAGTCCCCTAAGGCAAAAGGAGTGGTCTAAATGAGCCCCACCACTTAGAACTGGGAGAGAGGGGACACAACTACCTTCTTTCTGTGATCAGTGGTTTTCACTAATTTAATCTATTTTTGTCTTTGATTGGTTTTTGGGTTTTTTTTTGTTTTGTTTTTTGTTTTGTTTTTGTTGTTTGCTTGTTTTTTGTTTGTTTTTTTTTTGGTGTGTGTTTGTTTTTTGGGGGAAGGGTTTTTTTTTTGTTAGGTTTGGTTTGGTTTGGTTTGGTTTGGTTTGAACTGTAAAGAGAGAACTTCCTGTTTCAAGCCTGCAACACTTTATTCAATGCAAGTTGAAATGTTTAGCTTTGAAGTAAAAAAAAAAACAACTACCAATCATTCCCTGTACTAAAATTGATCCCACTTCTTGATTTGCTTGGGATTAATGGCAGAAACTTAAAGTCACCATTTGTCAAGAGGGTCACCTGGCTTCCTCAGTCTGCAGATACCTGTGAAGGTGCTTCAGCTGAAAGTTGAGAGGGAAGTAGGTGGCTCAGGAGAAGAGGTACTGCCAGGAAAAGGTGGGATTTCATGGCTCCCTGGGAGGGGAGGAGGACAGCACAAGAGCTCTTCCCATTCTTGCCCTCGGGTCTGTCTTGCTGCAGTGAGCCCCATCCAGGACCTTAGAAACCATTAACCATTCCCAAGGTTTTGTCATAGCTGGAATTTCCATAAAAGATATTGGGTTTAGAGTACTGGTAATTATGATTATTTTGTGTAAAATAAATCCTTAGTAGTGTTATCACTCCTGAGTGGTGGAGGCAATGGCAGAGTCACCATCCCTGGAAGTATTAAAGGAATGACTGGATGTGGCATTCAGTGGTTTGGTCTGGATGGCAACTTGGCCATTGATCAGAGGTTGGACTTGATGATCTTGGAGGTCTTCTCCAACCTAATTTTCACACTTCTAATTTTAAAATATTAACTGAGGGAGGGAGAATTAAAAAAAGTTCTTCCTCATGTCCAGGTGGAACTTGATGCGCATCAGTTCCTGCCCATTCCTCTTGTCCTAGTGGTTGGCACCACCAAGAAGAGCCTGGATTTGAGGAGCTGACAAAAGGATTTTTGCTTTTCATTACTGAAATGCATCCACACCTGCGCGTGATGTACTGGCTAAGCCTGGAAGCAGCAGTCCCAGCAGATCCCTGGAGGTGAGTTCCACAGGGCTAGAGGGACCCAGCCCAAGGATCAGACTGGGAGGGGAGAGCACATACACGTGGCAGTCACTGCTGCTTGATGACTTATGGCTGTCTTCTGCTCAGTGGTGTCTGTGTGTATGCCCAGTCCGTGGTAGAAGTGAGGAAAACCAGGTTATGTGAAACCTCAGAAGAAAGTGGCAGAAGTTAAGGACTTTTCAGCTCATGCTGGCTGGGCAGTAAGAGGATATGCAACTACCCAGCTACCTAGATTCAGCTGGGGTGCTTTAATCTGGTGTTGTTTGAGCCCTTCAGTTCCGTCCTTGAATTATGTGAAGGAAGCAACAACGTGTAACAAGTGCTGGCAGTTGTTCATGCTGGGTTTGTGTGAACATCAAGGTTAGCATTTCCAAAGCATGCAGGTGACTTTTGAAACCAAATTCAATTTACAGTTAGACTTTGTGGCTCCCAAGTACCTTCATTATTTTGGGAAATTAGATTTTGGGCCAAGTCTAAAAAAAAAAAAATAAATCAATCAGAATTGCTAACAATGGGACACAAGTTCCTGAGTTATTTGGGTAGCTTTGAAAGCATTACTCACTTATTTGCTTCTCTGAAGGAACTGAAAGAGTGACAAATCTGTTTTCCAGAGAAAAAGAGTTTCAATTGCAGGATACAATTTAAGGTGCAGATTATAGAGAAAGATGGGACAACACAGAGATAGCTTTCAAGAGGATAGCCAAAAACACACGTGGTTGAGGTGTAGTCTCCCAGTCTGCCCTCCCTCCTTCATGTCTCTTAGGAAGTCAGGCATTGCCTCAGAGGAGGAGAGTGCCTTCTTCCAGAGGCACTGAAACCCTTGAGCCAAGCTCCTGCTGGCCCTCTGCCCCTGCAGGTACTTTGTGCCACATGGGTGGAGGCTGCAAGGTTTAAAAGCGCTCAGCTTCTCAGAGATAGAAACAGCACAGGTAGGGCACGATAATCAAGAAGATAATCTGGAAGGATATTTTCAAGGACCATAATAGAAACAGGTTTCCATGACCGCCTCCTCCTTTATTGCCCTGCCTTTGGCTTGACCTGGCTCAGGGCTCCCACCACTGCATCGCTGGGAACGTTGTGCTCAGCCTGGCAGGGAGCCCGGGGCTTCCAGAAGAGTGGGAAGGTTTTGGCTACTGCTTGTAGTGGCAAATCAGCTGCAGAAGAGGGAGCCCATGTCTTCTCCAGCCTGGCACCTCCAGTTTCCTCTTTTCTCTCCAGTCATTTTCACACCTGCACAGGAGGAAACTGAAAAGGAGGGGAAAAAAATTGAGTGGGTTAAGAAACACGAGTGTGGACATCATTGCCTAGCCCAGACACTTCCCAGAGCCTCCCCACGGGGCCAGGCCCCTCACCTCCGAAGGCTGCAAGAGGAGGAAAGGTCCCTTCGGGCAACCACAAGAGGTACCAGTTGAAAGTCTTGTGACTGCCAACTACACAGGTGCTTGTACTCCAGGTATGTTCCTAGCAGGGTGTCAGAATTACAGGAATGTTTCCTCTGCAGCACACAGACGTGAGCTGGTTTGCATGGGACATGGTTCAGCAGGAGGCACCTCAAACACCAAAACAAGAAACACTCAGGCAGAACTCCTCTGATTATGCCCTTCACCCACACACTTCATAACCATCACCCCTTTTACTTCCCACTCCAGTTCATCCTGACCAAAACAAAAGGCAAGGGAAATACCGTTAATGAGGTGCAGGGGGATGGACGCCATCACACTTTGCACATCTGTGATAAGCGGGTTTAGCAGAGCTCCCCAAGAAAACATAAGGGGTTGCATTAGCCAGCTTCAGAAAATGCCTGACCTTCCAAAAAAAAGAACCCCAGCATTATTCCCTGTGAATAACTATGGTATGTACTGCCCCTCCACCCCGCACCAGGAAGGGATCTGTGGCAGGGATATACTTCAAGGAGACTATGGTTTATATTACAGCTGCTAAGATAACCGGGAGCTTTCAAAAGGAATCCCAGCTAGTGCAGCTTGTTTTACAATACCAGACTCCAAGCAGGGGGAGTGGAAAGTAAGTTTGTTTTCCACACTGCCCCTTCATCTTGATGTCAAATATATCCCCTGGGAAAGGAAAACATTTAAGCAGCAGATCCCATGGACACACACACACACACACACACACACACACACACACACACTCATGAGCCTTTCTCTCCATCAAGCCACAGCCATATCCGGAGCATGACACTGTTCAGTGCGTGGGTGCTGCTGGACAGCTGGAGTTTTGGCAGGAAAAGCCCAGGAAAAAGGTACTTCAGGTGTGATAATCAACAGTCACAGGTGCTGGTGCCAATGTGCGATCTGGGCTGGTCAAACCCATAAGCCACCTGCTGCAGGTGGAGTTGTGATCTCTTAGAGAGCACCTCCATGTGACAGGATAATTACAGCTGGACAGGAACCACTTATTTGTGTGGACAAAAGCATAACAAAATCCAGTCATAAAGCTCCCCAGATAGCTCATGTCTGAAATAAAGCACATTTTTAACAAGGAGGGGCAGGAGCTGTTGGCAAGACTTCTCAGGGGAGTATTGGAGGGGGTCTTCATTGCCTCTTTGGAGTACTGTAAATGTTTTGATCTAACTCAATCAGAACTCTGGCCTTAATACTGACAGTATTGCCTGGATTCTGAAGTCTTAGATGATCATAATGGAACTTTCTGGTCTGAAAATCTGTTACAAGGCACTGCTATGTGTAAGAAGCATACATGGATGCAAGCCCTTCCATCATTATTATTATTATTATTATTATTATTATTATTATTGTTATTATTATTATTGTTATTCCTGGAGAGGGATCTTCATCTGGAACTGTAATCACAGGACAAGGGAGAAGGGCTTCAAGCAGAAAGAGAGTAGGTTAAAATAAGATATTAGAAAGAAATTTTTCCCTGTGAGGGTGGGAACACACTGGAAGAGGTTCTCCAGAGAAGCTGTGGCTGCCCCATCCCTGGAAGTGTCCAAGGCCAGGTTGGATGGGGCTCTGAGCACCCTGGGATAGTGGAAGATGTCCCTGCCCATAGTAGGGGGATGGAACAAGATGTTTTTTTAGGCCCCGTCCAACTCAAACCATTCCATGATTCTATGATTATTCCCCAGCCTGACTGATGAAGATCTGTGTGTCTACAGCTCTGGATCACAACTCTGCTGGTGGCCATGGTGTTTGTACCAGAAACATGGTACAAATGCAAAGGGAATATTGTACTTTGGGCTGAACTGGTAAAAAGACAACCACAGGATAAGAATAAATGTTGCAGCTGCAATGTGGAAGCCAAATGTCCTTGCTGGCAGATGAGGGAGGACTGAACCAGTGTTCCTAAAGAATATGAGGATGCTTTGGGGCACACCTTCTCACACACAAAAAAAATTAATAAACTGGGATTCTTCTTAAAACAGGAAGAGAGTAGCAGCCAAGGTATTTACATAAACATATACCCCTTTCCAGTGCTAGTTAGCTGGACAATAATACCAAAATGAAGTAGAGAGCTCACTAAACATACCCATTCTCTGGAGGAGCAGCAAGTTCAAACCTGTATTTGGGTTTCACAGATGGTTGTTGCTTTGTTATGAGGTCGAAGCACATTTCCAGTGTGAAAATTCTTCACCCATGCTTTGTTCTACATCGATGTGTGACTCTGTCATCAGCCCCTGTGGCTTGGGACCACCGCTGCTCACACCACATCTTACTGCTGAGCCTCTGTATTTGTCCTATTTTCTGAGTGCAAAGACTGAATCTAAGAAGTCTGGTTTCTCTCTTGTTTGGCACATGCTTTACACTGGTGATGCTCCTTGCCTTTCTAACAGCAGGAAGAAAATCTTGGCAACAGCTTGAGGAATGGGAAGGAATGTTCTTTTGAGAGTCCTAACTGCTCAAATTGCAGTAATTTCAATAGGCAGAGCCCTGGTGTCACTACAGGGAGCTGAAAGCTGGGCCACCAAGCACGGGGTCTTTCAATCCTTGCCTCTGAATCTTCTGCACCCACCATGAAGTTTATGGTGTAGGTATTATCCTCAGAGGAGGCCTCCTCTGGCAGACCTCCTAGTTTTCTGTTCCTTCACAACAGCTTTCAGTGTTGGGGTCTGGGACAGCTCCACACACTGGACCCTGGCATCCTCAGGGATTGTCACCTGAGGATGCCATTCCCTGCAACAGGGCTAAAAGTCTTGTGGTCATGATACAAGGCCAGAAGATACTATTGTGATCATCTGTCTGGTGTGCTGTAATATAATCAGTCAAAATAAACTGTGGAAAGGGCTTGATTGAAGAAAACGTTTCTAAACAAAGTTATTTTATTTCTTATCTGTTTTCAACAGCACTTTTGACTATTTCCCTCCCTCCTCAGTTATTCACCTGTCCTTCTCCTAGTGTGGAGAGACTCACAACTCATACTACAGCACCTGTTATACTCCCCTCCTCCTTGGGCACTCCTGAAATGCAACCAAACCCAAATCAACCCATTAGACTCCTCCCACGCTGAGCATTTTGCTATTTTTTGGAACACCTTCTAGAAATGGAGCTGGTACCTCAGAAGATGTAAATCAGCATCAGGGTTTGGGGTTTTATTGAAGCCAAAAAGATTAAAATTACAACAAGGTAAATAAACCTCAACAGATTTCAGTGGGTTTTCTGTCTAGTCAAAACTATTGAATTTTCAGCAAAATTGAAGATTTGATTGATTGATTGATTGATTGATTTTTTTATTATTTCACTGGATAAGCATATGGCAGACTAAAATGCAGAGACATCTCCTGCAACTTCTCATTCTCTGATTTTGAAATGTCCCCTGGCTACTTGCCATCTGAAGTGCAGGGTGTCACTATGCTCCGTGTGTCAGGTGAGGTTTGGGATGACTATGGCCAGCACCATATGTTTCTTGCAGGTTCACAAATGCCAAGAGGTCTCTTTCCTGCCATTTACCAACCATTTATGTTCACAGGATACTTGGTCCTTCTCAGAGAACTCCAGCTTATTGTCCCGATGATACATTCTGAATAGGAGTTCACTGTTGTTCTTTTGAACTTCCTCCTCCTTGTCCTCATTTGTTAATGGATTTCATTCCTCCCCAGCAGTTATTCATCCCTGAATGCTTGAATTAGCTGGAAAGGTTTCTTCTATAACTGGTGGTCATTGAGAATCATTGTCAATGAGCATTAATAGACATGAATGTATTGAGAAAGACATGAAAATCATCTCTGTGGGGATTATCACATTTTATCTCTCTGATTTGATATCTTTGAAAGTGATTGGTCAAGCACTTTATAATGAAGAACTTTGCACCATTGTACTTGTGAAGTAACTTTCTTCCTTGCCCCAGCTAATTGATGTATTTTATGTTTGGTTTTTAAAATACTATAAGATTTTTCATATTTTTAGCCTCTAATTGTTCATTCACATCTGTATCTCAGGATGCATAATCAGCTTTCAGAAAACCTCTTTTTCAACACACCTTAATTCTGACATTAGTACCTTTATTTTGGAAAATAGTTGCTAAGTGAGAACTATGTTTTAAAAACTTCTGTAACAGGATTTAAACATTTTATCCATGCATAGGCAGCTTAAAATTTATATACATATGATTTACTTTGGCGAAATATCTATCTGGAGTCACTGGTCTTGTGATGATTGATCTACTCTCACTGTTTGTACTGGATTTAAAAGGGAGTGCCTCATTCTTAAACTAATTGCCTGTCATTTATTCCAGGGGAAATACTTTTATAAGGATATGGGGCTAAAGGCCAACTTTTCAAAGGCAGGTAGGTACCTTAGGATGAAGACAGGCACTAGGAAAGCACTGAGGCAACTGAGGTGTTCCTGAGAAATTCTGTGGGTGTTCCGCTGTGCCTCTAGGTGCCCACATACCTTTAATCTGTTCCTAAGACTTTTTTCCTCTCCTTCGCCAGAAGAGAGGTTTCCAGAGCAGCTGTGACACAGAGGATCCCTGAGAGAGGCACAGAGAGCACAGAAGGTGCTCACCTTTCTCTTATCCCAGGATGTGATTAAACTGAGTTGGGTGGGAAATGTGAGGGAGCCTCAGAAATGTCATTTGTAGGAAATACAACTTGAATCATGGGCTTTAAATGATGTCACAGCACAGACACACTGCTAGGAATTACTCTCTGAGGGCCTGGATGGTATCACATCCATGTGGAACACACAGCACTGCAATAAGAGGTGCAGTGAACATCCAAGGCTTATAGGCTGACCCTGCCCCACCTGGACACACTTTTTCTTGGGGGTTCTGTGATGGTGCCAGAGGGTTCCTGACTGCCCCTGAGCTGGTGAATGGCTGTTTCTACCCCCACCAGTGGGATGTGACAGTTGAGGCTCCCCACCAAGTGCAAAGCCATTGCTTGTAGTGAAATTCAAATGCTTGCTGGAGGGAACAATGGGAAAATGTGTCCCACATCCTGTACACACATCCTGTCTCACTTGTTCCCTGCCTTCCTGCTCAGTCACACAGCAATGCTCTAAAAAGGGTTTCTTGTCCTGGTCACATTCCTCTTTGCTTTCTCTCTTGTTTCTGTGTGGTTCCCTTCTTTTCTTGTAAGGACTTCTTTCGTTGTATCATCACACGTCCTCTTCTGGTCCTCCTTTCCTTCTTCTCCCTCAGTAATTAGCTTCAATCTTCGTGCTGCTGCTGCACAATGCCTTAACTTTCCTCACTTCATCCTTCATCCCATTTCTCATTTCTATAGTTCTCTTGTGTTCCTTCCCCTCTCCCCTCCCCAACTTTCCTCAGGTTCCTCCAGATTTTTAGCTCCTTTTTTTTTTTTCTTCCTACCCTCTGTCTCTCTTTAAAAATTTAATTGGCATGCTTTCTTCAAGCTGTCTTAGAAAATCTTATTTTCTTTCTTCTCTCTTTTCAGCTTCTTTCCTGAATTGCAGTCACACCAGCCCTGCTTTCCTGACTGCAGAGTCACAGCAGCTGTGGTGCAGCAGAGCATCTGAAAAGAAAATGCTAATGGGGGTTTTTATACAGTACACTAAAAGACTGATTTATCTAAAAAAAAAAATAATAATGCTACTCCTCAATGCTACCTCTATCCCAGACTATTTCTTCTTGAGAGTTTCCTTCTAGAGTCTGCAGTAGCAAACCAGAATCCATAACCTCATGTGCCATCTCCCTGCCTGTCATAACCACAGACAAAGCTGGGTTAGTAATTTTCTTTTGAGGGAAGCAAAGAAGATGTATCCGTGTAATGGCATCTCCCCTGTGCCTGAGAACAAGATCATAAAGAGTATGCAAGGCAGTTTTATGGATGTCCTGACAATATGTCGAGTACTGATTGTACATGGAAGCATCTCATCAGACACTTTCAGATCAAAATGGTTCTGCAAATATTTCTCCATGACAGTTCATTAAAATCCATACAAGAATTTGCTCCAGCCGTACTAATACATGACCCTCAGGTCAGCTTTCTGTGAGCATTCACACTTTATTTATCACCAACAACTGGTCTATATGCATTTCAGCCTTGGATGGATCAGTATTTCCACATACGGATACTGGAGTTCATGGTCATCCAGTTCAGGACAAGGAACACGTTATAGACTCAGGTACAACAAAGCAAATTATTTCCTCTAGAAAAGAAAGAAATTTGTGTAAAATAATGCAATATTATGTAAATATATATTATGTAAATATATATTATGTAAATATATACATTATGAAAAAAATCTCCTTAGTGCTGGATATTTTTGTAGAGTAGCGAGAATCTGATCATTTCCTGGCAGAAACTCTGTAAGAAGTAAAATGCATTAAAGTAAATGCTTTCTCTCAAATTACTTATCCATAGAGCTACTAAAAAGAAATCTTTGTAACCTAAGACAACCCTCAAGGCTTAGCCCATAATTTCCTCTGGTTTGATCCCTGTTAAAGAGGAGTCCTAGTGGGGTCTTCTAGGAGACCACTGAGCTTCCATCTGCTGCCAGCCCTATCCCGCTGCGATGTCTCTCATGTCCACAGATTTTAACCTGCTCTTCTCTCACGCCTGGAGCTCCCTGAGTTGAGGAGGATTTGCTGGGCTGTGACAAGTGGAAAACGGGAGCCGAGTATATATTATGTAAATATATATATGTATATTATGTAAATTATGAAAAAAATCTCCTTAGTGCTGGATATTTTTGTAGAGTAGCGAGAATCTGATCATTTCCTGGCAGAAACTCTGTAAGAAGTAAAATGCATTAAAGTAAATGCTTTCTCTCAAATTACTTATCCATAGAGCTACTAAAAAGAAATCTTTGTAACCTAAGACAACCCTCAAGGCTTAGCCCATAATTTCCTCTGGTTTGATCCCTGTTAAAGAGGAGTCCTAGTGGGGTCTTCTAGGAGACCACTGAGCTTCCATCTGCTGCCAGCCCTATCCCGCTGCGATGTCTCTCATGTCCACAGATTTTAACCTGCTCTTCTCTCACGCCTGGAGCTCCCTGAGTTGAGGAGGATTTGCTGGGCTGTGACAAGTGGAAAACGGGAGCCGAGCCACAGAAACAGAGGGTCAGTGACTGCATTGGCAGGACACAACGATGGGAAGGGATCTGGGCTGGCCTGCTCCGTCCCGTGGACTGAATGCAGGAACACCATCTCCCTTTGTGCAGTGCTCTGGGAGGCCAAGGTGGAAAAGGCTCCAATGGAATTCCTGCAGGGACAGTTTTCCCTGGCTCAGTGGGAGCTGTTTGCACACAGACGCCACAGAACAAGCTGCTAGGTGTTTATTAACTAAGCTTGCAAGAGGAGGGGAAGGGCAGAGGAAAACTGCTGAGGGGAAAAAGCCGGTTAAAAAGACAGACGACCACCCCCTGCTGTCCACCGGAGCTGAGGGAGCCGCGGCTGAGCGAGGTCCTTGTAACCTGTCTGGTAAGTTTTAAAGGATGTTTTCCCTCTCTCTAACTGGCTGGTGCGTATGTGTGTTACGACACAGCAATTAAGACATTCAGCCAAGGGCTTAACTCTCAACTGTTTCTGTGTTTCACCCCTCATTTAGTGACAGGCCCTGCGCCGGGGGCCCAGGGGGCACGGTGGGGGGCAGCGTGGGGCCTGCCGGACACCTTGCCCGCCCTGAGGTGCGGCCTTCCCTCTGTGGATTCGGTGGCACGAAAGGCGAGAGATCTTGTGGGATGAATAGAGCCCTTGGCCTGTCGTTTAGGCCATCCAGCCGCTCTGTGTTCTTTGTCAGGGCCAAACAAGCTCCATATCATTACGCTGGCATTCGCTTGCCCGGTCTCATTATTAGGTGCATTGGCTGTGGGAACTAAATCCATGATAAAAAAAAAAAAAAAAATGGCTCACACAAAAAAAGGCTTTCCCAGCTCAGGCTAACAACTTGTGCCTATTAACTAAAAACGATCATTAGAAAATTCCCTGCAGACTTAAAGCTTCAGGAGAAGCTTGTTTCACGTATGCACTTGCCTTGTTACATGAACACATAACCAGCCTTAAAGAAACATACCCTCCCACACTTGGATCAGGATTGGGAAAGGGGCTTCCAGGCAGGCACTGAACTGCCTCTAAAATAAACCTTCTTTCTCTCTGCTTCTTCCAGTAATACTGCTTAAAAAATACTGTGCCAGTAGGAGGTAATAAATCTATAGCCTTAAAAGGGGAAGGATATTAGAGGACTACCATGTCATGTTGGGATTGTCACTGAAAAAAGAAAACAAGTGGTTGCATGTGAAAGGAGAGGTGTGCTAATGTCTTTACAAACAATTCCATGGGTGAAGGTATGAGTGTTGACGTCTTTGAAGGGAGTCTTAATGTCTCTACCAACTTCAAGCCGCAGGTTTATTACAGAACCTGGACAGTTTTACTCCTGAAGTAAACAAATGGGACCACATAAGCCTGAGTTCCTGAACTTTGGGGTAAAATGACAGGTTCAAGGGGGCACATGTTGCAGGGGGTTTGGGAAGACTGGACCTTCCTAATACCTCAGCCAGTGGGGAAAGGAAGAGGGCAACATGCGGCCCGGAGTTCAAGATAAAAGGAGGCTACACCCTCCAAAACCGCGAGAGAGAAAACCCCGCAGGTGTGCCCTGGTGGACTCTCTCCCTTTTTTCCAATAAAGTTGCAGGACTCTTCGGTCTTCTTTATGGACACGGGCTTTTCATAACGTGATTTTCTATGCACGTAGAACTTTATTTTTTTATGTTATAGTGACCTTTTATACATGTCAAACCATGGAAAAAATCATTGGAGATCGGGTCTCGGTGAATTACGCAAAGATGGTTCTCTATAAACAGCAAACTGTCTTTGTGGACTATCATGGAATCTTCCCTGGCAGCTTTACTGTAATTGCAACAAACCATGAAGCAACAGGTAAATCCATGGGTATCCCCAGGCTGCTCAGGAGCCATGGGGAGTTCTCCATTGGATGGGAATGTACAGACATGTCAACTCAGATGTCCTGGTTACTCTGGCTTTTGGTGGTCTTTGTGCTTTTGGCACTGGGGAATCTGGTCCCTGGAATATGTTGGTTCGTTGGTTGGTTTCTCTGGGATTTTTGTTGGTCCCACTTCCAGTGGTCCATGGCTTTCAAAGGTAAAAAATATTTCCCAGCTAAGCATAGAATCTGTTACTTGGTCAGCAGCTCAATTCACAGGCTTCTGATGAAAAGTTTTTCCTCCCAGAAGATATTTTCTTTCTTAGTATTTCCTAATGCTAAGAATTTTTTAGGTTGTATGATAGTCTTTCTAGGAAATGATGAATTTTCTGGTTTCTAAGTCATGTGAAGATAAGCAGGACACATCTCTGGAGATTACAGGAAACAACATTTTCCTGACAGCAAAAACAAATGCACAAAGTTTTCCCACCCGTAATGAATGAAGAGTGGTTCTCTTCTGGTTACCAAGCATCAGAAACAGGTCCCTAAATTCAGTTGATTTTAAGCAGTGATAAATAACCATGGCTTAGCTATTCCCTCTCCTGAGTGCCCACCATTGACTGGTGTGATGGAGCAGGAAGCTACGGCTGCGAGTTGCATGATGCTCCCCGTGGGGCAGTAATCTGGGAACCAACGGGGCAGGCAAGGTGGTGTCTCACCAACCAGGGTGCAGCCCTGCAGCACCTGAATGCAAAAGTGTCACAGGACCTGAGTGCCAGTGAGCAGGAGCAGCCATCTGGTCAGTGATGGCCAGGAACATTTGGAGGAATGAGGCAGGACTCTGGTGTGCATCAGTGAGGTGCATGGCCAGGCAGAGGCACAGCTGCTTTGTAGCTCACGCAAACAGCAAACCTGAGGGTCTTAAGAGTAGCTCCCAAGTGAAGAGGAGAGTCTCCCAGTGAGGCTTTTTCCAGCTCTTTCCCAGCAGCCAGATCCAAGGTGCACCACAGCTGGGCTGAGCTGGGCACAGGCAGCTGAACCCCAGGGGTGTGCATTTGCCTCTGGGAGCACCTGGATGGGTGCAGAGGTGACGTTGTTCTGCTGCTCCCACAACCCTTCACTGGAAATGTGGAATGGACACAAAGAACCCATTCTGTCTCCTAGGCAGCTTCAGCCATGCTTTGCTTTCCCAGTGTTTGTCCTCTTGGGCCAAGGATGAAAGCCACCGCCCCTGAAGACACTCTGGGCTGAGCAAGCCCCTGGCTTCCTACGCTGGCATTCTTTCTTGGTACTCCATTTGCCCACCCAGGCTGTGAAAAATCTACCTCACAAGGCTGCCCCATCCATATGGCAGCCTAAGGTCATGGTCCTGTGTGGCTGTGCAACCAACATGCAAGGATGCCAAAAGCAGACTCTGTGATCTGCTTCCCTTTGGCTCATCCCTACCCTCTGTGGAGACCAATCATGGCATGCACCTGGAATAGATGCAGATTTAGGGAACTACTTGACCAACAGTTTTGCATAGGTTTCATTCAAACACATGTCAGCAGTTTTTCCTCTAATCCCAGTTCTCTTCAGTGCTCCTCAATGATGGCCTTGATGCTAGCAAGCACAGTCTTAGCAGAAGGTTTATCTCCTACCATTTCCCCCTTGAGGGCACTTTTCTCCCAGATGAAAGTGTCTTTGGATCTGTCAGACTGAAAGAACTCCACAGTGCTCTGAATCCTCACTCAACAAATGGAAGGGAATGAGCAGCCTCGGTGTCTATTCAACACATTAGAGGCTGGGATATTTAAGCAACTCCTTTGCTGCTTCTTTATGAGATATCAGATCACAAGCTACATATTCTTGACTCTCCCAGCAAAGCAGCAGAGCCAAACTCCTGCTCAGAGCAGTGCTCAGCTTTGAGAGAAGTTAATGAGCAAGTTTTTGAGCGTTTTGGGTTTCTCACTATCCCTGGACTCCTGTACAGGAGTATTTGGTAGGTTAAGGACCACACAAGTTACTTTCAAACTGATAAACAGAGATGTCTGGCACTGACAAAACAAGATAACAAAAACTGACCAGAACTTAAAAGACCAAACTGACCAGAACTTAAGAGACCAAGTGACATGGACAGAACCCAATCAGACCTGCTCACCTTCCTCCTCCTTCTCATACCAGCAGCTCATGCTTCCTACAAAAGAAATGTAATATTTTGAAAAAAAAGTAGCAGGAGCTAGTGCCTTAAGGCCTTTCTCAGATGCCAAAGCAAGAAACTTGTGGAAATTTAAAAAACGAAAAAAGTCTGCTGTAATAAACCTTCATTGCACTGTTCTTTCATCCTGATTGTTGCAAGCATCTTTTGGGTCTGCTGTCGTTAAAAATTACAGTCTGTCAAAACATGTTGATTTCAGATGCTTACAGCTTTTCAAAGCACCTTTTTTCTCAAACGTAAGAAGCTTTTGCATAAAAAAAAATTCCTTCCTTAATGAAAAAGACAGGATGAGCTGTTTTTGCTGTGGGAATAACAAAAACTAGCCAAGATGCAAGGTATTTCATAATACAGACATTTTCAGGTGTATTGCCTTCTTTTTACTGACTAGCATAGTGTAATCCACACAGATCTTCCTGCAGGACTTGTTTTTGATGGAGCACAGGATGATCTGAAAAGTCCTGCTGTCTGTTCTTAGCGAAAAGTTTTGCCTTCTCAGCATCACTGCCTGAGGTAAATGAAAGGTGTTCTTATTTTTGTCAAGTTCTACCAGTTCTAACAGGTCCCAGACAGTAATTTGGGAGTTCCTCAGAATTCTACTGCATCAAGTTCTTTATATGATGGCCCAATGTATCAGTGAATGAAATCAGAGCCAGAGAATGAGTTTATATGGGTTTATTGTAGATGTTATAAAAAGCTTTAGGCATCCCTCCCTCTGAGCACTTGCTCATACATCAGGTACTCCCAAACCATGGGATGTCCTTGATGCCAAATTCTTTTGGATGCTGCTTTGATCCCAGGGTACAAAAGGTTTGTGGAGATTCTAGATCCAGCTGTTTTGACCATTTCTTTGGGTTTGCGGTTGTTTGGGGTTTTTCTGTATGAGCGAACTAGAAAATTAAATAACTGCTTTTTTATTTTCTTTTGAAAGAAAAAGAATGTTTTCTGTATTATTCTGCATTATTACAGAAAATAGTCTGTGGGAATAATTTCTTGAGCTACCCCTCTTCATGTTCTGAGCTCAAGAGAGACCCACTGAGAGAGGCAGCTGTTTCAGATGTAGAAAACTTCTTCCAGAATGTGATTAAAAAACATAATTTGAGTCTTATATCCAGTAAGATTAACTGAGATAAAAACAATAATTTAATTGATGAACCTTTGTTCAATTGACTTGCAAATGGTGATCATGGAACTTTGTGAAATTTCAGCTTTTGTTGAGTAATATTTTTCTCAGTGGTGTCAGTTTTTTCTTAGGTGTGGAATGGAATCCTTGTTTCCTGACTAACCCTGGAAGTTATCTCATTGACCTGTTTAAAATTTATTTTTGTCGCTGTTGTGATCCATACACATATGTCAGTGGTCAACAGAAATAGTTTGCTGCAAATATTTGAACTTCCAGCCAGTTTACTGGAAAAAATGTCATCAGAGCTAATGTCCCTGTTCCCTGAAGAATGTAAATCCTGCAGTTAGATTTCTAAAGCAAAACACAAATGTTCATTCCAGCTACTTCATGGAACTGTTCTGCAGGATTTGGGTAGAATTTACCCTGAAGCAGAAAAGCTTTTCCATAAAAAGTTCACTGAGCTGTTTGCTATGAAGACCAAGCATGAGCAAGATGGAGAAGTGGGACTGATGTGCTGGAAATAGTGAATGAGAATTTGCTAAAAAATTACCACAATTTCCTTGAAAACACAGATGTCATGGAATCATGGAATGGTTTTGGTTGGAAGGGACCTTAAAGATCATCCAGTTCCAACTCCCTGCCATGAGCAGGGACACCTGCCACTATCACAGGTTGCTCAGAGCCCCATTCAACCTGGCCTTGGACAATTCCAGGGATAGAGCAGCCACAGCTTCTTGGGAATTGATTCTCAAATGGCAATTGCAATAGGCATTGATCAATAAATAACAGTGACATTAATTGCTGTTAATATTAGTCTAACTAATGTAATTACACAGGTTTTGATATTGGGGTTTTTTTCCTATTCTGTTGTTTTTTATTTTTTTTTATTCATTGTTTTTCATTATGTGAGCCACTGATTTTGTCTCCAGTTCAAAACTTGATCTAATTCCAGGAATGCCTGAAAACATTCACTATATCTTTTCTGCTGGGAAAAAAAAAATCTCTCAACTTACTCTTAGCTTTCTGCTCCAAAAATAAAATATACAGTACATAACAAATTTGGTCTGACAGCATTTTCCGAGCTGTAAGGATGAAACTTCTTAATTGGTGTATAAATAAATAGTGGTTTGATCCTGCTCTTAAATATATATTAAAAAATGAATTTTGGCCTTGCGTCTAGTATAGGAACAGATCTTCCTTTCTAACAGAAACAGTAATAGACAAGGACTCTTCACTGAGCCCAATTTAAAAGCTAAATCTAAAGTCTAAACACACTGAAATAAATTTAAGTCCTGCTGCTGCTGTTGAGGAAGACCCAGGATGCTCCCTGTGTCTCTTGACATATGGTTTCCATACCACTTTAGTTCATAAATCATCATTTTTAATTGCTTTAAAGTTTGACATGAGAACCTCACGTGTTGTTGAATCATCAAATAAATAGCTGCTTAGCAAGAAGATGCTCCTATGAATTGAGGTTTACCTTGTGTTTTCAGAGTAAAGGAAGTGATAATTCAGATGGGAAGTTCACTCAGAATAATTGTGTGGTTTTCACTTTTGCTACCTGGCAATAAATTGAAATGCGGACATCAATCTGCAAATCTGGAAACTAGAAGAGGGATGAGCACATTGGTCCAAACCCATAAAATGTGTTTATTTGGTCCTCAAGTGCAACATGAGGCTCTGAAATACTCATTCCTAGTGCACCTGAACACTCCAGGTGCCTTGCTTGATTGAAGTTCCCTTGGCACTGGAGTTTTTAGAGTAGGAGACATGAAGCAAACACCCACATCCTGAAGCTTCTCACCCCAACTCATGTCACCTCTGAGTCCAAACCAGAGGGATCATCAGAAGCCCAAGAGCCTGACCTTTCTGGGTTGTGTCTTCTTCTTCCTCATAGCCCAATAATTAATGATTCATCTTGAGAAAGGAGAAGGTCTGTTTGGGGAAAAGTGGGAGAAATCCAAAACACATCTCCTAGCTCCTGAAAAAGGACAGCCCCACCAAAACCAGCCAGTAAACATTTTGTTTCCTGGCCCCATCTGTGTGCAGCACATAGACCAGAGGCTTTGAAAAGCTCTCCCTGCCAGAATATGAGATAAACATGTCATTAGGGAACTCCCTTTTTCTGTTTCTGGGATGCTGGCACACCTTTGATTAAAATACTTCAGTTTAAAGCACAATGCACCAAGTCTGGGCGTGTAATATTTGTATGGAGCTTAAGATGGTCCTGCCATAACAATTCTGTCTCCCCCATTGTGCAAAGTTGGACCAGAAATCTCATGAGAATGAGCTTACTCATGAGATATCTGCTAATTCTGGCTTCGAGTTATGCTGTAAATAGTATGAGAACTGCCTTTCTAGCAGTTTTAGGGAATTTGGCTCCCAGCCATTGCTAGAAAAGCCCAAGCTGTGACCTAAGTGAAAAGCAAGGGGGAAAGAAAAATGCTCCAGATTTCCAGAAACCTCTTTATTAGTGCCAGAAGCTTGTCTTCTCCTCTGTGTTCTTCTGCTCAGGTGGGATGGCCTCTGTTTTCAAGGACACGCTTTTGTGAGATCAGGGACCTTGCAGAAGACACAGTGTCCTGTATTCAGGTACTTTGATGGCTGGATACAGCTGTTCTGTGGAGATTTTGAGGAGTAGAAAACTATGTCAAAAGCTGCATGGCAAGCTCAGGACTCCGTCTACAGCTCTTCAGCAACTGAGACTCCTGATGCCATTGCTGCTTTCTCCTCTGCCTCCTTCAGAGATGGTGGGATGGTGCCATTTTCCCTACCCTGTGTTTCCCTGTCCTGCCAGCTACTTGCCTGCCTCCCAGGTCTCATTTTCACTACTGTGTCCAGGAACCCAAGGCTCTGCCTCGTAGCAAAGCCCTTGGGCAGTTCTGTGTGCAGTGGCTCAAAAAGAAGCTGGGCTTTGGCAGACAGGTGGCTATTTTAGTTTTCCCTCTGTGCAAATAATCCTGGCACTCCAGAAAGCAATCTGCTTTCAAAATTAAAGGCAAAAGTCATGTGCTCTACAGGCCTAAACTTGAGTACTGGATTCTATCTCATATGCAAATTATTCTTAGCCCTGGTATCAAAAGTACTACTAAGTATGTACCTACAAACACTCATTAGCTTTAATTACACTGAGAACACCTGTGAGGGGGCTTGGGTTAACTGACTTAGTGCACTACTCAGTTTCTAAGGCTGACAATGTCACACAGAAATTATTACATATATCAGAGATGAAATGTGGCATCATAGAATCATAGAATATTCTGAGTTGGCAGGGACCCAACAGAATCATCCAGTCCAGCCCCTGGCCCTGCACAGGATACCCCAACAATCCCAGCCTGTGCATCCCTGAGAGTGCTGTCCAAACACTTCTGGAGCTCTGGCAGCCTTGGGGCTGTGACCATTCCCTGGGGAGCCTGTTCAGTGCCCCATCACTCTCTGGGGGAAGAACTTTTTCTTGATATCCACCCTAACCCTCCCCTAACACAGTTCCAGCCGTGCCCTCAGGTCCTGTTCCTGGTCACAGATCAAGGCCTGCCCCTCCTCTTCCTCTTGTGAGGAAACTGCAGAACTGCTGTGAGCTCTGACCTCAGTCTGCTCTTCCTCTGATGAGCAGTACATGTAACACAGACTTGTTTGCAGTATTAGTAGCCAAGTTATTGTGTTTTCATAATGACACTGTGGTCACTTCCAAGTATTTTTCAACAGATATTGAAAGCACAACAGGTGATTTAAAATTGCCAGGAAGAGATGGGTCCCTTCAGTAATTAATTAAGTAAACAGTGATTATCACAGAAAACACATTGTCTAAAGCCTGCATCACATTTAAAAGATGGTTGCTTCTCTGGACAACCTGTGCCAGGGCCTCACCACCCTCACAGGAATCAATTTCTTCCTCATATCCAATCTTAACCTCCTCTCTGTCACTTTGGAGCCATTCCCCCTTGTTCTGTCACTCCAAGCCCTTGTCAAGAGTCTCTCTCCATCTTTCCTGTGGGTTCCCTTCAGGCACTGCAAGGCCACAATGAGGTCACCCCAAAGCCTTCTCTTCTCCAGGCTGAACACTCCCAATTCCCTCAGCCTTTTCTCCCAGCAGAGCTGCTCCATCCCTCTGATCCCCTTGGTGTCCCTGCTCTGGCCTGGCTCCAGCAGCTCCCTGTCCATCCTGTGCTGGGCCCAGGGGTGGATGCAGCCCTATAGGGGGTCTGAGCAGAACAGGGCAGAGGGGAAGAATCCCTTCCCTCTCCCTTGTTCTATAACTGTATCTGATTCAAACATCATTCATTCGTGTGGGGGTTTTGCCTCTGCTGGTTTGCAAATTAATTTATTCCCAATTCTAGGGTAAAACCATGTCAGCTGTCATTTGTAAATTACTGTTTGTGAATGTGAATATTGTGCCCCCTTCCACCTGATACAATATCCAAACCCTCAACTCTTTAGAGGGTTTATGTGTCTATTTGTCATCATTTTCAATGGGGTTTAGATGTCTGTGCACTTTAGGACTGATTCAGTCATGTTCTAAAATTTGGTACTGAAATAAATATCCTGATTGGCCTCATGCAATTGTGAGGGTCTGAGCTCATGGGATTTGAGACTGGTTGTACAGGAGCCTTTGTAAAACAAGGACTTTCAGTCGAGTTTATAGGGAACACCTGTGGAAACCACTGTGTACATGACACACAACCTCCAAACAATTTTCCAGTGACTTGTGTTGAGGAATGTTATGTACTGATATTTACTTTTCAAGTTCTTCATGTTGTAGCAAGTAACACACACACATACTCTCACAAGATCTTTGCAAACATCTGTGGGGACATCAAATATGCAAATTGTAGCCAGAAAAAAGTTCTTCATAAACAGCCAAGAAGCTGAAACAGGTTTTCATAAAACCTTTGTTAAATGGTGAGAATATCAGCAGTCACTGAAGCCCTTTTAGTCAGCATGTATCCCCAGAAGGGCTGCATCATATGGAGAGTTTCAGTGCCCACCAGGATATCCTCTACAGGACCAGAGGCTCCTCCTCCTTCTTTGTAAGACTCTTGTGAGCAAAAAGTGTGGCAGAATTGAGTAATGTGTAGTTATTTGCATGGGCAGCCATCAGATATTGGGCACATTCAGGAATGTTTATGAATTCCATTGCTGCAGTGTCCAAGCATCTCCCAGCTGTTTATGCATTGCTTCTTCCTTAAGCTCCATGTAAGAGGAATCTGTCCATCCCATTTTCCAGATCCAGCACCTGAGTACAGCTGGGACAGTTCATAATGCAAACATTCTGCGTGAGCATAAAGGGGCAGAGGGACATCTAGTGGGATCTCTACTGTCTCTGCATTTGCAGGCCACCAGAAATTTCCTCACAGGGTTTATCTCACCTGTGACACATCTTCAAAGCAGCACCCAGATCCTTCACTTCATGAGGATGCTGGGGCTGGACTGTGATTCAGGCTATGGATTTTGTGTTTATACTTTCTGAAGATTCACAGCCTGTTGTGAGTAAAGGCAAGAGCAGTGACTAATCTGATTTCTGTCAGAGAGCTCACCTTGACAGACTTTCAGCAGCAGTGAGTTTGAAGGCATTTTGAAGGTTATCTTCACAAAAAAAGGACTGGCAACTTACACTGGAAAAAACCAAAAGTGTGATTAGAAACTTCTTTCTTGACACTACTGATGGCTGAGTGATTACAGTGGACTGTATTGCCCTTCTAAACTGGTGTAGAACAACTGTTTCATCCACTGAAGGCAAAAGGTTACAAGAATTTACATTAGCCAGGGGTCTGTGACTAAATTACTGTGTCCATGCATCCAGTTTGCAAGCTCTTCATTCCCTGCAACTGTCCTCAAGTTCTCTGTGCCAGAAGAGCAGGATTTCTCACTGGCCAACATATGAACCCCTTCTAGTCATTGAACTTGTCTTTGAGGCATCATGGAAACTGTTTTTTTTTTTTTTAGGGAAACAATACCTAAACCAGAGGAGAATTCAGCCAGGTTGCAGGTACAGTGCAGCATGGCTCTGAAAGCCCAGGACATGTTCACCATCCTACAGGGACCATCATTTGTTTACATGGCAGTAGGACACCAAGGATGGGCAAGGTGTGTGTATGTGTGTTATGGAATTGCAGAATCAGGGATGGTGTTGGAAGTGATCTTAAAGATCACCCGGTTCCAACCCCCTACCATGGGCAGGGACATCTCCCACTATCCCAGGTTGCTCAGAGTCCCATCCAGCCTGGCCTAAGACACTTCCAGGGATGGGGCAGCCACAGCTTCTCTCAGGAATCTGTGCCAAGGCCTCAGCACCCTCACAGGGAAGAATTTCTTCCTAATATCCCATCTAAACCTACTCTCTGTCAGTTTAAATCCATTCCCCCTTGTTCTGTCACTCCATGCCCATGCAAAAAGTCTCTTCACACCTTTCTTGCAGAATCCCTTCAGGTACAGGAAGGCTTTGGAAGGAGGCAGACCTGCATTCTGCCATCTCATTAATGCTGCACATTATTGGCAGTAGGTTCAACTGACAGAGGCCTGACTGTCAGAGACATGTGGCAATGAAATGACACAAAGATTTCCAGTGCCCCTGCTCAGTTCTAAATGAACAGCTCTTCCACAGCAGTGGGGCAGTGGAGATTTCTGGATGCTCCTCACACAGAGATGCAGAAGGGGACTGGAAGATGCTCTGCCCCGCTTTTGCCCTGATGCTGCTGCCCCTTCTTGAGTGACTGAATAACCTGACAAGACACAGGGTAACCAAACAAATAAATGTTTGCAGAATTAGCTCTTTACTTCCTCCAGGCATCACAATTGGAACTTACACTTTTTACCTGAATTTATTTCATCAGTATTTGCACATAGGACATTTGGTGTGGTTAAAGATGACATAGAATCCAGAGATAGGGTGGAGTATTTCTGCATGTTCCTTATAGAGGGCTTTCCTCATTAAAAGTGGCCTGCAAAAAAACTGAGCATCCTTTGCTTTGGACTGTGTTTAGTCAAAGACCTGACCAAAATATGCTAAAATTTAGATGTGTTTTCCTTTCAGTCGGATTAGCCTTTGAAACTGTGAGCAAACCCTGCCTGACAACACAAAGGAATTTTCCCATGGATCAGCTAAAGCTGACTCACATGAAAGACTTGCCCAAAGTGGTCATGCCCTCTGAGCAAATACCACAGGCATGAGGATCTCTGCTCTTGGCCTAACAGCACTGTTAGGATTCCACGGACCCAGCCTCGGAAGGCAGCTTTTATTGGAGGAGGGGAGGTTTCCTACCTTTGACCCAGCCAATCTACTCTGCTATTTATCTGTGTTGCTAACTTGCAGTGGAGTGAATGTTTTGCTCTGTCACTGCATCATTGCGAGAAATTTCCTGCCTGGCCCTCGAAATTCACCAAATAGCACTGGCTGTTTGCTTAAGCAGGTACAGCACACAGCAAAAGGCACTGCTATGACTCAAAGGAAGAAAGAAATAAAATCATTTGATCAAGAAAGCTTTCAGCACCAGGTTTTAGTGCTGGAGTGAAAACCTAACGGAAGCTGTGCACCCTTGTAAGATAAATATTTCCTCTGCTGAAGTTGCTGAGTCTATCACAGATCAACAACCAAGAAGGCTTTGCTTACTCATCCCTGCCACGTGTTTCTGGAGTGGTTTTCTGCTCTTTTAATATTACCAAGGAGTGCATCCTCTGGCTGCCCTGGCTTGTTAGAAAGGCAAGCGTGTGCTGAGCAAAGTTCCAAAGCAACCCACAAAGCACTGATGGAAATAGAGACAGAATTTTGCACCACTCAGAGAGACACAGAGAGAGTTAAAGCTTCAGGCCAATGTGTTGCTGAAATTTTAAAGCTAAAGGGATTTTGAACTAATCTTTGCATTTTCTCCTTGAACTTTTTGTTTATTCTCTGCTCTTTTGCTCAGTGAAAGTAAAGCAGGCAAGACAATGTCACTTGCTGTTTCCAACTGGCTTCTGCTTTGTTTCTATCTTCCTCTGAAAGAGTTCTATTGTAAGACATGTTATTATTTGGGTATCTGTCCCTCACTTTCCATTTTCTTATCACTGGTTGCCCTCAAATAATATATAGGTTTAAGTTATTTGTCATTTTCCCTTTGCATTTAATCTGGTCCATTTCTGTGTTTGAATTTGGGATTTCAGTAAGCTCACATGTGATCTGTGCCAAAGTAGAGGCAAAGTCTCTTCTCACATTCCTAAAATATGTGGCACTGGTATTACGATCTCAAAATTATGTGCCAGCTTCTCTTAAACAGGAAAACTTCAGTAGGTTTCGCTCAGCTTTATATAAAAGCCAGTTATACACTTGGTCGTAGTCCCTGTGTTATTTATTTTAAATTATGTTCCATTTCATACTGTCTCCACATTCTCTGTTTCCAATATCCAGCAGATTTTTGTATTGACAAATGTTTGACTTTTACAGGAAACTGTTGTGGAGAAAACCTGTGGTTCTTCTGTATGGGCTGAACATAGTTGTGGCTTCTGACCCTTGGGAGAGCTGCTTGAGTTTGGGATTATCTATTAGATGGATGCTTCTAACAAAACTCCCAGCAGCCAGATAGCTTATCTGTGTTACTACCACACAGTTCCAGAGCCAACATTCCCCTCAGCATGAAGGGGATGAATCCTGAGTGTCATTATTTGTTTTGAGTGTGCTGTGGGCTCAGGTTGTAGCTGAGCTTCCACAGTGACTGCAGCTGATCTGAACTAGGGCTGCCCTTCTCACTCCCTTCCTGTAATCCACAAGGTAAATGCATCCTGCTAAATATGCAGCAAACCCTTCTACAAAGCAATCAAAGAATGTTCTGTCATCTTCACAAGATGTTCTATGTGGTTTCTTATGGTTCCAGGAGAAACTACTGATAAGAGTGGCCAGATAACAGAAACTATGCCAAAGAGCTGTGACAGTTTGAATAAGGGAGCACTGTTTCTTGGAAACTGCTGGAAACACTCATCTCTCCTTCCTTTGGGCTGAAACTGTAAGTGTCCTGCTGCCCTCACTCTGCATCTCCTCTTTGTATTCCCCTTGTTGTGATTTATTGGGTTGGGTTCTGTAGCTGCTTCTTGGCTGAGTGCAGCTAAGGTACTTAAATTGCTTTTTAACAGCTAGTATGCACCTACACTCCTGGAAAAAAAAAAAAAGGCAAAATAATATTGTCAGCAGTGAGTTAGAAGAGATCAGGAAAGCATCCAGAGGTGAAAGTCAGTGGCTGGCTAGCCAAGTCCTGAATATTGTCACAGCTGTGTTCACAATAATCCAAGTGGAGAGCAGATTTGGTAGCTTCAAATTAGGATTTTAAAGGAAAGGACTGCCTCTGTGGCTGCAATACATACTGTGTGAACTGGACTTCTCTGAACCAAGCATATTTTATTTTTATAGAAATTTCAAACCCTAAATACAGTGTTCCATCCTCCAGTGACATCTCACTACTTGTCCTGACTTGGTCTACATAAATAAAGCACAATGACCACAGCTCTGCTGAGACCCCCCTGCAGGGCTGCATCCAGCCCTGGCCCAGCACAGGATGGACAGGGAGCTGCTGGAGCCAGGCCAGAGCAGGGACACCAAGGGATCAGAGGGATGGAGCAGCTCTGCTGGGAGGAAAGGCTGAGGAAATTGGGAGTGTTCAGCCTGGAGAAGAGACGGCTTTGGGGTGACCTCATTGTGGCCTTGCAGTATTTGAAGGGAACCTACAGAGAAGGTGGAGAGAGACTCTTGACAAGGGCTTGGAGTGACAGGACAAGGGGGAATGGCTTCCCTCTGACAGGGAGGAGGTTTAGGTTGGATATGAGGAAGAAATTGATCCCTGTGAGGGTGGTGAGGCCCTGGAACAGGTTGCTGAGAGAAGCTGTGACTGCCCCATCCCTGGAAGTGTTCAAGGCCAGGTTGGACAGTATTTGGAGCAACCTGGGATAGTGGAAGGTGTTCCTACCCATGGCAGGTGGGTTTGAACGAGATGGTCTTTAAGGCCCCTTCCAACCCACACCATTCCGTGATTTTGTGGTATCTACAAACTTCTGGAAAACCACAGCTAATGGGGTCATTTTTATTCTTTTTCTCAGAGCTTTTCTTATGGCTTTTCACTCTCCATCAAGAGCCACCATGTGGCTCTTGATGGAGAGTGAAAGTTGCCCAGGGCTAGGACTGCATCCTCCAGCATGTCTGTGAAGGCCTCAGGGTGTTTTTACAGTTGCTAAGACATTACAAATAAACACAGTGAGTGAGCCCCATCTTGCCATTCAGACTGTGAGCTGCAGAAAGCCACCAACCTCCCCAAAGCTCTTCTGGTAAAGGAATGTCAAGTCAAAAGCAAACAAATATGGATAATCGTTCTGCTGGCTAAGATGTGTTACAAGAATACCAACAAATGACAAACCACAAACTGGAGTGATTCATCCAGGCACCCAAAAAGCACTTACAAGAAACCACCTGACTAAACATGCTGGAGCTCAGGGACAGTCCTGTCCTCTATCAACACATGTAATTATATATTTCACAAAAACCAACCCTCGTCCTCTCAAGATAAATAATATCTGCTGTGCTAAAGGTATTATTGAGCTAATGGTATGAATTGCTTTTCTCCTTCTTGGGCTCTTTCAGGAGAAAAAATAGTCATGTATTCTTTGCCCAAGACCTGGCAAAATAGTTACACAAACAACAACAACAACACACAACACAAAAAAACCCCAGCACAAACCAAAAAGTTAAAGGCCCAAATTGCCACCTGCCCATGGGGATTTTTGTGTTGTGACATTTCATGTGGGGGGCTTCAGCCGTGCTACACACACACAAAAGCAAAAGCAGGCCCTGTCTTTTAAGCTGAAATTTAGTGATACAACCCAGATTAGTGGGTTGGGAATCTGAGTAGAGGAAGCTGATGAGCCTCCATGGAGTTGTAAGGGATGTCCCTGGAAGGGAAGTGAAAGGCTGTGACGTGACCCCATCCCTCATAGTGAGGAAGTGCTTCTCCTGTCAGCTGAAATATGGCTTTGAGGTCACCAAGATGCTTCCACTTTGGCGGGGAGAAAATCATGTCCAAATCTGAATGTGTTTGATGATACTCTAAAACACATAAAGCTACAAGGTACTTATTACAAGAAACTCCTATTTCAGTTATTTCAGCAAAATTTCAGCACCTCTGTACATTTGAAGGCCTGGAACAAAGCAACTGGGTTTCGACTTTCACAGTTTACCTAATGTGGCATTGATGGTGAACTGTATGGTGATGTAAAGGACAGAGCTATATTTGTTTAAGGAACCTTCAGGCCTAATTTCCAGCTTTATGAGTGCTGAGAGAGAGGAAGGAGGGAAGTTCAGAGGAAAACAAATGCTTCCTGAACTTTGAGTTTCTTTGCTTTTATATATCACCAGATTTTTCTGTGATGTGACCAGCCGTCCTTTATAAACTTTGCTTTATCTCTGTGACATTTTGCGTCTAGGAAATGATTAAGCTGTCATATTTGGGGACTGAAAAGAGCAAAGGGCTGCAAGAGTTTGTTCTACCTGTCAAGTTACCCAGTTAGAGCTGAGTCCTTTTGCAGACATGCATTTCCACTAGCCTACACATGCACACCATGAGCTGGCCCTCGCCTGCTCCTCACACTGTGGGAGCTGTAGATGTCCAAAAAATGTATAGACATCTATATGGATGAAAA
Organism: Pyrgilauda ruficollis; assembly: GCF_017590135.1. Lineage (NCBI taxonomy): Eukaryota > Metazoa > Chordata > Aves > Passeriformes > Passeridae > Pyrgilauda > Pyrgilauda ruficollis. Next base: position 192,404 of record NW_024529933.1, read on the forward strand.
ATGTACCACCTGATGAGGAGGCTCGTGGGACTCAGCAAAGCTCCCTATTACTTATTAGCTAGCTAGTGGTCTGGCCTGTGTGTCTCTGTCCTTGGCAATAAAATGAAGATGAAAGGTAGCCGCTGACTTGGAGCCTTGCCTGAAAGTACAGTAGCTATCTCAGCCCTCGCCTTATCAAAGGCTGGGAAAGCAATAACCGTGCTGAGGGAGCAGCAAGGACATGGTAGGCTGGGCTGACAAACAGTTACACCTCGTGGGCAAACAGCAGTTTCACGTCCCCACAGGCACCCAAACAGCACTGGCAGCTGAAGAGAGGCTGCAGCAGATGGTGCCCAACCGTGGTGCCAGCCACTTCTCCAGGACAGGCTGGGCAGGGCAGTGCCTCTCCAGCCAGGGGACCTGCCCAGGAGCTACCTGGTGAAGGCTCCTAGGCAGAACATGGGCCTCAGACCACCAGAAGCTCAGCTGTCACCAACCCAGCTCTGCCAGACTGGGAAGATCATTTTGAGACCAAGAGTCTCACAGATCAACGTCCACTCAGGCCAAAACTGAATGGCAGTAAGGACAGTCCTCTTTATGGGTGTTAAAACAGTCATCTCTAGTGGTGACAGAATGCTGAGACTTGGTGGGACTTGACAAATAGTTATGTTTGTATTTTAACAGAGGTGACCTTTTCAAACTTCAAGCTTTTGTTGGCTGCATGAAATGGATTTTTTTCCAAATCACCAAATTTGTCCATACATGTCTCCAAAGCACTAGGGCTACACATACCTGACTAATTGTCTTACACAATATAGCAAATGTGGCTTCAGATCGGGCTCTGTCATGGAATTACTCAGTGAAGGCCAGAAAGACAATATGATTTTGGGTAGGTAGGTCAACCAAATCCTTGGAGCTGGGAGTGCAGTTTAGTGCTGGAGTTCCTCTCCACAGATCAGGTTTTCAGATAGAGGAAGGGAGATCCACAAAGAAGATGCTGAAGACACAACATACACAACAGAAGATATTGAACTGGCAATAGTAGCATAAAAATATATTTGCCCTGGGTCACAAGGACTTCAACAGGAGAGGATGCAAGATCCCACATGGTCTTAAATACCAAGTTCTGTGGCAAACTTACCTTTCCACTACAAAGTAACGATGATGTGCTGGATAATTGTACATAGGAAGGACATGGAAATGCTGGTGCAAGTCCAGAGGAGGCCACAAAATTCATAAAGGGACTGCAGCACCCTCCCTATGGAGATAGGCTTGGAGACTTGGGTCTGTTCAGCTTGGAGAAGAGAAGGTTTTATGGAGATCTCAGAGCACCTTCTCTAGGGTCTATAGGGAAGTTGGAGAGGGACTTTTCATCAGGAACTGGAGTGACAGGACAAGGGGGAATGGATTTAAACTGACAGAGGGGAGGTATAGATTGGATATCAGGAAGAATTTCTTCCCTGTGAGGGTGATGAGGCCCTGGCACAGGTTGCCCAGAGAAGCTGTGGCTGCGCCATCCCTGGAAGTGTCCAAGGTCAGGTTGGACAGGGCTCTGAGCAATTTGGGATAGTGGCAGGTGTTCCTGCCCATGGTAGGGGGTTGCAACAAGGTGATCTTTAAAATCCCTTCCAATCCAGACCATTCGTAATTCTATGCAAAAAGTAGCTTGACAAGTTTTAAGGAACTTTTAATACAGTAACTAAACATAAAATTCCTGGTGAACAATTTTCCAAGTCTGTGAGTGAAGACCGAGGTAGCAAAAACTGGGGGTAGCAGGTTGCAAGAAGTCTCTCAGAAAAAAAAAAAAACCAAAAAAAAAAAAAAAAAACCAAACCAAACCAAACCAAAAACAAACAAAAACAAAAACAAACAAAAAAAAAAAAAACCCAAAAAACAAAACCAAACAAAAAAACCCCAAAAATAAACAAACAAAAAAACCCAAACAACCAAACAAAACCACCCGACTTCTAATTCATTTTCTAAATGTGTTTCAGTCTCACCTAATACAGCCCATCTGTATTACACAGCTGATATTTCTGGCAACCTTAAGAGTTGCTGGATCCAGGCTCCACAGCATTATGTAATTTGCTTCATTTTAATCCTGATAAGAAATTTCTTGGAAGTCACTTTAAAAACAGTAACTATGGCGCTGGTCTGTTTCATTTTGCTGTAATGAAGCAGAGTCCTGAAGGCAGCCAATATGATGGATAGATGATGCCCAGTGAGACATCCTTCCTGTGTGTTTTTCCATTCCTTAGGGTAAACTAAGTTTGGAAAACTTAAGCTTGGAGCATTCTTTTTATTGATACCTGTCATGCTAGTGGTCAACATTAATACTAAAGACCAAAGTTTCAAATCACATGTTTAACTTGAAAAAGTCATATACCTGCTGAGATTTTTTTCCCTAAGTTAAAAAAAAAAAGCTAAATAAGCCACTTTCTGTTGTGCTTTTAGTATGAGATCACTTGTTTTAATTTCCTTTGATAGAGCTAATTCATTTCAGCTTTTGAAAATGATCACCTTGTGCTAATTGTAACTTTTAGGACCTACTTCTTTTTGACAATTTTGAACATTTTGCTAATTTTTCTCCCATCCTTTGCAGCCACTCCTTGTACACCTTTATTGAAATCCTTTTTTGCACCTCCTCTAGTCTGGGTGAGCTATTGGACTTGAGTGACCTGAGGTACATGCAGCATGCAAGAGCGCCTGCTATGGAAAATATTATGCCTTATTTGCAATCAGTAACCTACCAGTTTAATAGAAATAATCTCTAAAGGCATGACCACAGACTCCACACTGAATTAGTGCATCGTTTAGTGCAGCAAATGGAGAAAGGATAGGAGCAATACAAGCTGGGCCTATGTTAGCGTAATCTCCTGTGGGTAAAATTAAAACAGAGATGCTTGACTGTGTTTCTCATGGATCAATGGCAAGTGTATTTCTATTTCTGAGAACAGTTTTGCCCCTAGTGAACACCCTAAAATGAACAAAATGAAAATCTCCTCCAAGATTTTCTTTCTCTTCAGCAGCAGAAAGAATGAGAGCCCTCTTGCTGGAGTGGCAGGAGCTGCTGGTCAAAACTGAGAATGGAGCTCAGACACCAGTCCCTCATCGTGACTTAGACGGATAATTAGTCAGGTAACAATTCTACTGTTGAAAAGCCTGTGAGGCTGGGATCAAACCAACTCAGCACTGCAGGCAACTGTCATGAGATAAAAAGATAAGATGAATGAGTTTGTATTGCACTTGGAATGCACAGAGCCCAGTATAGATGTAAAATATTATTACTAAATGCGCTGAGGGTTCTATCGTATGGAGACTTCCTGCAAAAGCAACTGAATGGATAAACTCCCGAAACCTGGACAGGTCACAGAGATAAATCATGTTAGTAAAGCAGTACTGGTTCCTGGGCTGCACCCTGCTCTCCTGTAACAATGTCCCTTAGGCAAGGTTTATACCTGTGTGCTGTGGCCATAGCAACACTGGTAATGACAAATAAAAGAGTTCCCTTGTGCCAGGTTGGTGAAGCTCAGAGAAGCAGTTTCTGGGTTTCCATCACAGCAAGGTGCTGGGTTATGATCTTCTGGCAGTGCCAGAGAGCTTGGGGGCTGCCCAGTGTAGAGGTTCTGGGTAGTCAGTGAGGTCAGAGAGATGTTGGACCCATCATGACTCTGAGCACTCAACCACACAGCAGAAGGAAATACATGTGTCCACCAAAACATTACAGAGCCCTTTGGTGGCTCATTTCTTGCATGGTGCCCTCCTGCCCCTCAGAGCGCTGCTTTGCTCTGGTCACCAAGGTGAAGCAGGTGCTGGAGCAGATCCATGGATCTAGGATCCAAACTGCTCCAAGGCTGAACACCCACTCGTGGGCAGCATGCTACACCCAGCACTTTGCTGGCTGAGTTGCTATGTGTACAAACTTTCCCAGGATCATCTGGACAGCTTTTCTCATCCCCTCAAGTGCAAAACTTATAAGTGGGAACAGTGCCACTAGGACAAATTTCTGCTCGGGTGACTTATTCACATTTAGCACTGCAGTTGTCTGTTCTGACAGAGCCACGACAGGTTCTCTCCCAGTGCAAGTTTAGCTGATAATTCAGACATGTAAAGGCAGAAGCAAAAGGATTACTTACAGATGATGCTGGGATCAATCACATATCCAAAGTACAATTCAGGATTCAGCTTTAAGGAATGAGTTAAGGAATGAGTCCAGAGCAGAGACACCAAGGTGATCAGAGGGATGGAGCAGCTCTGCTGGGAGGAAAGGCTGAGGGAATTGGGATTGTTCAGCCTCAGTGTGACCCTGCTGTGGCTTTCCACTACCTGAAGTGAACCTACTGGAAAGATGGAGAGAGACTCTTTATAAGGGTCTGGAGTGACAGAATTGGGAGGAATGGCTTCATATTGACAAAGAGGAGGTTTAGATTGCATATGAGGAAGAAATTGTTCCTGTCAAGGTGGGGAGGCCCTGGAAGAGGTTGCTGAGAGAAGCTGTGACTGCCCCATTCCTGGAAGTGTTCAAGGCTAGGTTGGATGGGGCTTGGAGAAGCTTGGGACAGTGGAAGGTGTCCTTGCCCCTGGCAGGGGGCTGGAACTGATTGATCTTTTAAGGTCCCTTCCAACACAGCCCACTACATGATGCTATAATCCTTTTACAGTGTGCTTTTAGAGTTCCCTTTCTTTCGCATCATGATCCTGTGCCATGAGAAGGTCTCACTAGAATATCTGACACCTCATACTTCTCTTCTGAGATGCAGAGACAAAAAGAAAGGCTGGCTGGCAGCTACCATAAAGTCACTGGGGTTGGTTTTTAATGCCAGGCAGGCTCCTTTGTAACCCTTTGACATACCCTGTTGCTGTGGTGCTGCAAATCAGTACCAGGCTAATTGAGAACACAGGCCTAAAAATAGATGTGTCTGGGAAGTGATGATTTTCCCACAGAAACATCAGGTTTTCATAAAAACTCTAAAAACATGGAAGTTTTCAGAATAATGCAGAAAGGTTTTGGGTTACCAAGCTTAGGTTTTATGTACTTCTTTTTGACCAACACTGAAGATTTTTTTTGGGATTTCTTTTTAATGAAATACATTGGTTGCCTAAAGAAAACCACAGCTACTGACAAAATAATTTTAAAAAATCGGTAAGACATTAGGCTGGGCTTACATTTTTTTCCCTGTTAATCTGCTTTCCTGCTTCTTTTATTTTTCTGTTTTCTGCCCTCTCCTTGTCATGTGCAGCCCACTGGGTGGTACTTACATGATAACCAGTCCTGCTTACGGAAACCGGTGCTTTCATCTTCATCAGTTCTTCCCTCACTGGTTTTTTTTCTTTGTCCTTGTTTGTTACTTTCTTTTTCTGTCCATTTATCTTTATGAGAAGTTATCTTTCCTTTATCTTTTCCATATCATATTCATCCCCTCCCTTTTGTCCAGCAATTAGATATCTCTAATAATCTTTGTTCTTTCCTGCTTCCATCTTTAATTCTTTCTGGCACCTTTAATACCTGTGCTTTCATTGCTTATCTTCTCTCTGGATATTAATGTATGTTGGCAATCTTTCCCACCTGTATCTCTGAATAGCACATACTCCATAGGGCTTTAAAAGGAATGAGCAATTTTTAATCACAATACTACAAGAGATCAAAAAGTAAATATTATTTTAATAATTTTATATGTGGGAAAAACTAAAGGCAGAAATATTGATTAATTCTTTGATAAATCTGATGTGTCTTTCATCCTATCCTGTGGTCAGGACTTCTGGAGGCTTCAACCCTACTTTATTCTTCATCTTCCATCACTTGAAACTTGTCCCACAAACTTTTTCATGTGGAGATCACCAGGCAACAGCAGCAGCAGAAGCATTGGGCCTGAAGGGACTTGGGTAAGAAAGCACCACTTGCTGCATCTAAGATCACTGCTCTTGGCCATACAGTGAGAAATACAGAAAAAATAGTTGTGAAAATCAAGGAAACTTCATTCCACAGAACCACAGATTTACAGGATGGGTCAGGTTGGAAGGGACCCCAGAGAGTCATCTGGTCCCACCTCCCTTTCTCCATCAGGGCTGTCCCAGAGCACAGGGCACAGGATTGTGTCCAGATGGTTCTGGAGTATCCCCAGTGAGGAGACTCCACACCCTCTCCGGAGTCAGTCACTGCCCAGGACAGAAGTTCTGCCTCTTGCCCTGGTGGAAACTCCTGGGATCAGTCCCTGCCCATTTCTCTGGTGCCATTGCTGGGCCACCCAGAGCCTGAGCCCTCCCTGGAGACAGGGACACCCAGGGCTGAGGGTCCCTCTCAGCTGGGGCTCCTCTGGAGGCTGGACAGCCCCAGCTCCCTCAGCCTTTCCCTGCCATAGATGCTCCAGGCCCTAAATCATCTCTGCATCCTCCACTGAACACAGTCCAGGAGCTCCCTGTCCCTCCTGTGCTGAGGAGCCCAGGACTGGACACAGCACTGCAGATGTGCCTTGCAGGGCTGGGCAGAGGGGCAGGATCACTCCCTGACCTGCTGGCAATGCTCTTCCCAGTGCACCCCGGGACACCATTTGCCTTCTTGTCCCCCAGGGCACTGCTGGCTCATGGACATGTTGTCCACCAGGACCCCCAGGTCCTTCTCAGCAGAGCTGCTGGCCAGCAGGTAACCCCCAACCTGTGCTGGTGCATGGCGCTATTTCTCCTCAGGTGCAGAATCCTACATTTGCTCTTGTTGAACTTCAGATACATGCCTCCTGGGAGACATGGAAAGATACAGGTTATACAGGTTCAAGTGTGCAGGTCATTGTACCTGCAGAAAACTTCATAAAAGGCAGGATGAGCTGGGCTGCTGGGAGAATAAGCAACCTGCCCTTGAGAGGAGAAAACAAGAATGGGTTAACAGACCCACAACATTTTCATTTGGGCTGCTGAATGGTTGGAGGCTGAGTTTCAGATTCACTAATCTGGGTGTTTTTCACATGAGTTTGGGTTTCAGAATGAAAGCTGGCATAATGGTAGCAGGCCTGTGAGAAGAGAGGAGGAATTTGCCCCTGCTTCAGGGTGGGAAGGCTTAGTACTTGAAGACTTAAAATTACTTACATGTGCACGATGTGTGTCAGTGGAAGATTGTTTTAATCATAAAACTAAAGTATGTATTTGGGTCCAGTCTGTTAGGCTTGCAAGTATAACATATCTAGGAAGTTCTGTTTCTGCAGATGAGGAAATCTGATAAAACTTGGAATGCACTTCCAAGCAAAGTTTACTAACTTTGAGAGGCCTTTGCGGTTCTATTTTGTGTTCAGACCATGTGTTAATTATAGATCTTCTATTTCTAGTGCAAGCTCCCTTCTCACCATCCCAAAATAAGTTCAGTATAGTTTCAAGGGAAAGAGACAGGCTAAGCACAGTCCAGATCAAGCACAGTGTGGGTTTTGTGCTTTTTCTCATCTTCTCTGGGAAGCTTAGACATTTCCAGGGGAGGTGGGTGGGAGACAGTAACATTCCTCTGGCTGTTCAGTCCTGCCCTTGCAGGGCACAAGCTTGGGCTCAGCAATCTGTCCAAAGCACCCAGGCCATGTTTATGGAGGCTCCAGACAGCAGAGTGAACATCCACAGTGAGCTCTCCTTGACGTGATCATGGTGCCCATTCCATAAATCCCACAGCAGACCCCTAAACACGGTTGTCCTGTGGGTCATCTGGACGTATTGGCAGTGCCAAGGTTTTTTCTGTGCCACCCATCCTGCTCAGTGCTCAGCCCTGTCAGTTCCCATCTGCTGTGCAGGTTTGGGCTTGAGTGGATCACCATGAGAAGGAGGCAGAGCTGGAGGAGGCTGTGCTGGTGACTCAGTGGGCACAATTCTTTCCTCTGAGTCAGGGCTGAGTCAAGGGGTGTTAAGGGGGACTGTGCTGCTCCAGCTGCTGGCTTTGGGACACAACTGAGAAACAAAACTCCCAGCCACCGATCTCTTCAGGAACATCTGTGGTCCTTCCTCTGCAGCAGCGGCATTTACCCACTATCTTGACCACATTCCAGTGTGGAAAATGTATTTCATTCACCTCTAGCTCCCTTTGTTACCCCAGTGAAACACTTCATTCTTTACTACTGCAGCACAATGCATCAGTAAGGATATGCAGTATTTCATGTGACCTTTTGGCTTTAACATTGGCCAAAATGGCTTGCACACACGTTGCAAAACTTTTTTCCATATGTCTCTTTTATGCCTATCAAGGAATATCCTGCTCACAAATGCACAGTACTTCCACAACTGTTAATTAGGGATCTGCACAGGTAAAGAGAGCATCATGTCTCACAGCCCAGTTTATTTCAGGGCAAATAATACAAGGGGCTAGCTACTGTTCTAATAATGCAAAGTCCTTTTACACTATCAGTTGACAGCGAAGTGCAAGTATTAGTGTCACTGAGGCAACAGCCTTCAGCACAGCTGGCTTCTCTTGGTCTCAGAAGGTCCAAACCCTTCACCATGTGAAGAGTTCACTCTTGCTATTCCATCCACAGCAACAGTGATTTTTGAAGGCAACCAGCTCTGCAAAGTTTGTGCTTGAGCTCACTTTGGAATCACAGATTACCCTTAACTGGAAGGGACTCCCAAGGATCATTCGATCCAACCCCTGGCCCTGCACAGGATACCCCAACAATCCCAGCCTGTGCATCCCTGAGAGTGCTGTCCAAACACTCCTGGAGCTCTGGCAGCCTTGGGGCTGTGACCATTCCCTGGGGAGCCTGTTCAGTGCCCCATCACTCTCTGGGGGAAGAACTTTTTCTTGATATCCACCCTAACCCTCCCCTAACACAGTTCCAGCCGTGCCCTCAGGTCCTGTTCCTGGTCACAGATCAAGGCCTGCCCCTCCTCTTCCTCTTGTGAGGAAACTGCAGAACTGCTGTGAGCTCTGACCTCAATCTGCTCTTCTCCAGCTGAACAGACCAAGTGCCCTCAGCATCTTCTTGGACACTGTCTAATAACTTTTTTTTTTCTTATATTGAGGTGCCCAAACTGCCCCAGGACTCACTTTGTCCCCACTTTGCTCACTTGCCATGGCTGACATGCCTCAGTTTGTGCTTCCCAGCGATGGAGGCTGTGTGCCAGCATTGAGACACACATACTGTCCGATACTTGCTTCGTTTGATATGTGATGACAGCTCTTTATAGGTGTCTGAGAAAAACAAATGAATGAAGAAGCAGTTCCTGGTGGCCTCTGCCAGCTGTTGACAATACCAAATAATTTGCTTTTCCTGAAACAGACCTGATGCCTCTTGTGGATGATGTGGCGCGTGGGTGTCGTGTCAATCAATAAAAATGAAAAGTGCTGAAGGGCAGGAACCACAGCTGTGAGATTTCTTACTGCTTTTCATTCACAGGGAAGTGGTATCAGACTCTCCTTAGTGGCTTGTGTGATTTACTGTCACATTTATCTCACAGGCTTCAGCAAGGACTTGCACAAGCAGATTGATTTTAGACCCTTGCTTTTAAAGGTGGAAGACAAATGGTTAGTTCATAGAAACTTATTATTTTTGGAATCTTGTTTAGCACCTAAGCTTTTTCCAGAGCAGCTGGTATGGACTCCTTTACATTCAGGAAGCAGTGCACGCCAACCATGTGATGACCCAGTTGCCTCTATAGAAATGGGTCTTGGAAAACACCTCTGGTGCTAAGTAAGCAAGGAGAGAGTAAAGGGACATTGCCCAGCTTCAGTGTTCCTGTGTCAGGCACATTAGCAAATGCCCTTGTGCCTGAAAACAACCAAATAGATATAATTATGTATTACCAGAATTTAAAAAAAAAAAAAAAAGTTTCTTTTTTGTTTGAAACCTCTTTACTGTAAGGTCTGAATAAAATGTTTCTATTGAGACATTTCTATTGTTCTTCGGCAGGAAAAGCTGTTTCAGACAGAGCAGATCTCACAGAAGAGTGGATTCAATGAGGAAGATTTTCCTGCTACAGAATGTTTAGACATTTCACTGGAAAGTAGAAATTACACTGACAAAAGGATAGATGCTATGCCACGTGTTAACCCAATGCTACACACAAGGAATTCTGCTGGAGAACCCTGGAGGTGACACCCCAAAGTGTCTGGCATTGCCCTGTTGCTTTGTCTTTACAATAAGTTCTCTTAAGCCGCCATGTGTGACCAGCCTAATGAGAACCCACAACTGGCACTGGGTGGAGGATGGGTACATGAGGCACCCAGAATTACACTCTTATAATGTGGCATATCCATTTTGTTCCATATTTCATTTATTGGGCAATGTAGCTGAGGTTTGGGCTTTCAGTCAAAACCAAGGATTTTCCCAAAAAGAGAAATTGGATGAGGAATTAAAGAAACTCCACTAAGTGATCAAAACACCTCCCAAGCACCATTTCCCACTATTCATATTTGGAAGAACTAAATGTGGTTTTAGTGCAAGGAATAACTGTATGCTAGCCCTAGGGTTATGAACTGGATAAGCTATTAGGAATTTTGCATTTCTGACTGGCTGATCTCTCATCAGTGTAACTCTGCTCACTTTAGTGGAATTACTTCAGAATTGTTCTGATGGGAAAGCAGAATGAGGTCCTGTGATTCTATAACTATTTCTGCTAAGCTGTTTGCATATGGCTGAGAGAAGCAGCTTTTAAGAAAAAATAGTGGAATTTAGAGGCTGTTTTTCATCAGTTCAGTTAATCAGTTTACTTTGGTCTACTGATCACTTCTGCTGCTTTGCATGCGATTGTCCTTGTAAATGAGGTCAGTTTTATAGGGAAGGAAAACACCCTTTATAAATCCAGATGGTATCATTAGAAGAAACAGACAAGTTGGGCACCTCTAAAGGTTTTTAATTTTCATCTTTCTGAAGACAAATTTTAACAGTAATTAAGGATTTATTGTTCTGTGTTATAGCTTATAAGAAATTACAGGTTGTAGTTGTAAGTCCCTAAGATCTTGATTTCTTTTGCTTCTGTCAATAGGAGATTACTACGGACCTGTCTGACAGGTCCTTGAAGGTTTGTAGAAACAGTGCAAGATCCTCATTTACAACATGGCGTATGGTTCCCATCCAACTAGAATCATAGAAATATAGAATATCCTGAATTGGAAGGGACTCACAAGGATCATCGAGTCCAACTCCAGGAGAATAAGAATAGCAACATGCCAATGCTTTATGAGGGAGCACCTTGAGCTCCCTGTCCTGGAACAGGATCACAAAATGCAGAGCTGTTCAACAGGGAAGTAGATTTCAGTGCTGACTTGGCTACACTGTGAGTCTGAGGAGACTGGGCAGACAGGGTGGGAAGGGCTTAAGGTCCTTGTCACCACCTCCTTCCCGCATGGAATATTCAGCATATACATGAATAGCAGGATCTCAGACATAAATTCAGAAGGTGACAGAATAATTGAGGTCTACAGACACCTGTGAAGTCCTAAGCCCCACTTACAGCCAAGCTAATTTCTGTCTTGAAAAAAAGAATTTCAGGGTCTTCTCTAGCTAAGTTCTGAATATCCCAATATTGATATGTATTAATATGTCTATTTCAAACTGACAGAGAGTAGGTTTAAATTGGATATTAGGAAGAAATTCTTCCCTGTGAGGGTGGTGAGGCCCTGGAACAGGTTGCCCAGAGAAGCTCTGGCTGCCCCATCCCTGGAAGTGTCCAAGGTCAGGTTGGACAGGGCTCTGAGCAACTTGGGATAGTGGCAGGTGTCCCTGTCCATGGCAGTGGGATGTGAACTGGATGAACTTTAAGGTCCCTTCCAACCCAGGCTATTCTGGGATTCTGCAATAGCCTGTAGGCACAGGACCAGTCATCTATAATGTATCAAAATAGAGATGGGTTTGAGGGCTGGGATCAGATGTATTTCAGGGTTGGAATAAGATTTCAAGTGGATTTAAGCTTCACGGATTTTGGAGAGGAATAGTTGAACCAACGTAATTCCAGAGGGCTGATTCCAGCAGTTATCAATATTCCCAGAGGAAAAGAAGTTGCTACTGCAGTCTTTTGATTAACTGAGCATAAAATGAGCCTTCCTCCCCTTACTGTTTTAATTAGATATGAATGAACTGGTTCAAACTACATTAAAATTGACTCCTGACTCCTCTGCATGTAAATTAACCACTAGGTCACAGTTTTGTTTTTTTCCCTGAGAAAACCAGTTTTCTCAGAAGGGGGGGGATGGCATTTAGAGGTACTCCCACTATATCTTCCTTCATGCCAAAGGTTTCTTACACATGGCTGTTCAAGTGACAGGAGGACTAAAGCCAGGTTAGATGGTGCTCTGAGCAACTTAGTCTAGTGGAAGGTGTCCGTGCCCATGGCAGGGGGGTGGAATGAGATGATCTTTCAGGTCCCTTCCAAACCAGGCCATTCCAAGATGTTGTGATTGAACAACCAGGAGCCATGACCGCAGCTGGTTGGTCAGCAAGCGCTGGCAGATGTCGATGCTTGGGTGGTCGAGATTACAGCTGCAAAGGGAAGGGGAGCAGGTTTACACGTGTGGGCTCTTTGCCAGCCTAGAAGCAATGCACGGTGGTTTTGGGGGGGGTTAGTGTGCGGGAGAGCCGCGGGTCGGGCGGCTGCGGTAGCGCGGGCATCGCTGCCCTCTGCTGGGTACCGTCCCGCCGGGCACTGCCTCCCGCAGCACCCGCACGAACGGCAGGAACCGTCCCTGCTCCCTGAGCTCTGCCACAACCTCAGCCAGCCGGACACTGCTTTGTGTGCCTCCAGTTCAGGGACAGAGCAGCGGGTCTGGAGAGTCAGTCATATGAGGAGTGGCTGAGGGAGCTGGGGGGGCTCAGCCTGGACAAAAGGAGGGTCAGGGGGGACCTTCTGGCTCTCCACAACCCACTGACAGGAGGGTGCAGCTGGGGGGGATTGGGCTCTGCTCCCAGAGAACAAGGGACAGGAGAAGAGGAAATGGTTTCAAGCTGTGTCAGGGGAGGTTCAGGCTGGATATCAGGAAAAATTTATTCACTGAAAGGGTTGTCAAGCATTGGAACAGGCTGCCCAGGGAGGTGGTGGAATCACCATCCCTGGAGGTGTTCAAGACTCAGAGAGCTCTGATCTAGTTGGCACAGTGGTGATTGGTCACAGGTTGTACTCAATGATCTTGGGCGATCTTTTCCAGCCTAAATGATTCAGTGATTCTGTGAACACTCTCTCTGTCTCGCTGCCTCTTGCGGTGAGAATATGTACCCATAAAACCAGCCCCTCTGCATTTTGGCTAGCTGTAGAAAACTCTGTGTGGGCCTATTTCTCCTTTGACAAATCCCAAAGAAATCCTCAGCCGTGAGCTTTAAAATAATGTAAAAGTCATAATCGAAGGACTATTTTCAAAGACTCAGCCTTTTAGATAAACCTGTCCAAGCCTGTTCACCTAATTAATGAACAAAGATGCAGGAGATGCAGAGTCTTGAAATGAATTATGAAAACTAAATTCAGCCTAGCTGGGGAGTCAGATGTAGAGGGAACCAAAAGTTGCTGTACAAGGGATAGTTCTGAGAGTACACATTAGTCTGATAAGAGGTCAGAGTTGGATTGCTGTTAAAATTGGTTTTATCTGTATCTGTAAAGAGGTGTGGGTGGGGATTAAAGAGTACTGCAAGGCTCTTATGGTACAGAATGGAAATAGAGGGACAGACTGAACTGCTGAAACTCCTGCAAGGAATTGCTAGCTTACATGAGTAAAAAGATCAAAATGTTGGCATATTATACAACAGCACAGTGGGGATGGACAGACAGTACAGAGGGAACTGGAAATACTGTTCAGCAAAGAAAAGATTCTCAAACATCTGGGAGAAAATACTCAGAAATTGAACTACTCAGCAGGAGGGTGGAATTTGGAAAGCATTCAATGCTGAGAGACTCCAGGGTGATAAGGGCAAAATAGACACAGAGTCATAGAATGATTTGAGGTGGAAGTAACCTTAAAGATTGCCCAGTTCCATTCCCCTGCCATGGGCAGGGACACCTGTCACTATCCCAGCTTGCTCAGAGCCCCGTCCAGCCTGTCCTTGGACATTTCCAGGATGGACAGCTTCTCTGGGCAACCTTTGCCAAGGTCTCACCATTCTCACAGGGAAAAATTTCTTCTTTATATCTAAAGTAAACCTAATTTGAATTAAGCCATTCCCCCTTGTCCTGTCACTCCAGGCCCTTGACAATAGTCTCTCTCCATCTTTCCTGTAGGCTCCCTTCTGGTACTGAAGGCCACAATAAAGTCACCCCAAAGCCTTCTCCTATCCAGGCTAAACAATCCCAATCCTGTCAGCCTTTCCTCACAGCGCAGCTGCTCCATCCCTCATGTGGGTCTTTCATAGCCCATAGGATGGCAGCCAGCTTATGTATGGATCAGTTGCAGCCTTCAGAGGCATCTGAAGGCCTGCTGTGGTATTACACCACAGCATTTCCCAAAAAAATGTGGGATACTATGTCTCAGTTCCTCCAGAGGGAAAATAAGGCATGGAAAGGTTAAGTGACTTGCTTTGTGTTGCGCAACCAGGAATGGAAGTAGCTCTCAGATCTTTTATTCTTAGCAGCCAGCTGAGGGAACCTCTGCTTGGATCTCAAGGGATTCCTTCCTCCTGGAAAGACTTTAATTTCCAGTAAAAGCAGAGAGGGAGGTTGGGTGGGAACAACCCGAGAGATGCCATGCATTGTTCACATGTTTGCAGCAGTGTGAAATGTGAAGGCTGAGGAGCAGGAGGCTGCAGTGCCTGGCCAGGAGAGCAGGAGCAGTTCAGGTGGCCCTGGCAGGGATCCACACGGCAAGCCAAGGGTGGCTCAGCAATCAGGGGGGGCTCAGCCAGGCTGTGCAGGACCTTGCAGCCAACTGGTGGAGAGCAGTGCCATGTCCTAATATCACCTCAGTGTGGCTGACTAAAGAGCAGACATGGCTGCTTAAATCCTAAAACCCCCCCCCAAATTCATGGCAGGAAACCTGAAACCCAGCTCAGCAAACCAGTGACTTTTGTGCATAGGGCAAGCCGTATATCAGCTGTCCTGGTTTAGGGCAAATTTGGGAGAAAACCTCCAAAAGGGTCCCCCCCAAAAAGCAAACCCACACGGCCCCTGCCCCCAACCGGTTCGGGAAGAATTTCCTTGGAGAGGAGTGGAAAAAACCTGTTTATGTAACAGGCAAAGCACCCCCCAGCACAAAAAATGAACAATACCAGATGGCAAAACTCATTCACTGCTCTGAAGAAATGACAAATTCAGAAAGTCTCTCCAGTGGGTGGTCACTCTGTTATCAGTCTCTCTGGCTGGGAAGAGGCTAATGCCCAGAGTAGGCCCTGGTGAGCTACAAAGTGCAAGCTCTTGGTGTTTCCCCAGGTCCCACTCCGCAGCAGGTTCGAACAGTTCCAAAAAAAAGGGGAAGAAAAACAGTCCAGGGAACTTCCCTGCCTCAGCTAGGTAAACTGACTAAAAAACAACAGAGTGCTGTGTTCTGCCCTGTCCGTGCCCAGACACCACTGTGGAGGAGTGAGAGCAGGCTGATAACGAACTCTGTGCTTCTTCTTCTCCCCGCCTTCGCTCTCAGAAGCAGTCTTGAAGGCACAGATATCCAGCATTAACAGAACACCCAGCTGGGGATACAAGCATCATAATGTCACCCTAGGACATTACTACAGTTTGGGGCTCAGACACACTAAAGGCATGGGGGCAGAAAGGGTAATTAAGATGTTTGATTAAGGTGGTGCTTGGTGCGTTTTGAGAATGAATTTTAGGACATGTTTTCTGGGATTTCAATGAGCAAATTTAAGTGTCCAAGATATCCCTATATGTCTTAAGTACTGTGGGTCTACAGCCATCATTTAACCCTACTCAGTGTCACTTTCCTTAACTACAAAATGTGAAAAATGAACCTTTTAGAAACTATTTTGAGTGGTGAAGGGCAAAACTAGGTGTGGGCCAAGGAATTAAGCAGTGCAACTGTTAAGGAAAGGATCAGGAAATTCTTCCTAGCAGTGAGGTCTGAAAGTGTAGCTGGATCTCAGGGGAGACATGAACACCATGTCACTTGAGTGAGTGAGGAGCACATGGTCCTTTCCTGCCCTCTTCCCAAGGGAGTGGGGCTTGTCTCCTCAATCTAAAGAAGCCTTTCCATCTCTAATTTCCCTTTCCTTTGTTTGAATAGGTTATCTGATATAATTACACAACATGCAAGTGCAGGAGTGCAGGAAGAAGTGATAAAATCAAGAACAGCTTTAATGAGGCCAAAAAAGGAAGAAAAATGGAGTCAACTCAGGGGAACTTCAAGGTCCTTTTGGTACTATTCAAGCAAAGAAATGGGAATACTGCTAAAACAGAAGAAGCTGGGTGGAGTCAGAAGGTTGATTTGGAACTAGCAGAGCATTCAGTGGTTTCAGCAGGGAGCCTTAAAGTTAGATGTTGTCAGGAACACATGGAGGTAAGCAAACATCCCGTTGAGCAGACATGCACCTCTGCCTGCTGTCAGTGATGTGTCTTGCAGGGGGAGGGACTGAGAGGAGTGACACACATAAGGAAGGATGGATGGCCACAGAGGAGCTGCCACATCCACACAGAGGTCTGGCCAAGACTGATGCTGGCCAGGGAGGGGGGTGGTGCTGAGGGACACACATTTACACTGAAAACATCAATTTGCTGCATTCACTTGTATTAACTTATCATTTAAAATTAAACCTGATACAAAGATGGGAAAGAAGGGGAATTTCATCTCCTATGAAGGCTGTAAGTTAATATCCAGTTATTCTAGTGAAGGATGCCATTGCCTGCTAGACAGAAATTTTGATTTACACAGTAGTTCAAGGGCACTGGACACAGCAATTAAATTTCCAACACAACGTAATGCAATCAGGCCCACTCAAGATACCCCCAAGCCTAATGGGAAAACAGCACAACCAAACGTTGTCACCACAGCTCCTAAATTAAGAGAGAGATAGTTCATGTTCTCAGGTGTTCATGTGGGCTGGGCTGGGGGAAAACAGGGTGTCTAACACCAATGGATGTTCTTGTATTCTATTTATGACATCATTTACTAAGAGTATCTGTGTGGTGCATCACAGCTGTGTTCATAGCCAGGTATTATTCTGACACAAATGTCTCCCTGAAACCTAGATGTATTTCTCAGTCAGCTTTTGGGTGATGATAAGGAAGCCTAGACCTTTCCTGCAGAGATAAGTGCTGCAATTCCATTCTGGATGTTCCCATTGCTCTATTCCTGCCTCACAATTTTACGTGCCTTTACCAGGATAAGTAACAAGAGCAGCAGGTTAGGAGTCAGTACCAACACCAGGACCTGAATTCTGGCTCAACAACTCACCTCTTGAAATGAAATCACTTCCTTTTTCCTTTTTATCTCCCTAGCTAAAACAGAAATAATTTTTGCATCAGGCTACAGAGCTCATGGTCCTTCCTGTATTTTTCTCAGCTATTTCTATTAATCTAAATTATTGTTGCAGATTAGACCTCGCAGGTGAGTTACTGTTATCTCCAGACAGAATAAACAAAAATAGGGAAAAAAGAAAATAAAGATATATAACTTTTACCTCTATAGAATATCAGGGCAAGCATCTGTTTCCAAAACAAGGAGAGTGTTTAATTTAGAGTGAGCACATGGTCATCAGAGTGCTGCCTAACTACTATCAAAACAGATGTTAAACAAAGATTTCCCTCCCCAGTATTTTCCCTGTGACTAGAAAATAAGTAAAGGATAACATCCATGGAATAAACCACTGTTATCACAGTTGTACAGTTTTCCTCTGTTCAGCATCTACAGTATTTTTGCTCAGTTTTTTTTTTTGTTTTTTTTTTTTTATTCCAATTAAAAATACTTAGAGCTGTTCTTCTATAAACCTAAGAAAGGTATAACTAAGCCACTGCCATTCCCTGCTATCCTACATAACAGGCTAGGTGTAAACTTCTTTATTAGTATTTTGGCTCTGGAACTAACTTTGCAAAAAAGCAGCCAAAGTTCTTGGAAATATTATCAAAGCTTGGGGGAAAAGGAAAGCATTTGGCTCACATCGCTGTTAGTGACAAAAATCAATGCCCAGACAAGCACAGCTTCAAAAAATGTGTCAAGAACTCACTTTATATTTTAAACAGACCATGAAGACTTCAAATTCTTCATCTGGAAGAGGAAAAAGAGGAGAGGGAGATGGCGGGAGGGAGAGATTTCCTTCCACCAGGCAGTGAGAGATCACTTCACGCTTCCCTTTGGTAGGTTAGAGGGGAATTGTAAAGCCATCGCATGTGAACAGATGGAGGCAAAGGATCTCAGCTTTCACGGGAGCGGGTTAAAGATCCGACGCCTGGGACAGTGGGCGAGACAGGGCCCAGCAGCAGGGGCTTTCTGCCCCCTGACAGTCAGACGTCTCCAGGCCCACCGGGGTGGCAGCAATCCTTGGGGAGCACCTCGGCAGGTTCTCAGCAGCCCGGCACCAGCTAAGCCCCAGACTTGTATAGGCACTTCACATTTAGGAGCATGTCTAATCCAATCAGGGGCAGATTGGAAGCTATCCGTGTACCTCCCAGATAGCATATTCTTGTTGGCTTGAAAGCAACCCTCTCCTCCTTAGCCTTCCCCCCGTCTCCCTGTCAGTCTGTGCAAGTAGCAGCCTCCCCCCTTGGGCACACAGAGATAATCCTATTTACTCAGCCCATCAATTTAACAGCTTTAATATTTGCATCGGTTCGATGGATGCAGTTGAAAGGTTTGCGGCTGCCAGGGAGGAGGGAGAGGCTGTGGTGAGCAGTGGGAGGCGGCCTTCCCATGCTGGCCAAAGCAGAAAAAAGTCATTCAAAACCATAAAGGCTGAGGCATGTCTCATGCCCACTCACACAAACACACAAAGCAGACAACACATGTGCAGCCCATTACACACACACCCCAGCAGTGTCACTTTGGTACACCACAGCCCCAGGTTCTGCTGCCTGGTCATTTCCCTGGTCCCTCTCGCAGTGTTGGTGCTGGGGTTGGCAGGAGTGCTGTGGTCTGGTGGGATTGAGCCTGTGTCAGTATGAGGTCTCTCTCTTCCTTAAATTGGAAGGTGTGCATGGAAGAACAGGCAAAGGAACAAACACAGAGGGTGACAAGCACTCCCTAATGAGAGTGGTGACCCTGAGAGACTCCTGCTCACATGCAAGCAGTTATGGAGGAGCTCAGTCTGATTCTGCTTGATGCTTAACTGTTTCTCAGCTCTCTGTTTATAAATTCCTAAACTGAAATTCCTCTCTGTATCTGTCCTGAGCATCCTTTAGCATCCTTTAGCTCTACCACTTGTGCTCTGGCTATAGATTAGAGCAATCCTGAGGCAAGTCTTTTTAGGAGGATTCAAGAATGTAATCAGGAAACTGTTCAGTGCTCCCAGCCTCTTGTCACTGCTCTGCTCCAAGTGATCGTGGACTTCAGAAAGAACCAGCACCCACCTCTGAAATCCCTGTGGAGTCTGTGTGCCCCTCCTCCAGCACTTGGGTCTTTACTAATCACTTTATTCCAAATGTGGAACAGCTCTTGGTTTGTGATTTAACTCACCTGCATGAGTCACACCCGAATTCCTCTCCTCGCTACTGAGGTTAAATAGAATTGGAGTGGCTGTTGCCTTTCAGGGTATTGCAGTCTTTGATGTGCAAAGGACAAAGATCTGTCTGATATTTCAACCTGGCACATTTTTTTACTTTTAATCTGCTCTTTATTTATCTGTTTAGCTCTTGAACTAAATGTGGTTTTGGTTGTGAGGTTTTTTTTTTCAATTTGCTTTTGCGGCTTGTGCTAGAGATCATGTGTACTAACAAAAATCTCAAGTTTTCCAGTGCCAGCAGGCAGCCAATTTGAGGATTTTCTGTGGGTATCCAGACCTGGGGTGCGCCTAAGTTAGGCAGACACATTGCCATCATTCTGAATTAAGGCTGAAATGGAATAAAAAGAGGAAGAGTAGTGAATTCCTCCTTCAGTCATTCCTGTTTCTCAAGACCCAAAGTTACTCCTCTATAAGAAATCCCAGTGTTTTGATCTAATGGACAACACCCTTTTTCCCCCGTGCCCTTTGGGCACTGACTTGACAATTCAAGAGGGATACCCAATAGCACTGTAGAGTAAGTCAGATGAAGTGAAGGTCCTTTATTTGTCTGATTAGCAATGGGAGGTTATGGCAAAGGAGAGCACTCAGAGTGTGCACTTTCCAGCTGCTGGCATGCTGTGAGCCTGACACATCCCAAGGAATTCAGAAAAAATTCTTGAAGCATAAGAATAATTTTTCCTGTAGTTGTGTCTCCTCTTTTCCTCCAGGAGGGAGTTCCCAAGTGCTGTTTTGGGCTACATCTTGATTTCCCCATTGTCCTTCTCAGCAATATATGTCATCCCTGGATTTTGATGGAAACACAGACTCTGTTTTTGTAACAGATCTGTGTTCAGCCCAATATCCTGGGGCTTGGGTCAGTTTTTTTATTTTTATCGTCCTGTTTTGTTTTTTGGCATTAATTGCTCATACTGTCCTCCTGCTTGGTGCAGTAGGACCAAGCATTCTCTTATTGTGAAAGCATGGGAATGGTTTTGGTAGAAGATTTGGGAGTGCAGCTTCAATTAATTTTGTCAGCTGTGGTGGTAATCAACCATTAGGGAGCAATTCACTGGGGAAAGGTTAAGAACTGCACATCAGAAGGTCTGAGGTGGGGAGGCAGAAGATCCAGACCTGGGGGAGAGTGATGTGTCTAGCACAGCTGGATAGGAGAGGACAGATGGGACTGCATGGAAAGTGGGAGCAGGATTCAGGACTCAGGACATTCCGAATGAAGGCAATAACAAGGATGTGGTTTTCTCAGCTGAGATAAAATGACTTTTAGCGTGGAAGCCATTAAAAGTGATGGCACTCCTTCTTTCCTTTGCTCCGGCTGCTTGTGCCCACTGTGCTGTAGTTCTGTGGGATCTCAGGCTGTGACAGGGTCAAGTGAATGGGAGAGCAAACCTGGCTGAAAACAAATAATTTACTATCCTGGGTTTATCTGTCAATGGATTGGGTCCCAGATCTGACACCCACACAGCTTTTCAAGCAAGGATGCTGGGCACAGGGGAGGGGGTGTCATCAGCCAAAAAGATGGGGAGATCCACATCATTTCCAGCACTCCCTCCCTGGAAGCATCAGGCCAAAACAGCTGATGGATCAGCACTGGAAGCTGGCACCCACCCTGCTGTGTGCTTAAATGGGCTGCAAACAAGCAAGACATACTTTAAAGCCTGAGCAGGCCTGGGCAAAACTGAGAAGTCACTTCTCTCCCTCAACCTGCTGCGCTTCAGAGACTGTGGGTTGCACAAGTAATGGCAGAGCCCACAAGGAGGTCACACAGGCAGCCTGGGCAGGAGGACCTTCAAAAGGTGGTCCACAGGGTCCAACCTCCTCATTTCTGCTCTGAGTATCAACAGTATGCACCCACCAGCAGCTTTCCAACAAGGAGCAGCACTAGGACAAGCACACATGTTCCTGACTGGAAATAACTAAATTGGGCAGGGAATAAAAGCAAAAAGGAATTAAAAAAAAATTAATATTACCAGATTCCAGCCTTAAATGGAGAGATAGAGAGATACATCCTGGCAGGCAAGATTAGTGAGACAGATAGACAAATTACAGGCAGAGAGATTTCATCAAAAAAGAGGAAACTCCTCAGAGTATTCTTTTCCAAATACTGGCTGGGTGGCTTTACTGAATGGGTACCACAGGAGGTCAGCTAAATCTTCACCTGGAGAAATGGGAAAGGTCTTCCACCAGGAGAGGAGGACTCATCCCAGCTGAGACCCGTCTTGGTGTGCTGATGGCAAGAGGCAAACTTTACATGAGTGTTCTGCTGCTGCTGCTTCTGTCTGAGCCCACAATGAATCCCTGCACAGGGAGAGGTCGGGGGGCCATGGACCTCTGAGGCCACACAAAGATTTCACCAGAAATTCAACGCCAGGACATCTTCCCTAAGCTGCATTCAGTCTTCCCTGTCCTGATCAGCTGCCTTTCATTAGAAGTGATGGCTCTCCCTAGGAGAGGCAGTGTTACACTGGTGAATTGCCCTCCCTTTTTCCAGAATGATGCGTTTTTTCCTCAGGAGCTTTGATGTGGAGAGGTAAGGACCAAATGTCCCACACCCGCCTTGTCGCCCATCAGCTGCCGCTGCGGGTTTCAGCACCTTGTGGGGTTTCACCTCCTGCAGTGGAGTTAATCCCTCTTCACTTCCGTTTCCTTCCATCCCGACTTTGCTCTCCTCCGTGCGTTTAATTGAAGTCAGATCGCACACCCCCCCTCCGGGCTCCTCTTCCCTGGAAGCAGGAGCTGGAGTGACCACAGCAAGCCCCAAGAGAAGAGAGACAATCAGCAAGCCCTTGGCGGCCGCCGTGGTTCTGCTGTCGCTGTGCGCCAGCACAAGCAGCAAATTCCAAGAAGATGCAATCATCAGCAGCTCTGTGAAGACAGGAAAGTGGTTACAAATGCTCTCTGCCTCAAAGAGAGAGAGAAGAAACCACAGTCTGGCTGCAGCTGCACCTCGTGCTTTCTGATTAATCTGCTGTTTGGAAACATTCGCTGTGGTACCCGTGCATAGGTGGAGGTGAAAACAAACACACCGATGGATGCAAAGGGACTGCTTTATCCCTGGCCAACATAAACAGAGCCTACTTCCAGCGTGGATACAAAGTCCTACAAAAGGGAACAGAGATAGAGGTTTCTTCCTCAGAGCTGTCTACATTGCACATTCAGGGAGAGAAAAATTTGCTAGAGCATATGGCATGGCCATCCATGTGAGGGATCTAAGTTTTTAAATGTTAAAGTCCTCAGTGCTTCCAATACAGCATCTTTAAACACTGATACTACTCAGCAGGCAAATATGTTCTCATCATCATCATCATCATCATCATCATCATCATCATCATCATCTTTTCCTCAGTCTTATGGCCTGAATTGTCTGTGTTTTCATAACGTGCTGCATATGCATCTGTTTATCCAAAGAGGAGGGAGCAAGTGTTCACAAGCAGCCCTATCATTACAGTAAATGGCAGAATGATCAAAATTAAAAGTTCTCTGAAATGTTTAATTACCAGTTCAATGACCAGATTTTCCATACAGCCCATTGCCCAGGTATGGTTCAGCTGGAAAGTATTAGGTCAGTTGAGGTGCAAAGAGGAGCAAAAAAAAAATATTACTCATAAATCATAGAGTGGCTTGTGTTGGAAGGATCCTTAAAGATCATCTCATTCCAACTCCCTGCCAGGAAGGACACCTTCCATTATTCCAGGTTGCTCAGAGCCCCATCCAACCTGCTCTTGAACACTTACTGATGCCTCTCTAGCCAATTTGACCCAGCCTTCTGTGCTGTTTTACCAGCTGGAGCTATGTCTTCCCAGCATATCTCCGTATCTCCCTGGTGAGTCCCTTGTTCCAGATGCTTTAAGGGAGGGCACTTCCCTGAGCTTCTCTCCACACTCCATTGCTACAAAGCTGAATGGATCCTTTTTCTGCCTCAGTTTGAAAAGGCCACCAAAAAACACAGAATCTGGCCTTTTTATTGATATCTGACATTCCTTATTTTCATTATCAAAAGGTTTTATTGAAGCCTTGAATTTGCCACAGTGGGTATCCTTTCAAAATCTGCCAAGTTTGCTGTAGAAAAAACAGATAACATTACCTTGGTATTTGCGGTATTCCTTGTGCTGCTCTTCCCACTTCAGCGGAAGACTGCTGAGGATGTTTAGAGAAAGGCTAAGATAAATGTTCCTCAATAACAAAATAAACAATAGAGGCTAATGTGCAGCTTGTATTTTTCATGCTCATATTGGATTCCAGTTTGACTTTAAAAAGAGCTGCCCCAGAGCTTTCAGGCTGTGGCTCCCAAGTCCAGAAGGATCAAGGGGCAGAAGTGAGGGAATATTCATGTACACATGCACATGCAGATAAAAAACTTTCCCTGCCTAAAGTCTCCTTTTTGGCATGGAAGCATGTTGCCAACACTCAGCAAATAATAAATAATAGCAACAGTACAAGAATTCTTCCACAGGATATTTCACCAGCTACAAAAATTACCATAACTATCCACCAGTCTCTGGTCTGGCAGAGTAAAAGGCAGAAGCCTAACTTGCTGCACAAGAGGAAAAGAGAAATTCTCCAGGGCAGTCCTTTAGTGGTCCAAAGGGATCATGGTTTTCCTGCTTTGAATTGTGTGCAAAGGAAAGAGTGAAGTCCAGAGCCAACCCACTGAGTATTCAGGCCTAGAATTTGAAAAGGCCAGATACTGAATCCTTGATGTTTAGTCCCTCATGCCAGGTTCCTGCTCCCATGCAAGTGTCCAAGGCAGTGGTTGGATGGGGCTCTGAGCAACGTGGAGTAGTAGAAGGTGTCCTGGCCCATGGCAGGAGGTTGGAAAGAGATGATTTTTGAGGTCCCCTCCAACCCAAACCACTCTGTGATTCAATTTGTTGCATCAGGAGATGATGAGTATAATATACCATCCTAGCAAAAACCACTTGGATTGTGGCAGTCTAGAAGAACAAGATTAAGGCAAATGTTAGGTATTTCAAAATTCACCATTTCATAGCTAAGTGAAGAGGCAAAACATGAAATGCTCTTTGTCCTTTCAAACATATAACATGACCTGCTCTATGGCCTAATCCTGGAACTCCCACAGGATGCAATTTGATGCCTCAATTATCCTGCTCCTATTGAAAGGGCTTCTAAGAAGCACCTGATGCGAGACACTCTTGGTACAATCTGGAGCAAAAACAAAGAAAGAGCTGCACAATTCTGAGGCAGTGGGGCAAAACACAGCCGTGCAAAACAGATTCTCATTTGATCTCTTTCTCAGAAGGCATTATCTCAGAAACATCTCGGTATGTTAAGGCACTGCCTCGATGGCTTGTTACTCCTGCAGTGCTTGAAAGACTGAGTTGCTGGAGTCTTCTTTCAGACATGCTTCATTCTGCTGTCAAATCTAAGTATTTGGGTTCAGTTTCAGCTGTTGCCACTGCAATGTCACCTGTGGTCCTGCAGAAAAAGCAGGAGACAACAGTAGTGATGGTAGTGCCTCAGCTTCACAGGTTAAAACACTGCCTGGTTTCTCCTCTCACTTACATGGAAATAACTCCACTGCTTTCAACAGAGTAGCCCTGTCAGCTCCAAGCTGGGTCTGTTGACCTTACTGGGTTACAGGATGGAGCAATAATGACCCCTATCTGTGGTCATAACCCTCTGTTATGGTGGACCTTTGAAATGTACCTAAGGCAAGTTTTGACATGGGAAAACCTGTTATCTCCCAAGAAGCTACAGATAGATTTAGCTGCTGAAATTGCTTTAAAAATCCTTTTGCTCTTTCCCTGATATTGCCAGGAAAATCTCCACAATACCACTGGACATGGACACTTGAGGCCCCCCATGAAATGTAACTTCAGATCAGTGTTCCTTTGGGAATATCTGGTGGTGTATCAGATGCTTCTTACAGAGGCACCTGGACTTTACTTTTCATCCCCGGCCCACTGACAGTTCATGAGGAAACCATTCCTGAGTTCCCAGGATTTCTGCTAAGACTAAGCACAGGCCTGAAGACAAAGCCTTAGGGATGCATATTGCAGTCCTAGGTATTCTGGTTGAAAAACTCTTCCCTGGCAAGGTTGATGAGTAGGAGGATTCTGACATAACAGTTCTTGTTGGATTTTACTAAATAAATCTAAAGGGAAACAGGTGCAAAACCAGTCTACTGAACTGGCACAGCCATGTGTCTAGAAGTGAGGAAATGACACTTCCTCATTGTCCAAGCCATGGAAATGGGGATAAAGGAGGGCAGGGGATTTAACATTTTCCTAGATGATGCAGAGTGTGTCGCCTTTCTTGCCTGACACATGAGTTCGACCATTTTATTTTTTACTGCTGGACCACAGTGTTACAGATAATCAGAGTGCAAACAACATTCTTTTAGTGCAGCTTTTGTCTCTTTTCTGTAGGATGGAAAGTCTTGTGAAATCAGCCTCTGTCATGCCAGGCACTGAAGAAAACACTGTGTTGAAAAAAGTGCCTGTTCCCAGGCTTTCAGACTAAATAACACCAGACCAAAGGTGAGGGGGAAGCAGAAGCCTGGACAAGGGATTTGATGGATTTCCTGCAGCAAGTCCATGCCCAGGGTGGAAGTGAGTCCAAACACCTCACACCTTGCTTGTAACAATCAGGGTGAAGCTGCTCTCCAGCCCACCTTGCACTGATCAGGTCATGATTTTCCTGCCTATTGCTGTAACACACAACCAGGTTTGCAAGATGTGAAAATTATGCCTTCATAAATAATATGATCTTATTTCTATTTGCTGGCCACTCTTTTGTGTATTCAGGATTACCAGGATTCAGGATAACCTAAGAAGAACAGCACATGTTCATTTTGCCTCGTTTCTGAAGTCCTGAGTGTGTTTATCCTTAACCACAGTTCTTTCCCCAGCCTTGCTCTTACTTCCAGCCCTGACCTTATCTTAGGCTGTCAGAATAGGAGTTTAAAAACAAAGGTGTCGCCAGTTTTCTTTCCTTTTTATACAGCTTGACAGGGTTAAAATGCAGAACACAGACCTTCTAATTTTCACAAAGTGCTGTGATTGCCTTGTCTGCTTTGTACTATTTTATGCTAAAATCCATAGACCATTCTAATTTCAGAGGAAACAAGAGTGCTGCCTGCCATTCCACAGCAGGAGAGGTAAAAGCACAGGTAGGCTGATATTTTTTTACCAGAAGGATTTGTGTGGTTGAAGATTTTTTTACCAGATTTATTTGTGCTAGAGACTCTTTTGAGGATTTTGTGCCATTAGAGTTGTTTTCACTTACAAAGTTGATGCTGGGGTTGATGTGTTGTTATTCTCAAGCATGTAATAAGGAGTTTGAAAAACTCCTCATTAAATGTAAAAGGAGTTTGAAGGTGACTCAGATGCCATTTTCTGTACTGTATCTAGTGTCAGTCACAGATTTCATGCTCTACTGGCTGCCTGAGGACTAGGAAGAAACAGTCTTCACAGCTCCTGTGATTTATCACCCACACAGTAAAGTTTAATTTCAGTTTTGAAGTACCGACACTGACCTGGCTGAAAAAGAAGGAGGCTGGACAAGCATGCTTATGCTTGTAGTGGTATTGGAAAATTTCTCAAGTACCTGTGGGCAGGTGTGGCTCACATACTTGGGTTAAACCAATCGCCAGATCTAGGGTCAGGAAGGAATTTTGCCCTAGGTCACATTGGCAGGGACGACTGTGTTGTTTTTGTTTCCCTTGCTTCACAGTGTGGGTTGTGGTTGGCTTCCTAGATTATCTACTGGCATCTTAAGAAATGCTAATGACCCAGGCTTTAGGTCCATAGGTGGAATTGTAGATCCAACCCTGCAGGTCTCAGGCCTGCCTCAGAGAGTGACTGCAGCCGCTTTGGGCCCCTGTGCAGAGACTCCAGCACAAGGCATCCTCAGGGCTCTCAGCATCCTTCAGATTGCCCTGTGGTGTGGGCATCTCCACCTAACAGAATCCGTGTAAGTGTGCAGTTTGGAAATCTGGTCATGCTAGAACTCTCTCAGGTTGTTTCCCTTGGTGCAGCAGGTTTTCAGATTGTTTTGGGTGATGGAGCACCTTGTGATGAGTGCTGGGATATGGATGGTCCCTGGAACTTGTCAGCCTGCAGGATGCTTATGATTGAAATGCCCTGGAGTTGTGGATGTGGGTGACCTTTCCTGGATGGCACAGCACTGTCATTTGGTTTCCTATGTTGCTGGGATGGGGCAGTGTTGGTACTGTTCACTTTTTTAGTGGAATTGAAAATACAAGAAGGTTTACATTTAACAATTACTGTTCCCATACCACTTATGTGAGATGACTGGAATCAGATTAGGGGCATGGTTGCACCATCCAAGAAAGCCAGAATGAGAGGGCACACTTTGGAGAGATGGCAGTCTTATAAGCAGGCACTCCTCCCTTTTAATGAAAGCACTTTGGCCATAATTGCACTGTTAATTAATTTCAGATATGTTGCTGCATCTGAATTTCCCAACTAACCAGTGATTAAAACAAGTCGCCTGGGGAATGGTTTGTGTGATGTTGGTATTAATAGGATGAAAACAACCAGAAAGTTAGGGGCATTCTTCTGAGGTACTGAAAACCCTTAATGAGACCCTTAATTATGCAATAACTTCTATGCAAGCAAACACATGCCTATTATCGTTATTATTGTTCTGATAGTTGATATCCCACTGACATGAACAATTTATAGAATTCCAAGTATTATGCAGCACTCCTGCCAGCTCGGAATAGGCTGACACAGCTACAGCTACCTATTTAAGAAGATTAGCCTGATTTTATTTGCATAAGAATTTAAAGCGACAAAACCACTTGCCACACCCAGGAAATGATCATTAAAAATGAATTACTACACATTCTTTTATTAGGTGTGTGGTTAACTTCTGAGTTCTACAGTCAATGCCAAATCCAAAGTGAGATGCCCTGGAATATCTTTCCCTAGGTTTTCCAGGTTCTTAGTATCACAGAATATGCTCAGTCGGAAGGGACTCATCAGGACCATCGAGTCCAAGAATCACATCGTGCCGTTCCCGGATGTGCAGAGAAAATGTTTCATTTTCCAGTTGGGGGG